>NC_081556.1:59445177-59770275 GCF_963082655.1 Stomoxys calcitrans | reverse complement strand
GGGTCTTTTGAAAATTGCGATAACATGTTAACTGCACATGCAATATCTGGTCTACTATGCAATGCTACGTACAATAAATAACCAATTAATTCTTGATAGACTTTTTCATCCACTTTTTCCCTTTCTTCTTCATTGTTTGGGTCCTTTTCTAGTTTCACATTTGCAGACATAGGAATTTTCACAGGCTTGCAGTTTTCTAGCCCGTATTTCTTTACTAACTGCTTTATATATCCTGACTGCGAAATCGATACTTCATTTGGCTTTACATTT
Organism: Stomoxys calcitrans; assembly: GCF_963082655.1. Classification (NCBI taxonomy): domain Eukaryota; kingdom Metazoa; phylum Arthropoda; class Insecta; order Diptera; family Muscidae; genus Stomoxys; species Stomoxys calcitrans. The sequence goes on along the minus strand of NC_081556.1, from coordinate 59,770,005 downwards.
ACTTCAAGACCAATACAATGTTGTGGTACGCCTAAGTCTTGAATATCAAATAAAGATTGCAGTGCCTTCACAAATTTTTTGGTCATCATTTGGTTATTACTTGCGATTACTATATCGTCTACATATAGTGCAACAATCATAAGTGTATCTTCACTTTGGACATAATAAATGCACTGGTCATAGTTTGATCGATGTAATCCGAACTCTAAAATTATAGCATCAATACATTTAAACCATTGTCGTCCTGATTGTTTGAGTCCATAGATGGCTTTTTGCAATTTACACACTTTATGTTTTGTTGCCTCCTGAACAAACATCTCTGGTTGTTCCATGTATATTTCTTCGTCCAGTGTCCCATTTAGAAAAGCAGTTGATACATCCAATTGTCTTAATTGAAGATTATGCTCCACTGACAAAGCATAAATCAATCGCAATGAAGTTTGCCTTACAACTGGGGCAAATGTATCAACGTAGTCTAAGCCCATGACTTGAGTATAGCCTTTTGCTACAAGTCTCGCTTTTCGTTTTTCAACTGTCCCGTCAGGTTTTATTTTCGACTTGAAAACCCATTTGCAACCGACAGCTTTTCTTCCTTCAGGCAAGTTTGTCAAAGTCCAGGTATTATTCTTCATCAATGACGCGTATTCTGATTCAATTGCTTTACGCCATTCATCTGCATGATTTGATGATAAAGCCTCATTTATTGATCTTGGGTCAATACATTTTTCATCAACCATATTAGACGGCTCATCTTTTTTTTAAACATCCACGATCTAAGCCTCTGCTTTATGGATTCAAACTGGTCTTGGTTATTACTTCCAGCATCTCTGACATTCTCGTTTGGAATTTCATTGGAGCTCTCACCACTTTGACAGTCTTCATTTGAAAATTCCGAGTTGTCACACTCAGAAAACTCGTCATCCGTCCCATGGTCAACATCATCGGATGACCGATCATCATCGAATCGTTGATCATCATTATCAATTTTTGGAGATTTGATTTCAAATTCATAAAACAATTCTTTGTTTGTTTTGTTCACATTTTTGTACAATTCATTCTCAATGAATCTTACGTCACGACTTTTTACAACTTGTTTAGTGCCTGGTCTCCATAATCGATATGCCTTTGATTCAACGGAATAGCCCACTAATATATGTTCATCACTCCTGGCTTCCCATTTGGATTTGGACTTCTTGTTTAAAACGAAAGCCTTACATCCTATTTGGCGTAAATGTTTCACGCAAGGTTTCTTACCAGTCCATACTTCTTCAGGAGTTTTTTCATTGTTTAGATTTGTCGGACATCTGTTTCTTATATACACTGACGTGTTAATCAGTTCCGCCCACAAGGAAGTTGGTAAAGCAGCATCTAACATACAGGAACGACCCATTTCCACCAAAGTACGATTCATACGTTCGGAAACGCCGTTCTGTTGAGGGGTGTACTCCACTGTTAGCTGACGTTTAATTCGATTTTTCTTCAAAAAATTCGAAAAATCTGCCCCAACCAACTCTTTTGCATTGTCACTTCGAAGTATTTTTATCCTTTTTCAAGTTTCATTTTCAACAGCCTGTTTAAATTCTTTAAATTTCTCTAAATATTCGTTCTTTTGTCTCAGAAAATAGACATACACTTTACGAGAGAAATCGTCAATGAAAGTTGCAAAATAAATACTTCGTCCCATAGACTCACACTTCATAGGACCACATAAGTCTGTGTGAATAAGTTGCAATATTTCCGTGGAAGATTTTTCATTTTTATGTGGGAAGGATAATCTAGTCTGCTTTCCACGAATACAAGCTTCGCAATCAATTTGCATCGCATTCAAATTTGGCAATCCATTTACCATAGTAAAAGACGAAAGTCGGCTTAAGTCCTTACAATTTAAGTGCCCATATCGCCGATGCCACAAATTAAAATTCTTTTCGTTGCTTTGATGCACTGTATTTGCAGCCTTTTTATCTTCAAACAAATTGACGAAATATACATTGTTTCTCTTGTGGCCTTCAATCAAAATTTCATTTTTTCTCAAAATTAAAGCCTTTTTGCCCTCCACGATTACTTTACAACCGGAGTCTGTAGCTTTACTGGTTGACACAAGATTACATTTCAAATGTGGTACATATAGTGCGTTATCAAAGTGTATGGTCTTCTTTTTTCCTTGTACATTTACAGAAATCGAAACTTTACCAATACCTTTGATACATACCTCTTTGTCGTCTGCCAGTTTGACTTTACCATTATAGCCTTTGTTGAGTTGGATAAATAGAGATTCCTCATTACACATATGGGAAGTCGCTCCACTATCTATTATCCATTCGTGATTAGATTTCACGATCATAGCAGTTTCTGTTGCAGCCATGCAATTTGCTTTTTCCTCAACACCGCGAGAGTTTTCCTCAAATGACAATTTTGCTCTACATTCGCTGGCTTTATGTCCTTTCTTTTTACAACGAAAACATTTAAAAGTCTTTTTGAACATACCTTCAGCTTGAGTTTTGTTGTAATTTGAACCATATTGATGTTGCTTTCTTGCGTAATGTTTAGCTTTCATTGCAGAATCTTGATCTAACGCATTTTTATCACCAATTTCCAACAAACGCGCCTTCAACACCTCAACTTTCGGAAATTCGTTTGCAGTATCCACGGCAGCCTTAATAGCTGAAAATTTCTCTGGCAATGCATCTACAATTATAACCGCAAGAAGGTCTTCATCCAATTCAACACCCATTTCACGAATCGAAGCAGCACAAACGTCGAATTCAATTAAAAATTCCGACACGCTCTGGTTTTCAAACATTTTGAAGTTTAGCAGCTTCCTGTAGCACTCTATCTTCTTTCTGATAGTCTTTCGATCAAAAGTATCTTCCAGATGTTTCCACATTTCACTTGATGACTTGATATGTCTCACCATGCTCACTATGTTTGCTTCCAAGGATATCAAAATTTCGGCTCTTGCATCCATATCCTTTTCCTTGAATTTTTTCAGGGTCTCCATCTTGGTTTCAAATTGAGTTCTATGCTCACTCGTTGCATTTTGAGGTAAAATTGGAACTTCCGGACATTTTTCTTCACCCATCACAATATTCAGCAATCTATTTTTATGCAAAATAGCCTCCATTTGCGTTTTCCATGTCAAAAAATTGTTGCCGTTGAACAACGGAATGCGTCCATTAAACGTAGACATTTTTCAACAGATCAGGATACACAGCTTACCAATTCCAAAAATTCTTCTGACCTACAGAAAATTTCAGCCTTTGAATCGCTTTTCCAGGTATACACAGCTTCCCAATTTAACAATTTTTCTGTCCAACAGAAAATTTCACCTTTGGAATTTCTGTTCCCGGTACACAAAGCTCACCAATTCAATATTTTTCTGACCAACAGAAACAACGGCCTTTGAATTGCTAGTTCAGATTATGTAGTTTGAATTATTATTATTTGCTCAAAATTCGCGTTATGAGTCCTGGGCCCATAACCTATTGAGACAGAATATGTACGCAATGGAATTTAAATGTGTGTGCTTTATTTAAATTCAGTATACAGAGTGATATGGAAAATGAAAATTATTTTTTCAATACACAACAATTAATACTAAGGTAACTTAATCAAATTAATTATGTTGAACTAAAGTAGAATAACATAAAGTATTTTCAACAGGATTGAAGAGTCTCCATGAAGCACTACATTAGGTTTAGAACAGCATGAATCTGATAAGCTTCCTTAATAAGTTGAAAATCAACTGGACAAAATTCGGAAGACCACTCAGAAAAAGTCTTGAGCAAGATAATTTAGATTGTCCAAGCTTAAAAGACATTGATGGCAATGTTAACAGGATAACGACTGGGGACTTTCGAAAATAGTTGTCCTCTTCGAGAAAGAAATAAGCCTAAGAAAAACCATGATTGCCTCATGTCCAAACTGACACTTTAGTAGCGACATGGGCGTGAGAGCAGAGAGGATTTTGATGAAAACGTATTTTCCCCAGGATAGGACGGGACTAACAGACACACATGAATCGTGGAATAATGAGGTTGATAGAAGGTTTATCATCCTCTTCCATTTGCAAAAAATATCTCTGATGATGGAGCTCGTCTTGAAAGAGGAACAGACTAAAACTTAAAAGGTTTTGCAAACAGTTTTTGGTGATGTGTGGTCTGGGTGTATGTTCGGATAGGACTCATATTCGGCATGGTTGAGGAATGTCTCAATGTCATTGAAAAACTTATGTCTCAAAAATATAATAGGTTGAATGTTTACCATTGAAAAAAGTTAGTTTTTTATTTAATTCTTCTCTAAATTCAGCTGTCTTTCAACTTTAAATCATTTATGAAATTGCACCCTTAATTGATTTAAGCGTTTAATCGCCAAATGTACACTTTACACAACAACAAAATATTTGGGATCTCTTTCCATGTTGATGTTTGAGGCTTCATGTCAAAGGGGTCGCAAACCATTGCGTCCCAAACTAAAAATTAAAAAGACACAAAATGCAAATATACCCCATTTTGTGCACAATCACCCCAAACATTTTGTTGTTGTTGACAGTATTGACAAAAAACATTTTGTTGTTGTTGACAGTGTATATTTGGGGTGTAAATGCATTAAACGGTTTGGGGTATAATTTCATAAAAGATTTCAGCCAAAATTGGAAAAACTAGTGAAAAGGCGTTAACTTTGGATACCCACCACCTCGGGTATTTATGTGAACCACCTTTCATCAAAATCCGGTGAAAATTGCATACCTTATGTCCCATAGCAGTTATATCGAAATATATTCCGATTTGGACCAAATACTAATAAATACAAGTCATTGTTCAATTGTGTATAACAAAATATTGGTCTACTAGCTACTAAAAAGCTATATCTAAAAATAAACCGATCTGAACCATACACAACATAGATGTCGAAAAGCCTAACATAAGTTACTGTTTCAAATTTCAGCGAAATTGGGCAATAAGTAAAGCATTTATGGGCTTCAGACCCTTTAACGGCAGATAGGTCTATATGGCAGCTAAATCTAAATATTGCTTGACTTGGACCATATTTGGGTCAGATGTCTGGAGGCCTTAAACTACCCACTGTTTCAGCGAAATCGTATGAAAAATTAAGTTCTTATGGGCATTAGACCCTTTATCGGAAAATCGGTTTATATAGCAGCTATATCCAAACATGGTCCGATTTGGCCCGTTCAAGAACTTAACCAGCGTGCATCAAAAAGACGTATCTGTGCCAAAGTTTAGTTCAATATCTCAATTTTTGAAGCCTGTAGAGTGATTACAACAGACGGACGGATAGACGGACAGACACACGGACTTTGTTAAATCGTCTTAGAATTTTACGACGATCAGAAATATAAATATTTTGTAGGGTCGGAAATTGATATTTCAATGTGTTGCAAACGGAATGACTACACTAATATACCCCCTATCCTACAGTGGTGGGAATAAAAATACGATAAGTCGACTTTCAGAAAAAAAGTCGAAAAATCGACTTTTCAATTTCACTTCGGATCCCTAGGCCGATCGGATCTATATTGTATTCATAATAATGGTCAATGGAATTAGGGTACGGGGCAAGTAACTAGGCCATGTCCACACCAAAAAAATTTATTTGCAAAATCATCAACCATGTTTCCTGTTACATCAGAAAATTGGATAGCAGTATTTATGGACAATATTGGACTCAAATGGCCAGTAGAGTATGAGTATGGGGGCCACCACCCGTATCAATATACTCAAACAGACATTAAAGCACATACAAAATACGAATGAGATTAAGGGTATACATTTTGAGTGAAAATGTAACCCGATAAGGTCTTTGGAAGTAGAATACAAGTCTGGCATCCAAATTTTGGGGCAAAGTTGACACAGGCTAAACTTGTATGTCTTATATAATGTTGTATCCTACAGATACAGTACCTGCACATATCGTAATTTCGTGGGAATCAAAGGACAGTAAGATCAAAGAAAATTACGCTAAAAGCTTTAATTTTGCTAAATGCTAAAAATGAAGAGAGAAAGGTAAGAATAATACACCGGTTTTTTTAATTATTAATGACATACTTATATCCTTTTCAACTTTTTACCATCCTAAATCAACAGCAAAAAGTAATTGATTTCCCATATTCAACAAATGTTTTGATGTGGCAGCAAACATTCTTGATGGTTTTACCAACTAATTTCTCTGGGTGTAGAACGTAAAATTTTCAAACTAATTCCGTACCAAGTACCGCATCCAATTTTGGCCTTAGTTGAGACACGTGTTTTCGTTAGTCGATTTATGACAATCGGCGATTTTGACTTTCGCTTATTGGAATCAAAAGTAAAAAAAAGATAGTCTTGGGACGCTCTACTGGATGACCATAGATAACTGTTTGTATATGTAGACATTACACATTATTTTTCTATTATAGAAATTTTACTTCGCCACGTCGTAGAGAGGTATAATGCTATTAAGGATAAATGACCAAGTAAAACGTAAACCCCATTACCAACAGAATCGCAATCACATGGAAGCATACATGTACTTGCTGGCAACACGTTCCTTGCAAAATCACAATTCTGCTCTCTCGAAAACATTCAGCCGTATTGGTAGCAAGCAGGCAGACATCGTTCTATAAATTCCTCAGCAGCAGGGCGAACAACAACAGCGTCAGAATTGGCAACGAAAACTGAAAGGTTTTTAATGCTCACATTGCCTCTATTAGGGAAATAATGCTTTTCTAATGGAACGCATCGTCGGTCACATTGTAAATGGGAATAATGGGGCGTTCGCCATGTACGGACGTGTAAACATGTTCTCCGTGTCCTATTTCAATTACGGCCAAAACTCCACTGAAACATTTCCCTTTCATCGCGATCTGACATAATTATCGAGAGCTAAATGTATTATCCACAATGATGGGGATGATATTTCAAAGGATAGCGAATAAAGTAATTCAGTTAGGCTGGTTCTTATTTTCGTATAATACATTACACCCAGAGAAATAAGTTTGCTGAATTCAGCAAACTCTGTCTGCCTTTAAATCAAATATTTTCAGCTGTTGAAGGAAAACATTAAACAAATTTAAACTTCTAAACTATTGGAGCTTATGCCATATACTAATGTAAATTTCTGGCAATTTTAGGCGTACAATTTTTGTTTAAAAGCATAGCATGATATAAGTTGCTATTTTGTAAGCTGTTTAAAGCATTAAAATATAAAAAAATTTAGAAATTCGGAACAAGTACGTTATATACTCCAAGTATGTACAACAATTTGTAAGGCTACTTTCAACCCTTTTGAGAACAATATCAAATATTTGCTGTACCAACAAAAAATTACTGGCGTCTAATTTTCAGCAGAATTTATATTCTTACAGCAAAAATTTTTTGCTATTTTACTAACAAATTTGTCTGGGTGCAGTTGTGGTATACAAAGGCATTAACAATGACGCACAGAAGTTGGACATTTTGAAATACATTTCGGCCAAAATAGACCAATTGTAGTTCAATTTTAGAGCATACCACAAATGCTACTTAAAGTGGTCTGTATAAGGGTGTAAAGTACACCCCGATCTCGGAATTCTGCACTCAACGATATACTTTTATACACATTTGTTATTCATATTTGTGATTCAAAATAATACAAAATAAGATGTTTGCTAAAACAACATTTTTATATTCTACCCCACTACTGTGGTACAGAGTATTGCAACTTAGTGCATTTGTTTGTAACACGCAAAAGGAATAGAGATAGGCCCATCTGATTCTTTTTGGCTATGTCCGTCTGTTTGTCTGTCCATGTTAATTTGTGAAAAAGGTACAGATCGCAATTTTCTTCGGATCGTCTTCAAATTTAGTACAAAATAATTTTTTTTTGCTTATTGAAATTGGATAAAATCTCTTCAGATTTAGATTTACACTCAAAGAAATTTGTAATTCAAAACTGCAAAAATGTTTGCTAAAACAACAGTTTTTCTTTGACGAAAAGGGAAAAGCAGACATTGCTGCATTTCCAGAAAATATTTCATACTGCAATTTCAGCAAGTAAAATCTGCTGTTTTAAATACAAAAGTCTGCTAAAATATTGAAAAATATTTGCTGAAATGAAAAGGATTAATTATATTTGTACGTATTATATGGCCGGTCATGTGTTTAGATTATTTTGGCCATTTTTTCCAAGTGCAGTCCAGCTAATGACCTTAAGAAATTGTGTTGGAAGGTTAGACTTTTTTTTGTGGAATAGTATTATCTGATCAACATTTTCCTTGTACGTACGCATGACATCGCATCCATTGGTGGGTGGCTACAGTCACTCGTCAATTTTATTGTTCTGTTAATGTGCCTACCTATGGCTATTTCATACGAAAAATGGATATGTTATGTAATTTGCTCCTGTTCATTTATGGAATGGAATATGGACAAATTTGCATTTGCAAACATCCAATGAAGCACACATTTGCATTGTTGGCATCTCAGTTATAGGACTTCCATAAATCTTCCTTTTCCCAAATTTATTTCATTGACCGATGCTGCAATATTACTACTACATACACATCTCCGTTTGTGTACTGGTAAATATCTCATTCACAAAACTTCCTACTTGTGCAAAAATTTTGTCACAAATAGCTGAATGGTAGGATAGCTTCGGAGTAAGCTGGAGCACCAAAGATCTATGCGAAAAAAATCTCTCTTGAGAGTATGTAAACCAACAGAATTATCTATTCGATTGGTTTATAGCTCAAATGGTAAAGACCCCAATGAAATTGAAATGAAAGACAAGAAAATAAAACACAAGGAATTAGAATTGAGTTTGGAATCAATTCTCGGAATTTTTATTTTCTTTGAACTAAGTCTTACCAATATGATGTGGATTGTTGAAAGGACAGAACGCAATAGCAAGTTTCTACGGAAACTGCAATTCCAATATGGCTCACTTCGTGCAGCAAAAGGTATAAAGAGAGGCAAGAAAGTAATCAGATACTTTCTTGTCGCTCGAGGGCGGAATTACATTACTATTTAAATAGGAAAAATTTGGATTTTTAGATCCCCGAATGGGATAATATTTACGTCTTTTGACGTAAACATTCTGCCCGCCTTCCAGTATTACTGCAACAATAGGAAATGAGATATTTTGGAAATGCTTTAATAATATAATTATTTTTAAAAAGTGTATTTAAATCAAAAATGGAATTCATAAACTTAAATATTGGCAATTCAGTTTAGATAGAATAGAAATTTAAAATAGTTCAGGATTGTACTTCAAACTAACTAATATTATATATATATATATATATATATATATATGTATCTTTGAACTTAAGGTGAAAATGTACCATACAAAATCATTCCAAATGCAGTATTCTGGGCTGTCGGAAGACCAGTTTTTATGTAGATGCCATTAAGAACAATACGAGAATAAATGTCAACCCCCACTACAATGTCTATAGCAGAGGATTTGTAGAAATTGCTGTCTGCAAGGATTAAGTTTTGGAAATTGGATTTGATGGATTCCGGTAGGGATTTTTTGGGGGTGGTTGTACTGATCCGATTATTGACCCTCAGCGTGGCTTTAAGCTTATAGTTGGAATCAACACATGACCATAAAGTGACGGGACAGATAATTTCATTGTCCAGCTCTAGGGTTGTTAAATTTAGCTTGTCTGCAAACTTTTTGGAAATCCAACTCATGCGGGAGGCCGTGTCCAGCAAACATCGGGCTAGACGTTTTCCTTCTTTTGTCTGAATTTTTACAATAGCTGTAGGAAGCAAAGTTGCTGCATTTTGTTGAAGAATTGAACTGAGAGACATGGAAATTGAAGGCAAACTGTCCTTTTCACAGGACTCTTTCGTATCGGTTTTTTCCTTCCGCGTGGCCGTTGTTGGTTGAATTCCAATAGATGAGTGTCTAGACATTTTCCGTTGATCCGTTTTAGTAGAAGAAGAAGACAAACTTTTACGAAGTCGTGAATTCACATGAAGGAGTGAATGATGTTTTTCATGGCAATGTGTACAGCCCGTCCTTGTGAAACAGGACCCCTGAGAGTGGGAATGGGCGAGGCAATTTGTACAATACCCATATTTCTTCACAGCTGCCAATCTTTCCGATACGTTCAAGTTTTGAAATCTCTTACAGACCCTAAGTCCATGAGGCCTTCGACATAATCTGCAAACAAATGTTGTTTTGCCCCTCTGTAGCTTTGATTTTTCAATGGAGTTCATACTGCTGTAAAGGAAAGGATATTAGAATTCGGGATTCAAGAAAAATTAAAGATTAAACATAAAGATAACAAACTAGGATAAAAAGGTATATTTTTGGTAAGGATGAGGACTAATTTGGAAAGCTATTTAGGAAATTTCATCTGAAATCACGACTAATTTCGTGATTGGTCTTGTTATAGTACCCTTTTGGGTAAGGATATCAGCAACTCTAACGCGTTTATCGTCACCACGGTGGACCTTGGTGATTCTACCAAGTCGCCAACTATTAGGAGGTAAGTTCTCCTCCTTAATAACAACCAGCATTTGTTCTTTTAGATCTTCTGTGGGTTTCTTCCATTTATGGCGTTTTTGCAACTCCTTCAGATACTCGTTTTTCCATCGCACACAGAAAATTTGATGAAAAGTCTTCAGTCTTTGCCAACGGTTTTGGATAGAAATGCGTGTTTGGCTTATTTCTGGTTCCAAGGGAGCTAAGATCGGGGATCCAATTAAGAAATGTCCTGGTGTCAAAGCTGCTAGATCTGTTGGATTTTGTGAACTTGGAGAAATTGGCCTGGAATTAAGGCATGCTTCAATTTTGGATAGCAGTGTTTGGAATTCTTCGAATGTGAATTTTTGAAGACCTATAGTTTTCTTAAAATGCTGCTTAAAACTTTTGACCCCAGCCTCCCATAATCCTCCCATATGGGGGGCTCCGGGCGGAATGACGTGCCATGTCAAATTTTGATGGGCATAGTTGGAAGTTATTGCCTTATGTGACGTTTGAATGAATTCTTTTGCCATTATTCGGGATGCTCCCACAAACGTAGTTCCATTATCTGAATGTAAGTGTAGAGGGCAGCCCCGTCTGGAGATAAAACGACTAAATGCTGCAAGGAAAGAGGAAGTGGACAAGTCTGATGTCGTTTCTAAATGTATCGCCTTAGTGGAAAAACAAACGAACACACACACGTATGCTTTGGAAATACGACAGCATCTGCCTGCATAGCTTTTCATCTCGAACGGACCTGAAAAATCCAGTCCTGTATGAGTAAAAGGTCGGGAAATCTCACAACGTTCAGGAGGCAACGCTGCCATCATTTGTTGTTGAAATTTCTTCTTGTAAATTATACAAGTTTTGCAACGATGAATTGTAGTTTTTATTAGGTTTTGTACTTTAGGAATCCAGTATTGAGTTCGCACCAAACGAAGTACAAGTTGGTTTCCGCCATGTAGACTGATTTGGTGAATAAATTGGATTAGAAGGCGGGAATATTGACAGTTGTAGGGAAGAAGAATTGGATGTCTCTCGTTGTAGGATAACATTGGAGATAATTCTAATCTTCCGCATACACGCATAATTCCTTCAGCATCAACAAATGGATTTAGGGATAAAAGTGGACTCGTTGATGGAATGGTCTTTTTGGAACTAAGCACCATGTACTCATTTGGATAAAACGCCTTTTGGTAAATGGATATAAGTTGTTTTCGGACAAAAAGGATTTCGGAATTTGTGATTTTGTTATCGGATCGATGGTAGTTAGATCGAAATTTGGGGTGCGTGTTGAAATAAAAACGATAGACGTACGCAATAACTCTTAGTGCTCTGGAAAACGAGGAAAATCGCTCAAGCACATCATCGAAGTTTTGGAAATAAGTGAAATGGACCTTTATTGGTTTTTTCTCCAGATCAGTTTCCTCGATTTCTTCAGTAGTGTTTTTCGGCCAATGTTTTGAATCTTTAGATAACCAAGTTGGTCCGTTCCACCATAGTTTACTATTTATTAACTCGCTTGGATAGGTACCTCGACTCGCTAAATCCGCAGGATTGTGTTCAGACTCCACATGAGACCATTTTGAGGGATCTACTACTTGAGTTATTCTGGAAACCCTATTTGCCACAAATGTATTCCAACAACAGGGTGGTTTCGCAAGCCACGACAAGACTATAGTTGAATCAGTCCAACAAAATAAGGAGTAGTCTTGAATGTCAAATTGAGGAAGTAAATTGTCCACCATTTCCGCTAACAGTGTGGCTCCACAAAGCTCTAATCTAGGAATCGACAAAGTCTTTAGTGGAGCCACTTTGGTTTTGGAACTAATCAAATGGGTTATAACAGAATTCGGATAAAGCACACGGATATAAATGGCTGCAGCATAGGCCTTTTCTGAGGCATCAGAAAACCCATGAAATTCGATGATGCCTTCAGGAGCATAACCAAACCATCTTGGAATTCTCATATTATCAATATTGGAATAATTGGCCTGAAAAGACTTCCACATAGAGAGAGGTTCAGGTGAAATGACTTCATCCCATTCGATATGATCCATCCATATTCTTTGCATTATGATCTTTGCGACTATAATGATAGGCGATAGCCAGCCGGCTGGATCGAATAATTTGGCTATCTGGGAAAGGACTTCTCTTTTCGAGTAGGAACAATCAGATGGAAATTGTGTTGTGGAAAAGAAAAACTCATCTGAATGCGCGTTCCAGTGTATTCCTAAAGTCTTGGCAGAACTACGATCCTCGAATTCCAAAAAGTCTGTTCTTAAAAGATAATCCGAGGGCAATCCATCAAGGATGGTTTTAGAATTAGAAATCCATTTTCTCATTTCGAATCCTGCCGAATGAAGAGCTTGGATAAGTTCATCCCTGGCGTCAATTGCCGTTTCAATAGAATGTGCCCCTAATAAAGCATCATCAACATACATACACTCCCTTAAGATTCGACTTGCCAAAGGGTACCTTTCCTGAACATCATTCGCCAATTGAATCATGGTACGAATGGCTAAATAGGGGGCACAATTTAGTCCAAATGTAACGGTCTTCAACTCGAATTCTTGGATGGGATCGTTTTGGCTTGTACGGAACAGAATCCGTTGGAAAGGGATATGAGAAGGATTGACCAGGATTTGTCTATACATCTTCTGTATATCTCCGTTTAGCACAAAACGATAAAATCGCCATTTAAGAATTAAAACAGTCAAATCATTCTGTAAAACAGGACCGGTGTAGAGGACATCATTCAAACTTACGCCGTTGGAAGAAGGAGAGGATGCATTGAACACTACTCGAACCTTGGTAGTTGTCCTTTCAGGCTTTACCACAGCGTGATGAGGTAAATAGTAGGATGATTGAGAAATAGAACCGGGAACTACCTGGGTCATATGATCTAAAGAGAGATATTCTATCAAGGAGTTATCATATTCCTTTTTCAACTCAGGATTTCGAAGGAGGCGTTCTTCATTGCGAAAGAATTGAGCCATTGCGTTAGACTTGGATTGTCCAAGACACAACTTATCGGGATAGTCTTGTTTAAATGGCAATGAAACCACGTATCTCCCTTCGAGATTCCTCTTCGTTGTCCTCTGATATAATTCTTCACAAAATCTATCGTCCTGGGATAAAACACGCTTCTGTGGAATATTTTCCACCTCCCAAAAGCGTGAAATCTCTTTATCTAAAGAAATTTCACAAAAAAACGATACGTGAGTTGAAAAGGACGAAAGTGTTCTCGACGAAATGGGGCCGGTCAGGATCCATCCAAATACAGTCTCCTGAGCCATTAAGGAACCACAAATATTATTTCGGTTTCTGGATAAAATTATAGAAGGAAAGACATCTGCTCCCAAAAGTAAGTCAATCTTTGCGCTCTCATAAAACCGAGGATCGGCCAGTTGAAGCGGTGGTAAATCCGACAGAGATTGCACATCTATAGTATTGGAAGGGAGATTGTTGGAAAGATGGGGGACCACCAATGCCGATACGATGAGCTCAAAGTCATCATCTATCTCCGAACCTATAGCAAAGCAACATTTCTTTTGGACCGTGGCTGAAATAGAATGATTCAAACCAGAAATTGTAGCCGAGACACGCTTGGTTGGAAGTCGAAGCATATTGGAAAGCCTCTCCGAAATGAATGACCCCTCGGAACCCGAATCAAGGAGGGCCCGAGCTCTATATATCTCGCCCGAGTGAAGAATTCTTACTAAAGTCGTCCCCAATAACACACCTTTAGAATTTGTAGCAAAACAACTTTGAACCACATTACCTGTCGAACCTGTGGACTGTAGATTGGATATAGTAGAAGGGTGTGGTACAAACGGTGGAGGAAGTAGATCATTCCTTGGTGTCTGATTGGTATTGAAAGACGGTGCAGTAGGGCCCTTTTGTTGATCAGCTTCTCTATGTAGCAGAGTATTATGGCGCTTGCCGCATTTGTAGCAGGAGTGCTTACTCTTGCAGTCCTTGACTATATGCGCACTAGAAAAACAATTTAAGCACAAGTTATGTCTTTTAATCTCGGTCAATCTTTGATTATAATTCATGTCGAGAAACTTTGGACATTTTCTGATAACGTGGACCTCTTTGGGACAAAGCTTGCAAGTGGTCGGATTGACCTGCGCTTGAAACGTCCGCACTTTACCTGAATTGGATTTATTGTTGCCGTTAGTCTTGGATTTGGGACCGGTATTCGTAGAGGAATGCTCCTTGGAACCTCTGATTTCGGAAACTGATTCCAAAGTTCTATGCCGATTGGTCAGGAAATCATCAAAATCGGACCACTTGGGAATGGTGGTCTTATCATTCAAGGTCTGTTCCCAAAGCGTCAGGGTGGAGTCGGGAAGGCAATTTGAGCAAAGAAAGATGAAAATCGGATTCCAACTGTCGGTATCGATCTGATGATTTCTCAAAGTGGATATACATGAATTGATATCCCTCTGTAACTTCTTGAGAGAAGCTGCCGTTTCCGAATGGATGGCAGAAAGACCGAACAATGTCTTCAGCTGTTCATTAATGAGAACTCGCTTGTTGTCATACCGGGCGCATAAATTTGTCCAAGCTGTTCTGAAACCCTCATTAGTAAGTGGGCTTTTGGACACAATTTCATGTGCCTCGCCTTTCGTCTTCTGCGACAAATGAAACAACTTCTCCACTGGACTCAATTTGGAGTTTTGTATGCAAATCGCCGTGTATAAGTCCCGGAAGGTCGGCCATGATTTGAAATCACCGTGGAAAATATTCAATTCTATCGGAGGCAAATTGAAACTCGGATTGGTATTAGGAATTGTAGGCGAAACTGGGGAGGAGAATGTCTGAATAGTCTCGGTCAGTTTGGAGATGCAACGGCAGTACGTACAGTACGAAGTCTTATATTTCTCCTTAACGGACTCGATCTCCAGAACTACCCCACCATCATCTTTCTTCTCAGTAGATATATCGACAAGACATTTCTCGTAAGACATCTTCAGGCGAGACCAAATAGACTTTGCTTCATCCCTATGGGTCTCAAGAAGACAAAGCGATGAAACAGGCAGTTCATTCGCATTCAAAGCGGCCTCAAACTCGACCAAGTTGTCGGCCAATCGTATAAATTCCTCCAACGACATTATGTCCCGAAAACTCCCGTCAATGATAGCAGAAGACTCCAAAAGGACAGAAATAAGGAAATTTTACGAATATTTCGTCTGCCTCAAAAACCTATAGTGAAAAACTCGTACAAGCGCTATGCTAGTTTTGGGAAAAATAAGTTTCTAAGCCAAGATACGGAAAATATAAACTTGGCAAAAAACCAACACAAAAATCAAACCTTGTCTCAAAAGCTTGCCTTAAACCCGCATGGAAAAACGGACAAGCTCAAAAAACGTGTTATCTTCAAATTTATGGAAATTTTTTGAGACCTTATTAAAATAACCAAATATACAATAGCTTGCAGGTCTTATGGAGATTTCATGGAAAAAAAAGAAAACAAAACTTCAGTCTGAACCAACGTACACAAATCATCCAATTGACTTGGCAACCCTATATACCTTTCTTCAAAGTATCTGGTGATGAACCAAAAAGATACAATTGTATGAAAAAGCGAACAATATATGTATGTCACAGATACACAAATTTCATTGGAAGCCTCATGCCCATATGATCATCACCTCAAAAGCAAAGAGGTCAACGAACTCTGAATTGGAGAAAGAAATTGGAAGTATTGGAAGTTTGTTTATGTTCCTGCTTCTTCTTGCAATTGCTCTCGTAGAAAATCAAAAAAAATCTAATCGTATAGAAAAAAAAATAAAACAACAAGAGATGAGTGGTCTGTCTCTCTAACCAACCTCCGCTTGCACTTGGATATTAGGGCTCCACACAAACCAGTTTGCACAATAAGATCCTAAGCCGGACTTAGCTTAAGAGAAAAAAAGAGAGTGGAGATGAATAACTCGAGTGCAATAAAAGCTCGGACATGCGCACAAACTAATCATAATAAATCAACAGAACTCTTGAGTGATATGATTTATTAACAGGGGACTTGTGCAGTAAATCCGGAGAGTAAATTGAGTGATATTCAATATCGCTCACTAGCAAATCAATGGGAGAGGGCATGCGCATTAGCAATTCTCACTGCTGGAAATGGGATTTTTTTCCATATGTACATACGTGTGTATGTTGAAAAAAAAACTGTAAGCGCGGATAAATCTTAAACCACGTTTTCTTTGGGATTGGATTCACACTGAAGTTTAAAACAACTCAACTATTCCACAAAATGTTTAAAAAAATATAATTTTTGCAAGAACGGTTTTGTCTAAATATTTTGCTAATATTGGTTTAGTATAAAAAATAAACGTTTATGAAATGCATACAATGCAGACACTCGAATTCGTACAAAATTATACTTCGATTCGGAAATTTTATTTAACTTAGGAAAGCATATTTTGTTCAGAAATTGTACTCGTATTTTTCATTTTAATTATTTTTTTTTTTTTTTTTTTTTTGAAAGTTACTTTAGCGCATTATTTTAACCAAATTCTGAATCTTCATTACCTTAGCAAACCCAACTCACAGTAAAGAGTCCATGAAAGTACCTGGGTTCCCAAATTAATGCCTCGTTGTCGGTATATTCGGCTTTTTTGGCTACGGCTTAAAATCCACACTTTATCCGCTTAAACGTAGGAAAATGTAAATTTGATGAACAGGGATTATGCGCTTCCTTTTCACTTTGTTGGTGCAGATAATATTGTGTTTCCAATCAGATCCTTTTAGTTATGAATTATGTCTTCGTATAATGGTAGCTCAATAATGTATTTAATCGATTTTGACAATAACGATGCGACAAATTTGCCGGCACCACCACAAAACATTCACTAAACAAAAAATGAGTGATACCAACGCGCTGTACGTACCTTTTGATAATCAAGACTGCGTGGGAGATGAAAAGCTCTGAGAGAGTGCTGCGTAATCCGGTTCGAAGGACCAAATGTTCAGAACAAATAGCTGAATGGTAGGATAGCTTCGGAGTAAGCTGGAGCACCAAAGATCTATGCGAAAAAAATCTCTCTTGAGAGTATGTAAACCAACAGAATTATCTATTCGATTGGTTTATAGCTCAAATGGTAAAGACCCCAATGAAATTGAAATGAAAGACAAGAAAATAAAACACAAGGAATTAGAATTGAGTTTGGAATCAATTCTCGGAATTTTTATTTTCTTTGAACTAAGTCTTACCAATATGATGTGGATTGTTGAAAGGACAGAACGCAATAGCAAGTTTCTACGGAAACTGCAATTCCAATATGGCTCACTTCGTGCAGCAAAAGGTATAAAGAGAGGCAAGAAAGTAATCAGATACTTTCTTGTCGCTCGAGGGCGGAATTACATTACTATTTAAATAGGAAAAATTTGGATTTTTAGATCCCCGAATGGGATAATATTTACGTCTTTTGACGTAAACAGGTATCATTTATACCTTTCTGTCCTTTGATCGTAAATACAACAACAGCACTTGTATGCCAACATTTATTCCATTTTTGGGCTACCTACCACAACATAGTTTATTCCTTGAGTGCAATGCAACGACATACTAATGTCGTTATTCTGTTTCTCAAAATATTCGTCAAGACTTCATAAAGTATATATATTCTTGATCGTCATGACATTTTAAGTCGTTCTCGCCATGTCCATCCGGCTGTCTATCGAAGGTACGCTCTCTTTCGAAAAAGTAAAGCTAGCCGCTTAAAATGTTGTACAAATACTTCTTATTAGTGTAGGTCGGTTGGGATTATAAATGGGCCATATCGGTCCATGTTTTGATACAACTGTCATGTAAACCGATCTGGGGTATAGACTTTTGAGCCTCTAAAGGGAGGAAGTATTATCCGATTTGGCTGAAATTTTGAAATCAGTAATCAATAAAACCTTTCATTCCAGTCTCATCAAATGTTTGCTTCCATAGATGTAGAGAAATTAAGCTTTTGGGTAACTTGATGTAATCCAAAACTGCAGCAAATGTTGTCATTTTAACTGTCTGTCTCCGAAAAATGCAACATGTTTCTACACTCTTTTTACTGAATTTTATTCCCTTCTTTTATTGCGATTTATGTTCAATATTTTCAATGTTGTTTTTGAAATTGGTTTACAAAATGGTATTTAACAAGAAAAGCGTGCTATGTTCGGCGGGCCAAATCTTAGGAACCTACCACCATGGATTCTGTTAAAAAATTTAAACAAAATTAATTTAGTTGAAGGGCATCATTTTATTCTACATACCAAACTTCTGTCAAACCAGCAAACATTAAATCTTCTAGGGACCGAATAAGGAGGATATGTAGACCGGTGTACATGGGAGCTATATCAGGTTATAGACTGATTTGGGCCGTATTTGGCACAATTGTTAGAAGTCGTCACAGAATACCACATGCAAAATTTCTGCCAAATTGGACAAAAATTACGTCTTGTAAGGGATTAAGAAGTCAAATCGTGACATCGGTTTATGTGGGAGCTATATCAGATTATAGACTGACTCCGACCGTACTTGACGCTGTTATTGAAAGTTTTAACAGGGCACCTAATGCCAAATTTCAACCAAATCGGACTAAAATTGCGGTGAAATTAAATCAGAAGATCGATTTATATGGGAGCTATATCAGATATAGACCGAATTTGGCACAATTGTTGAAAGTTATAACCGAACACTATGTGCAAAATTACAGCCAAATCGGACAAAAATTGCGGCTTGTATGGGCTCAAGGAATCAAATCGGGACATCGGTTTATATGGGAGCTATATCAGGTTATAGTCCGATTTGGACCTACTTGGCACAGTTGTTGGAAGCCAGAGCCACTATTTGCTAAATTTTTGCCAAATCGAGTGAAAACCAGTAAGGCAGGGCAAAAGTCGGGCGGTGCCGACTATATAAATAATACCCTACACCTACCCTATAAATACAATGTGGGAACTATAACCAATTCTGAACCAATTTTGATGGACCTCGGCGAGCAAATATGTTTAAACAGTAATAAATACGGATGACAAATGACAACATTATTGCAAATTGCCCAAAATCTGACGAACATATATATGGGAGCTATATCTAATACTTAACCGATTTTGAGAAAACTTCTTAGTCGTCGGGAAAGCGTTGTGCAAAATTTTGGTAAGATTGGTCAAACAATGCGCTTGCAGTGGCTCTTGGGGTGAAAATCTGGCGATATACATATATGGCAGCTATAACTAAATCTGGGCCGATTTTTATGAAATTCACCAGTTATATTGAGAGTCATTAGAAAAGTCTTCTCGCAAAATATCGAGAGAATCGTTAAAAAAAGAGCACTTTTTTGCAATATATCTCAAAATCGGACGAACATATATATGAGATCTAATCTGAACCGATTTCAAGCAAACTCCTCAGATACTGTGGCAGTCGTCGAGGAAAGCGCTTAGCAAAATTTTAGCAAGATGTATCAATAAATGCGCTTGCAGTGACTCGATTTTTCCAATTTCAATAGGCGTCGTCTCTGGGCCGAAAAACATGCCCATACCAAATTTGAAGACGATCGGATGAAAACTGCGACCTGTACTTTGTACAGAAATTAACATGGACAGACAAACAGACGGACATAGCTAAATCGAATCAGAAATTGATTCTGAGTCGATCGGTATACTTATCAATGGGTCTATCTCTCTTCCTTCTGGGTGTTACAAACCAATTCACCAAGTTATAAAACCCTGTACCACAGTAGTGGGTATAATTACGGCTTGTTAAGTCTCAAGAAGTCAAATCGAATGATCGGTTTATATGGGCTATATCAGGTTATAGATCTATTTGAACCGTACTTGGCACAGTGGTTGAAAGTTAAAACAGAACACCGCATACAAAATTTCAGCCAAATCGGAAAAAATTTGTGCCTAATCACGGCAAAATGTTTGCTTCCAATGATGTAGAGAAATTTTACTTTTGGGGATCTATATGTACTCCAAAACTGCACCAAATGATGTGATTTTAACATGGAGCTGTCGCCGAAATATGCAACATGTTTTCTACATCCTTTTCAGCGAATTTTATTCCCTTCTTTTATTGCGGTTTATGTTCAAAATTGTTTTTTAAATTGGTTTACAAAATGGAATTTAACAAATAAAAAGGCGTTAAGTTCGGCCGGGCCGAATTTTGGATACCCACCACCTAGGGTATATACATATGTAAACCCCCTTTCATCAAAATGAAAATTGCATACCTTATGTCTCATTGCAGTTATATCGAAATACGATCCGATTTGGATCAAATGCTAGTAAGTACAAGTCACTGTTCAATTGTGTGTAACAAAATATTGGCCTTTTTAGTAGCTATATCTAAAAATAAATCGATCTGAACCATATATGACACGGATGTCGAAAAGCCGAACAAAAGTCACTGTGTCCAATTTCAGTGAAATCGGATTATAAACGCGCCTTTCTTTGGGCCAAGCCTTTCAATCGAGATATCGGTCTATATGGCAGCTATATCCAAATCTAGACCGATCTGAGGCAAATTGAAGAAGAATGTCGAAGGTCCCAAAACAATTTACTGTCCCAAATTACAGCAAAATCGGATGATAAATGTGGCTTTTATGGGCCTAAGTCCCTAAATTGGAGGATCGGTCTATATGGCAGCTATATCCAAATATAGACCGATCTGGGCCAAATTACGAAGGATATCGAAGGGTCTAATACAACTTACTGTCCCAAATTTGAGAAAAGTTTTATAATAAATGTGGCTTTTATGGGCCTAAGACCCTAAATCGAAGGATCGGTCTATTTGGCACCTATAACCAACTCTGGACCGATCTGAGCCAAAGTGACGAAGGATATCGAAGGGACTAAGACAGCTCACTGTACCAAAGTTCAACAAAGTCGGATAATAAATGTGGCTTTTATGGGCCTAAGACCCTAAATCGACGGATCGGTCTATATGGCAGCTATATCAAAATCTGGGCCGATTTGGGCCTTAGACTCTAAATCGTCGGATCGGTCTATATGGGGGCTATATCAAGATAAAGTCCGATATAGCCCATTTTCGAACTTAACCTGCTTATGGACGAAGAAAGATTATGTGCAAGGTTTCAGCTTAATATCTCAATTTTTGAAGACTGTTGCGGGATTTCAACAGACAGACGGACGGGCATGGCTAGATCGTCTTAGATTTTTACGCTGATCAAGAATGTATATACTTTATAGGGTCGGAAATGGATATTTCGATGTGTTGCAAACGGAATGACAAAATGAATATACACCCATCCATCGGTGGTGGGTATAAAAAGAGCTCTCCGATTTCAAGTACTCTGGGAAGATCAAGCCAGCCCTCCTGCAATGGAGGCTCCAGACAGTATCCTGCGGAAGGATACAAAGTCGGAAAAGGAAGCGCGAACGGCCCCTGAGTCTTCAAGGAGGACTGTGAAATTTAAAAAGATGCCACACCCATAACGGAAGGAAAAGATAGTCTCTACAACAGGTAAGTAGACGCCCTTTTACGCCAGAGTGGGTAGGAAGCACAACAGAGACAAGCTGACTTATGCAGTTAACGATATCGATAATGCATCCAGTAGGATTCCACCAGTTCATCGGTACCAAGTGGAGGATCTGTTTAACGAGCGGGACATGTGTGAAACCGTAAAGAGGGACAACCCATACAAATGATGAGCAGCGAATATAGAGGGTACATCTTTACGCCGCGCTTTGCGTCAGACGAATGTATTCTCCACACACTCCCTTGGGCGCAAAGCTCAATCTGGTGAGAAGGATGGATAACCCCATCTCACAAACGTTTATCAAGAGAGCAAGCAAATTCGTGACGGAAGAACTGGGAGCAGACATGAGACAATAACCCACTCCCAAGAAGCCCATTTACTCAAGGTTTGGAAGACTAGGATAGGAAATAAGGTCAACATTAAAACAGGCAGTGCAGCACCCCAAACAGGACTTATTTCCTGACGGGCTCAGATGAATAAGACAGTGACAAAAGGCGCAGCGATTCGGGGCCTGTCCAGCTAGTGCGTTTTATATATCAGGAATGAAAGGTATTGTCTGTGTAAAAAACTTTTATATTTATCACAAATTCTTATAAGAATTTTTGGCAAAAAAGCATGTATTTTTATCGTAGACAAAATGCAACGCTTTTCATATCTTAAGATCATAAGATGTCGAAGAAGTTGACTTGTCGAAAATTTGTTATGTGAGACGAATAATTTTTTTGCGTATGGTATTTTTTCTATAGTATTGTTACCGTCTTGAGCTCTAAAAACACAAATTGTTATCCAATATCTGCGATATATTGAAAAGTGAGTTATATAGACATACTTAGATCCAAGTATATTCTGGGTCTATTACTTGATATAGCAGCCCGTGAATTGGAGTGTTTAACCCTGTTTTGAACTTTAAAATACAGTAAAGCTAACAGGATGTGTTCCCAATTCAAACGACCACATTTATTTGTGTAAAAATATGCGGAAGAATTCTAAAATTCAAAAGTCATTCACTTTTGCTTGATATGGTTGAGTTGCAAGCGGCACGAATACAATCTGTCGGTATTTTTGTCCATTCTCGTACAAAACCTTTCTTCAGCGCATCCATATTCATTTTTTTAACAGACTCACATAGAAAATTTTATTTCATTGTGATACCACGGTAGTAACAGACCAGGCTTTTGGTGGGAATCGAACCTATGACCCCCGCACTGGTAATTCGAGCACGATACCAAATCGGCAACTGGGGCAACCCCTTACTTGATATAGCTACCATATTAACCGATCTTCATATTTTGCATTTGGAACACCTATGGGAATTAATTCTTTTCTAAACAAGTAAAAACAAGGTAAGTTCGGCCCAAAAGATAAATCGTTTGCATTGTTATCCCTGTTGTCTCTTACATTAAGCAGAGATTACGACGCGTGAGCTCACAGCGTCTCAAACAACTCATTTCTGGTTTCATTCATTGAGTAATGGTTGGTCAGTCAGTAATGGTACCACGCCTGTGGTTAAAGGTTTTATAAATTATCGCATTTGCTTGGAGAGAGATAGACCCATTAATAATTATTCGGATCGATTCAAAACCATTTTCTGTTTAGACTTAGTTATGTCGGTCTGTCTGTCCAGGGTAATTTGTATACAAATCGCAGTTTTCATAAATTTGGCACAGCCATTTTTTTCGTCTACAGACGAAGCCTATCGAAACTGTAAGAATCGTAATCGAAATTTTTATACCCACAACTATAGGATGGGTATAAAAGTATATATATTTTTGATCGTCTCGACGTTCTGAGTCGATATAGCCATGTCTGTCGAAATCACGATAGAGGTAGAACGCGTAAAGCTAGCCACTTGAAATTTTGCACAGCTTGCAATTAGCAACATAGGTTCAGATTTAGATATAGCTCCAATAACCGATTTTCCGAATTGACTTCTTCAGCCCCTGAAAGCCGCAATTTAGAAGAAATTTTGCATGTAGTGTTCTGTTGTGACTTCCAACAACTATCCAAATCGGTCTATAACCTGATATAGCTCCCATGTAAGTTGAAAACCATCTGGACAAAATTCCGAAGGCTATTCAGAAGAAGACTTGGGCAAGATAATTTAGGTTGTCGAAAAATAGAAGACATTGACGAAAATGTCAACAGGATTACGACTGCACTAGTGGGGTCCTTCGAAGATAGTAGTCCTCTTCGGGAAAGAATATCAGCTCAAGAAAAACCCTCTATGACCGGGGAGATTCGCAATGTTGGGAAAGAGGTCCGCAGACTTTCTAACTGAGTAACAAGTAAAAGCGTGCTAAGTTCGGCCGGGCCGAATCTTATATACCCTCCACCATGGATCGCATTTGTCGAGTTCTTTTCCCGGCATCTCTTCTTAGGCAAAAAAAGCATATAAGAAAATATTTGCTCTGCTATTAGAGCGATATCAAGATATGGTCCGGTTTAGACCACAATTAAATTATATGTTGGCGACTTGTGTTAAATGTCAGCCAATTCGAATAAGAATTGCGCCCTTTGGGGGCTCAAGAAGTAAAATAGAGATCGATTTATATGGAAGCAGTATCGAGCTATAGACCGATTAAGACCATAGTAAACACGTATGTTGATGATCATGAGAGGATCCGTCATACAAAATTTCAGACAAATCGGATAATAATTGCGACATTTAGAGGCTCAAGAAGTCAAGGTCGCAGTTCGGTTTATATGACAGCTATATCAGGTTATGAACCGATTTGAACCTTTTTTGACACAGTTGTTGAAAGTAAGATTAAAATATGCCATGCAAAATTTCAGCCAAATCAGAAAGGAACTGCTCCCTCTAGAAGCTCAAGAAGTCAAGTCCCCAGATCTGTTTATATGACAGCTATATCAGGTTATGAACCGATTTGAACCATACTTGGCACAGTTGTTGGATGTCATAAAAAAATTCAAGAAGTCAAGACCCAAGATCGGTTTATATGATAGCTATATCAGGTTGTGGACCGATTTGAACCATTATTGGCACAGTTGTTGGATAACATAACCAAACACGTCGTGCAAAATTGCATTCCAATCGCAAAAGAGTTGCGCACTCTAGAGGCTCAAGAAGTCAAGACCCAAGATCGGTTTATATGAAAGCTATATCAGATTTTAGACCGATTTGAACCATACTTGGCACAGGTGTTGGATATCATAACAAAACATGTCGTGCAAAATTCATTCCAATCGGATAAGAATTGCGCACTCTACAGACTCAAGAAGTCAAGACCCAAGATCGGTTTATATGACAGCTATATCAGGTTATGGACCGATTTGAACCATACTTGACACAGGTGTTGGACATGATAACAAAACACGTCGTGCAAAATTTCATTCCAATCGGATAAGAATTGCGCACTCTAGAGGCTCAAGAAGTCAAGACCCAAGATCGGTTTATATGGCATCTATATCAAAACATGGACCGATATGGCCCATTTACAAGATCAACCGACCTACACTAATAAGTAGTATTTGTGCAAAATTTCAAGCGGCTAACTTTACTTCTTCAGAAGTTAGCGTGCTTTCGACAGACAGACGGACGGACGGACGGTCATGGCTAGATCGACATAAAATGTCGCGACGATCAAGAACATATATACTTTATGGGGTCTCAGACGAATATTTCGAGTAGTTACAAACAGAATGACGAAATTAGTATACCCCCCATCCTATGGTGAAGGGTATAAAAAGCGGAAATTTATTGGGATGTGTATTACACACGGCTCAAGGAATACAAGAAGATTACCAGAGCGGCAAAACGTACCTCCTGGAAGCTTTTCTTCGCAATAGAAGTCATTGTGTAACATTTCAGTTCATTCGGATAAGAATTGCGCCTTGAAGGGCTAAAGAAGCAAAATCGGGAGATGGGTTTATATAGGAGCTGTATCAAGCTATTGATCGATTCAGACTATATTAGAAACGTATGTTGAAGGTCAAGAGAGAAGCCGTTGTACAAATTTCAGCCAAATCGGATGAGAATTGCGCCCTCTAGAGATTCAAGAAATCAAGATCCCAGATCGGTTTCTATGGAAGCTATATCAGGTTCTATACCGATTTACGCCATACTTAGGGTAGCTATTGAAAGTCATAACAAGACACCACATGCAAAATTTCAGCCAGATCGGATGAGAATTGCGCCCTCTATTGGCTCAAGAAGTAAAGATCCAAGATCGGTTTATATGGCAGCTATACCAGATTATGAACCGATTTGAATCATACTAAGCACAGTTATTGAAAGTGATACCAAAACACTACGTGCAAAATTTCAGGTAAGTCGGATAGGGATTGCGGCCTCTAGAGGCTCAAGAAGTCACGACCCAAGATCGGTTTATATGGCAGCTATACCAAAACACGGACTGATTTAAACCATACACAGGGTAGTTGTTGGAAGTGCTACCAAAACACTACGTGCAAAATTGCAATAAAATCGAACGAGAATTGCGCCCTCTAGAGGCTCAAGATCGATTTATATGGCAGCTATATCAAAACATGGACCGATTTG
This sequence comes from Stomoxys calcitrans, assembly GCF_963082655.1. NCBI lineage: Eukaryota > Metazoa > Arthropoda > Insecta > Diptera > Muscidae > Stomoxys > Stomoxys calcitrans. The sequence continues at coordinate 59,743,530 of NC_081556.1, read as the reverse complement.
GCCTATTTACAATACCAACTGACCTACACTAATAAAAAGTATTTGTGCAAAATTTCAAGCGGCTAGCTTAACTCCTTCGAAAGTTAGCGTGTTTTCGACAGACAGAAGACGGACGGACGGGCATGGCTAGATCGACTTAAAATGACATGACGATAAAGAATATATATACTTTATAAGGTCTTAGGCGCATATTTCGAGATGTTACAAACAGAATGACGAAATTAGTATACCCCCCATCCTATGGTGGAGGGAATAAAAAGTTTCTCTTAAAAACCCATGTCCAAACTGAAACTTTAGCGGAGCTGAGAGCGGGACTCACGGGGACACCGGAATCTTCGAATAATGTCATTGATCGAAGGTTTATAATAACGGAATGTATGGTGAAGGAATACTTGAGGAGCTTCAAACCATTTAAGTCACCTGGACCTGATGGAATATTTCCGTCGTTAATACAGAAAGTGGCAAACTATCTGGCGCCCACTCTGGCCAAAATTTTCACAGCGTGCCTAGGACTTGCATATACTCCGAAAGCCTGGAAGGAGGCAAGGGTGGTGTTTACACCCAAGCCCGGCCAGGCAAGATATGCAATGCCCAAGGCCTACAGACCCATAAGCCTAACGTCCTTTCTAAGCAAAACCATGGAACGTATTGTGGACACCATGATAAAAAGTGGGACATCCAGCTGCTCAATTACAAACAGCATACCTATGTCAAGGGAAGGTCGGTGGAGATTACCCTGCACGAGGTTGTGCATAAAATAAAAGAATCCTTCGATGCCAAAACGTACACACGGCGGTATGCATTGACATCGAGGGGACTTTAAATTTTTTCATAAAAGGTTACTTTAAAGTTTTTAAAGCGCACATCAAGCCGATTACTGGCTTAGGTATTTGTCCATAGTGGCATGGGGCGGATTAATATATGCACCCTCTTTTCAACCTAACCTAACCTAACCTAAACCGATCTCCTGATTTTTTCTTCCTGAGCCCTTACAAGCAGCAATTTTTTCCGATTTGGCTGAAATTTTGCATGTAGTATTCAATCATGACTTCCAACAACTGTGTCAAATACGGTTCAAATCAGTATATAACCTGATATAGCTCCCATGTAAACCGGACTCTCGATCATCCCTGGGTTTGGCAGAAGTTTGGTATGTAGAATAAAATTATGGCCTACAACAAAAGTTATTTTCTATAAATTTTTAGCAGAATCCATGGCGGTGGGTTCCCAAGATTCGGCTGGGCCGAACTTAATACGCTTAATTGTTTAAGAATAATGTGGTAATTTTGTAAACGATTCATACGAAATTTGGGGTAGATCATTTTTTAAAACGATCTTGTAATTTTGTCGTAAACAAAGCCCCAACGTATCTTATAATAGAAGTTTACTTGTCGAAAATTTCATTTATGGCTAATGAATTATGTTTTAGCGTGTACAATTGGTTTATATGGACACTATATCAGGTAACAAGCCTACTCAATCTAAGGCTTACAAACCTTTGGTCTAGTCTATGTTCCATTATAACACAAAAGGCATAATTTTAGCCAAATCTATTGAAAATGGTGCACCCCACACTTTCACTCCAAATCTAATTGGGAAATCAGTTTAATGGGAGCCACATCAGGTTAGGCGATATTTAAACCAAATTCAGCACCGATGATGGAAGTTAAAATATTGGCAAATTCGCTTGTAAATTGCCACAGAAATATTTATGCTTTTTTAAAAATACAAAAATACTTGTTTCATTCAAGAAATGATTTTCCCATGAATTTACTAATTTTTGAGTAGAATTGAGACTATTGCAATTTCCTCAACATTAAAAAAACAACCATGGCCTGTTTGAACGAATCTCTACAACGCAGTTTATGAATGCGAAACAAGCGTTCAGTATAATCGTAAATGTTTTTAAATGCTCTCGAGGAAGAACTGACGGTAAAAGCAGTTCATCGAAATTCTTATGAGAGAATTTAAGTTGGTTAAGAGCGAAAATAGTCATATTCGAAATACATATTCAGTTAAATTTTTGTCGCCTGCGTATAAGAATTTTTCTCACGCAAACTTATGCTGAATGTCGGTTGTGTTATACAGTGCCACATTAACGTGGATAAATGTTCGCATCAAGGTCTTTCGAATATTGGCTGAATATGTTGCGTATGGGTTTATTTCGAATATGATTCGAACTTACAGTCTCTTGCTAGTGCTGGGAGCACACATTTTTTGTTTCAGACCCCCTACGGCATGGCTAAAATGCTGAATTAGGCATTTAAGAGCATAAGTTGAGACGCGTCTCTTAAAGAGTTTGATGTTATATCATACATGCAACATACGCTCTTACAACATGTTCCCAACAGACATTTCCATTCACATGAACCGCACAGGTTTTGGTTGGAGAGCTTGATTCAAGCCTTTGTGGCAGAGTGTTTAATGTTCTTATGCATCCATAGTGTTTACAAGGGTAAGTCAATCGGCTCATATTCATAATTGACGAGGGATACACTCGGCAAGTAGGTTGTAATTCATCAGCTGCTTCCAAACTCATAAATCGTCAAATGGAACCTGTTTGTGCAAAAGACTGCTGGCCAACAGAGTGGATGAAAGAAAAATCGTCTTTTGGATCTTTTGCTACTGCTTGAATGTTCTTAATGTGTAGCAACCTGAATGCCATCACCATTAATAAATACTGCATTCATAGTAGCAAACGACTGACTTCTGGCAAAAATTCTGTGTTTTTCTTCGTTCGTTCAGCTATCCCTTCATAAGAGCTGAAGGGGATTTATTTCTGGTTGAGAAATTGCTGCAAATGGACAAGTGTGTAATGTTAGTAAACGCATAAAATGTTGGCTAACTGCATTGCGCCACATTTACACAATGAACATTCGACTTTTGGTGGGTATCAAACAAAACAAGTGAATGGTACTAAATTCGTTTTGGTAGAAATTTGAAGCGCCCCACCATATAATTTAATTCATATTGCATTATATTAACACTTAAAATATTCTAAAGACAAAATCACATTATTCCATACAGCATAAACAGTTTCTAGAGTCAAAGTACACTGATCGGTTAAGAATCACTTCCCGATTGATTTGGCAATGCATTGCTTCATATATTATTGCAAGCATGGTACAGTTCGCGCCGAGAAATTTGTTAGTAAAAACACCAAAAATGTTTGCTGTAACCGGTGTTTGGTTAGGTTAGGTTGAAAAGAGGGTGCATATATTAATCCGCTCCATGCCACTATGGACAAAAACCTAAGCCAGTAATTGGCTTGTTGTGCGCTCTAAAACCTATAAAGTAAACCCTAAAAAGAAAATTTTAAGTTAGGAATTCCGTGCTATTTATAAAATCCTTAATTGTTTTCAATGCCACTCCCCTAAGTTGGTTCATGTCTGGTATTGTGTCTGCACCTAAGTGCCGGTATATGTTCGACGCGAAAGCCGGGCAATGACAAAGGAAATGCTCCAACGTCTCATCATCTTCCCCGCAGGCCCTACAAATGCTATCACTTGCCGCACCGATTTTACGTAAGTGAGCTCGTAGTCTTATGTGTCCCGTTATGATATCAATAGCTATATTCCTCCTTCTTGCTTCCTTTTAGTAATTGCTTCGTCTCTCACGATCTGGATCCCCCCATAGGATTTTCGCCGTCCTACCAACCGTTTCGCTGTTCCACAATGCTGCATGTGCATTCTTTGCCCACTTCCTTAACTCGGACTACGTCATCCCGAAAGGCTTCGGGTTAACTAAGTTTATTGACGGCAGTCCTCTTGCCTTCACCGCCAAATCGTCTGCCCTTTCATTTCCCCTTACACCGTAATGGCCCGGCACCCAAACGATGCGGATTTTACCATCCTCAGAGAAGGCGTTAATCTCCTTCTTGCACTGCAAGACTGTTCGTGACCTTACCGTCCTGGTTGTTATTGCCCCTATAGCAATTTTACCGTCCGTAAAGAAGTTCACACTCGACGTCCTCGTGTTAGCACCACACCACTTCCTTCCAGGTTTCCTATCGTCGCCTCAATTATACCGCGATGGTATGAGCTGCTCCCATCCTCAATCCATTCTCCCATCGCCTTAAGTCTCATAGCCGTAGTGGCTGCCTCACACTTAATCTGTATATCAATGGGTCGGATATCTAGAAAAGTCTTCAGTGCCCTAGTGGGCGTGGTCCTCATCGCTCCACCTATGCCAATACAACATGTTCTCTCAACCTGTTGTATGGTCCTTATGTTGCACTTTTTCTCCATAGCAGTCCACCAAACTATTGAGGCGTAACTAAGTATTGGTATAATCACGCTCCTGTAGAGCCAGTGAACTATCCTAGGATTCAGGTCCCATTTCGAGCCTACGTCCCGTCTACATAGTGCCCATCATCTGTGAGCATTCTCAGTACGCTCCTTAATGTGACAATTCAGTTTCCTGTCCAAGATCACACCTAAGTATTTGACCTTGTCAGATATCGAAATCGTCTTATTGAGGAAACGTGGTGCGTTAAATTGACCCACCTTTGTGACCTCTGAGTCTAGCCCAGTCATATGCCATCTGCAAGACCCTTTCGGCCCTTCTGCATCGATCGTTCGGATCCTTACCCCTTAGAAGTATTATAACATCGTCTGCATAGCAAACGGGTTCAAATCCCTTCTCAGTCAGCATCCGTAATAGGTAATTTATGGTGATCACCCATAGAAGTGGCGAAAAATGCACCCTGTGGCGTGCCCTGTGCCACTTTCTCCCTTATATTTATGCCATGGAACACAAAATTTATCCACCTGTTCCTTAGCATATGTTTTATCCAGTCTCTAAGGACCGGGTCCACCCGGTACTGGTCTAAGGATTGGATCATTGTTAAAAGCCCCCTCTATGTCAATGCATACCGCCAGTGTGTACGTTTGGCATCGAAGATTCTTCTATTTTATGCACAACCTCGTGCAGGGCAGTCTCCACCGACCTTCCCTTGACATATGCATGCTGTTTGTATTTGAGCAGTTCATAAGACGTCCTACTCTTTATCATGGTGTCCACAATACTTCCATGGTTTTGAGTAGAAAGGACGTAAGGCTTATGCGTCTGTAGGCCTTTGCTGTCGCATAACTTTCCTTGCCGGGCTTACGTATAAACACTACCCTTGTCTCCTGCGAGGCTTTCGGAGTATATGCAAGTCATAGGCACGTTGCGAAAATTTTGGACAGAGGAAGCGCCAGATAGTCTGCCTCTTTCCGTAGTAACGCCGGCAATATTCCATCAGATCTGGGTGACTTAAATGGTTTGAAGCTCCGCAAGGATTCCTTCACCATATATTCCGAAATTATAAACCTTCGATCAACGTCATTATTCCAAAATGTTTCCGTGAGTCCCGTCGGAATCTGTGGAAAATGGGTAATACTGTGTAATACTCATCCCAATAAACTTCAGCTTTTTTACGACATGTTCTGGTAAAAAGTTTGCGGACCTCTTTCCCAATATTACGAATCTCCCCGGTCATCCAGGGTTTTTCTTGGGCTGATTTCCTTTCCCGAAGAGGAAAACTATCTTCGAAGGATCCCACTAGTGCAGTCGTAATTCTGTTGACATTCTCGTCAATCTCTTCTATGCTTGGACAATCTAAATTATCTTTCCCAAGTCTTCTTCTGAGTAGCCTTTCGAATTTTGTCCAGTTGGTTTTCAACTTATTCCGGAAGCTTATCGGATTCGGCGCTGGCCGTGCTATTCTAAACCTAATGTAGCGATGGTCAGAGAAAGAGTGTTTCATGGACACCCTCCAATCCGGAACCTCATCGATCAGATTTTCTGAACATATCGTCACATCTAATACCTCCTCCCTAATCCTATTAACAAAGGTAGCGGTGTTACCATTATTAAGTGTTATTAGGTCGTTAGTATTCAAGAACTCTGCCAGGGCTTGGCCCCGCTTATTAGTGTTGGTACTACCAACACTAATAAGCGGTGAGAGTTCGCATCGTACCTTGCTACCTATTGTACCTTGCTTCCTGTCTGTTTTGCTTTCCACACCAGCCGTTGCAGCTCCGACGTGGGTGGCGGTGTCGGAGAGTCGAGAGGCATATAAAGTGAAGCCAGGTTTGCTCCATCGTCTCCCTGTCTCACCACTGTTGCTTCAGACGTTGACAACTCTGGGGAAAATATATAATTCAAATTTGTATGACAAAGAACGCAGGTCCTATGCCGAATACCAGTGTTAGCATAGAATAATTGGAAGTTGATATGGTCCAGTCCAGAAACATTGTTCCAGGTCGTCCATGGTCCTGAATTAAAGCAATATGAATCTTGCCCTTGCTGATTTTCTCTATCAGAGCGTGTGTAGCAGTCTCGTTCCGGTGGAGGTTTATATGGATTACCTCAATTATTGGACCTCCAGTAGATGGGCATCTTGGGAGTAGGTGACGATCTCATCGTCTGCTCCCTGTTCTTTAAACTGCATTGACTTTCCTGTCACTGCACTGCCTGATGTCATCGTTTAAGGTTCTTTGCTTAGTCCAGTCTTCCGACTTTTTATAAAGTCGTCAATGTTTCCATCGTCGGGTCCCTGTTCGTTAAGCTTTAATGGGATTCCATTCCCTGTACTGCCTGGGGTTTCAATACTAGGTTCGTTGCCTATCTTAGCCTTCCAAATCTTAAGTAAATGGGCTTCTTGGGAGTAGGTGATGGTAGCATCTGTTCGTTGGGTTGCATTTAGTCATCTGTCGCTGCGCTGCCTAATGTTTCAATATTAGTATTTCAAATCTTTAAGTCGGTGACGTCCGGGTCCGTCGTCGGGTTTCTGTTTGTTGGGCGGTGTTGAGTCACCTGGGGTCTCTCGCCACTGCACTGCCTGATATTTTAGTATTAGGATCATTGCTTCTCCTAGTCTTTACAATAATGAGAGATGTCGTGATTGTTTCGTTGTTGGCCCCCTGTTTGTTGGGCGGTGTTGAGTCACCTGCCACTGCACGGCCTGATGTCGCAGAATGAAAATTTCTTCCCAATCTTGTAAAAGACAGCTTTGCTCCCGTAGTGCGCCATGCCTTTAGTCTTAGCCAAACTTGTCATGGGACTTGATTAATGTCAACTACAAAGAGAGTTCCTTCCTCCTTCTCCTCCCCGTGAAAGACCACCCATTTCTCTGCGACTAAACCTTGGTTTTGCTTGCCCAAGAATATGCGTTCCGTCGCAAATTTACTGTCCCATCCCTAGCTGAAGACCGTAGCCTTTGTGAGCGGGGGGATATATGAGCATCCAAAGTTCGGCCCGGCCGAACTTAACACCTTTTTGCTTGTTTAATTAAATGTAAAAATTTTTCAATTCAGTCTAGCTTTTTATTTTTTCTGTGCATGCAGTTGGAAATCAAAAAATGTTTATAATTAATATTTTCCCTTATTAGTAACAAATTTTTATTAGGGTGATCAATAAACCGGCTTTTTCCTAAAATCGGGTTTAGAACTATTCCAAAAATTAGTGGTTTAAGTTTTGAGATTTTTAAAAAGCCGGTTAAGCCGGTTCATACAACTTTTTTCATCAGAAAAATATAAGCGACATGTTCTTCTTCAGAAAATCTTATATATAAAAATCAATTTGTGTTTGTTTGTAGATTTGTTTGTTTGTTTGTATGTTTGTTTGTTTGTTTGTATGTTTGTGTGTTCCTTATAGACTCAGAAACGGCTGAACAGATTTTCTTGAAATTTTCACAGATGGTGCATAATGATCCCGTCGTGAAAATAGGGTAGTACATTTTTTGATATCTAAAGAGGGGGCGGACCCACCCACTTACCCTAATTTTCAGAAACGCAAGATCTCGGAGATGGTTGGTGCGATTTAACCGAAATTTTGTTTGCTCTCATATAGTACCCTAAAAATAAAATTTTGGTATCCAAATTTTGGATGGGGTACCTAGGGGGGCCGTCCCACCCTAAAACCTACCAAACATATATTTAGACCAATCACGACAATATGGGACTCAAATGAAAGGTATTTAGGATAAAAAAACGTATCTGATACGCAATTGTCAACCAAGTATTAGGGGGACCACCCCAACCCAGAAAACACCCCTAAATCGGACATCGGACATGGCAATATGGGACTCAAATGAAAGGTAATTGCAAGTAGAATACGAATTTTATATCCTAATGTGGGACCACGTTTCTGGGCGTCCACCCCTTCCCCAAAACACCCCCCAAACAGGAATTATTTACTGACCATGGGAATATGTGGATTAAATAAAAGGTATTTGAATTCGAATCTGATATCCAAATATAGGACCAAGTGCTGGGGGGCCGCCTCTCCCCAAAACATCCTCCAAAGGGGACAAATTTACGACCATAGCCATATGGGGCTCAAATGAAAGGGAGTAAAGCACAAATCTGATATCAATATTTGGGGAAAAGTGTCTATGGGGCCACCCCACCCCCACAACACCACCCAAATAGTAAGTATTTGCTGACTTTTGCAATATGAGGCTCAAATAAGAGGGTTTTTAGAGTGGAACACGAATCCGATATATATTTTTAAGGCCAACTCACTGAGTGGCCGCCCATCCCCCAAAACACCCCCCAAGCCGGTCATGTTTGCCGATTATGGAAATATGGGGCTCAAATTAAAGGTATTTGGGAATAGACCATGTATCTGATATCAACACTAGGGACCAACTGTCTAGGGAACGTCCCACCACCATAACAACCCCCCAAATAGGCCGTATTTGCTCACCAAGACAATTTGGGTCGTAAAGAGAGTGGAACTAAATATTTATAGTTTTTAGGGCCAATACCCCAAACCGGACATATTTGCTGACTTCTGCAATAAGGAGTTTAAATGAGATTTGAAAACGAATTTGATATCCAATTTTTAGGCCATTGGCAACATGTGGTTCAAATAAATGATATATAGATATATGAGAACAGAGCACGTTGCTGATATATTTTCCGGGCTTAGTATTTTGGGGACCACCCCAATCCCCAAACCACCCCTAAATCGCCCATATTTACCGACCATGTCAATGTGAAGCTTAAATGAAAGGTATTTAGGAGGCAGAGCAAGAATTGATACCCACTTTCGGGACCAATTTTCTGGGGGTCAACCCCTTTCCCAAAATACCCCACAAGCAGCAATTTTTTAGTGACCATGGCAAAATGGGGCTCAAATAAAGGTATTTGGGAGTAGAATACGAATTTGATATCCAAATTTAGGGCATCACTCCTTCCCCAAAACACCCCCCAAAGGGTAAAAATTTTTTGACCATGCCAATATGTGGTATTTAAGATTAGAAAACTAATTTGATAACCTATTTTGGGCCATGTGTTTGGAGGACGCCTCATCGTGTAAACTCCCCTAAACCAATGGCAATATGGGGTTTAAATAATTGGTTTTTGAAAGAAGAGCATGATGCTGAAATTTTTTCAAGGCCAAGTGCCTGGGGGACCACCTCACCCCCGACAACACCCCTAAATAGGATATCATGAGAATAGCGGGCTGAAATAAAGTATTTTAAGAATGGAGTACACCTTACATCCAAACTAAAATTCCTATACCAATAAAGATCATATGGGATTCGGACAAAGGCACTTATATTGTTAAACAATTAGTCAAGCGATATACTATTGGGTTGCCCAAAAAGTAATTGCGGATTTTTCATATAGTCGGCGTTGACAATTTTTTTCACAACTTGTGACTCTGTAATTGCATTCTTTCTTCTGTCAGTTATCAGCTGTTACTTTTAGCTTGCTTTAGAAAAAAAGTGTAAAAAAAGTATATTTGATTAAAGTTCATTCTAAGTTTTATTAAAAATGCATTTACTTTCTTTTAAAAAATCCGCAATTACTTTTTGGGCAACCCAATATATTCGTAGCATGATATTTCACTAAAAGCTCTTTAATTGTCGAAAATAAATATTCCAAGGAAACTTTTGTTCCATATAAAATAAAAGAAGGCGCAGCGGAACGGGCCCGGGTCAGCTAGTATCTTAATACAATTGTATCTGCTCCAACCAAATCAATGTTGTATCAGCAAATGAACAAGTAAAAGCGAATGAACAAAGTTCAGCCGGGCCAAATCTAATATACCCTCCACTATGAATCGCATGTGTCAAGATCTTTAAATGACTTTCTTGAAATATATAAGAGCTATATCAAGTTGTAGGCCGATATGGACCGTCTTCGTCATAATTATTACACCCTCTTGAAGCTCAAAATATCAAATCGCGATATTGATGTGTATGCCAAAACGGATAAGAATTTCGCCATATCGGGAGATAGGTTTATTTGACAGTTAAATCAGGTCATGGAACGATTTAGACCACAACTGGCACAGTTTTGTAAGTAATAACGAGACCCCATATGTATAATTTCAGCCCAATTGGATAAGAATTGCGCCCACCAGAGTTTCAAGGTGTAAAATCGGGAGAACGTTTACTATGGCACCCATCGACCCATTTGAGCCATACTTGGTTATTTGGAACTCATTACAAAACGCCACGTGCAAAGTTTGAGCCAAATCGGATAAGAATTGCGTCCTCTACAGCCACAAGAAATCAAATGAAGGGATGGTTTATATGGCAACTATATCAGGTTATGCACCGATTTAAATCATACCTGGTCAAAAGTCATAACAAAACACCACGTGTAAAATTTAAGGTCTAAGGAAGTCTAATCTGGAGACCAGTTTATATGGCAGCTATATCAAAACATGGACCGAATTGGTAAGTTTACAATCCAAACCGAACTGCACTAATGGAACCATTTTTCCAAAATTTCGGATGCTTACCTTTACTCCTTAGAAAGTATACCCCCATTTTATGGTGGAGGGTATAAAAATATGAGAAAAATTAATTCGTTAATATCAAACAAGTAAAAGCGTGCTAAGTTCGGCAGGGCCTAATCTTATATACCATCAACCCTGGAGTTTTTCCCGGTATCTCGTTTCATGCAAACAAAGGATAAAAGAAAAGAATTACTATCAAGTTATGGTCCGATTCATTGGACCCGAATTGAATAGAATGTTGGAGAACATAGTAGAAATCATTGTGTCAAATTTCAGCCAATTCGATAAGAATTGGGGCCTTTAGAGGCTCAAGAAGTAAAATAAGGAGATCGGTTTATAAGGGAGCTGTATCAGGCTATAGACAGATTCAGACCACATTTGACAAATATGTTGAAGGTTATAGGAGAAGCTGTTTTCAAAATTTCAGCCAAATCAGATAATAATTGCACCCTCTAGAAGTTAAAGATAAATATCATGTTACAGTCCGATTTTCGAAAATTCGCGTGCTTCCGACAGAAAGACGGACGGACGGATTTGAACGTCATGACGATCAAGAATATAAATTCTTTATGGGGTCTTAGACGAATACGATTATTTCGAGGAGTTACAAACAGAATAACGAAATTTGTATACCTCCATCTTATTGTGATGGGTATAAAAAACGAAATAAATAAAAGTCAAATATCCCCGAAAACAGAAGACATAAGCTGACTTTTTTGTAGGGATTTTTGGGCACTATCTGGAAAAAATTTAGAAATAGGACCACCAATTGAGATTTGGTGACCCTAACAAATTTTCGAAATGACGAGTTGACCAACTTTAGGAGCCTCCCAAAAGACGCCCATTATCTCGTTGACAGCTCAGCTCTGACCATACAAAATTTCAAATAGTTATCTCTACCCGACCTGAAACCGCAGATTTTTTACCAGTTTTTTCGACTCTATCCTACTGTGCGATGGATGGTTGGTTATGGAGGATCAAATATGGTCTGTGAAAGATTTAACAACTTTGGAGTTGGAGATCTCGAAATAATTATATAAACAATTAACGACGAAAAGTAAAATTTACATTTTTATTTATCATCATATTAAACCATCCACTGAGGAATATTTTCCGTATACCGGCATTATAAGTTTTCAGGACGACAAACTTATTTATTTTTAGTTTAATTAGATTTAATTTGTTGCTGATGCTAGATGTTCTTTTGGAGTTAGATATATTGACGATTTGGGGTTTAATTTTCGTGTTGCGCTCGAAGAAAGATACCCTGTTATGATCCAATGTTCGTGTCAAAAAGACATGCTTCTATCATTGCACAGCTCTACTAATTAGTGGGAAGGTGAGTTGTGAGTTATTATACGCTATTTTCGATCATTTTAAATTAATTTTTCTAAATAACTCAAACACTACTGAATCTGAAATATTCTTCCAGAAATAAACAAAAATGCAGTTGCCCATGAACATTCGATTAGGGAACAAGGGCAAAAATCAATCCTATTCAAGTTTAAGCTCAATGATAAGGGAACTCCTTTTATAGCCGAGTCCGAACGGCGTGACGCAGTGCTACACCTCTTTGTGGAGAAGTTTTTTCATGACAAAGTACTAAATAAATGTCGTCTTCATTAGGAGGGCACAACTTCTGCCGAAAAATTTTTTCTGACTTCTAGCCAGGACTTGAAACCAGACGTTCATTGTCATAGGTGGACATGCTGACTTCTGCGCTACCGTGATCTCCAGAAATACACACTGTTTTAATAAATTTACAAAACCCGTATTTTTCCAGCTATCCGGACTTCTTTGTCCTCTATAGTATATGCATCGCCCGCATTTCGCTTACAAGGCCGAAATCTGAATACCCTCATATAGTAGCTGTTGGACACTATTTAGATGGCACCTCGCCTGATTTGATTTTTGTTTTTGTTAAGGCGCTTCGTTAAGGCGAAGTGAAGATTTTATTTTTATTTTGGACATGAGTCGAAAAGTGTTCACACCGACCAAATTAGTTCATGAATACCTTAATGAGCTTGTCGAATAACTCGACAAACTACCTAAAAATTTTTGAGTGGTTTGTTGAGACCTATGTTTAGGGAAGAAGTCATGCAAAATTTTAACTTGAAATAGACATTGAAACCGGTAATCTCAACAATTACACAAGCATATAATTTAAATTTGGTCTTGGAAGTTAATTTGTTGACTATTTTTAAATATTGCTGGCAAATGACAGGTTTTATTTGCTAAACGGATATCCTTGTGAAAAATCAAAAGAACCTTTGAGTGACTTCACTCAAAGAAGTCAGGTTCAAGTATGTTATTGCTCATGTGTTATATGCCACAAAATGGCAAATAGTGATATGGTTTGTTTAATGGTCTTGTGACAGCTTTGGTACAATTTGTATATTAATTAAATATGCTTTTGTCAAATAACATAAGCAAAAGGACACTCATACAGGGTGGCTGATGAAAGCCGCTACCAAAAAAAAATGTAATAACTTTTTTTCTATTTAATAATAATAATTTAATAATTAATTTAATTAATTAATTAATTAATTTAATTAATAATAATTTAATAATTAATTTAATAATTTAATTTAACATGAATAAAAGAAAAATGTATTCCATACACCGAAAAAAAAATGTAGCAATATTCATCATTGTAGCAATATTCATCAGCCACCCAGTATGTCAAGTCCCATCGTTGGTGTTATGTGGTTTGGTTGAACTGGATATAATATAAACGAATGCTAGGTGGTACAAACATTAAGTTCATCTTGACTCCGGTAAGGTTGTTTTGATTTGCCACAGTATACTTTCATATCCCCTCGCAAAAGTGAAATGTTATTCGCTAAAAGGAAAGGATGTGTGTTGTTGCTCTTGGTGGGGATTTGATGTTTGTGTAATCAGAAAACTTGTTAGTCGAAACACAAAAATACAGAAAAACGCTGAAATACACATCGACATTAATATCCTTTTGAAACAGATTTGATATGACTACTGCCGAATGTTCGTAGCACAGTGGGAAACGTGCTACGCAAGGTATTTTATGAGACCGAAACAGAAAATTTTTATGGAAAATTAACTAAGAAACCTGACATGAAGCTAATGTTACTTGCATTCAAAATAGCAAAATGTTTGCAGACATTACTGCTGTTGCAGCAAACATTGGCCTGCTGCAAACATTTTGGTCAGCTAAATCAGCAAACAAAGTCTGCTGTTTTAAGTACAAAAATCTGCCGAAAAAATGATATTCTATTTTTTATGTTTGCCTGTTACTTGTTTTGATTATTTCAGACATTATTTTTTTGGAATTTTGTTGGAAGAGATACTTTTATTTGTACAATATCACTGTAAAGAAGCCACCTGATCCATTCATTGGTATACATTTCGAAATCCGGCTGAACTAGCTCGCATTTTTTGTTATTGCTCTACTAATATGTATATGACTGCCATGGCCTTTTGTATCTAAATTTAAAGAAGAAAAATTATGGAAAGTATGTATTCAGTGGTGATTATAAACATCTACACTCAACAAAATTTCTTATTCAAAACAGCAAAAATGTTTGCTAAAACAGCATTTCTTGTCTGCTGAAAATGGGAAAAACATTACTGCTATTTCAGCAAATATAGGGCTGCTGTATTAGCAAACATTTGAAACTCAACCTGCTATTTCAAGTAACAAAATCTTATGTTGTGAGTACACAAGTCTGATGAAAAAAAAAATTTTATGCTTCTTTTTATGGTTGCCTGTAACTTTTTATACCCTCCACCATAAGATGGGGGGTATACTAATATCGTCATTCTGTTTGTAACTACTCGAAATATTCGTCTGAGACCCCATAAAGTATATATATTCTTGATCGTCGCGACATTTTATGTCGATCTAGCCATGTCCGTCCGTCCGTCCGTCTGTCTGTCGAAAGCACGCTAACTTCCGAAGGAGTAAAGCTAGCCGCTTGAAATTTTACACAAATACTTCTTATTAGTGTAGGTCAGTTGGTATTGTAAATGGGCCATATCGGTCCATGTTTTGATATAGCTGCCATATAAACCGATCTTGGGTCTTGACTTCTTGAGCCTCTAGAGTGCGCAATTCTTATCCGATTGGAATGAAATTTTGCACGACGTGTTCTGTTATGATATCCAATAACTGTGCCAAGTATGGTACAAATTGGTCCATAACCTGATATAGCTGTCATATAAACCGATCTTGGGTCTTGACTTCTTGAGCCTCTACAGGGCGCAATTTTTAATAATTTCGTCATTCTGTTTGTAACTACTCGAAATATTCGTCTGAGACCTCATAAAGTATATATATTCTTGATCGTCGTGACATTTTATGTCGATCTAGCCATATCCGTCCGTCTGTCCGTCCGTCCGTCTGTCTGTCGAAAGCACGCTAACTTCCGAAGGAGTAAAGCTAGCCGCTTGAAATTTTGCAGAAATACTTCTTATTAGTGTAGGTCGGTTGGTATTGTAAATGGGCCATATCGGTCTATGTTTTGATATAGATGCCATAGAAACCGATCTTGGGTCTTGACTTCTTGAGCTTCTAGAGGGTGCAATTCTTATCCGATTTGAATGAATTATGGCACGAAGTGTTTTGTTATGATATCCAACAACTGTGGCAAGTATGGTTCAACTCGGTTCATAACCTGATATAGCTGTCATATAAACCGATCTGGGATCTTGACTTCTTGACCCCTAGAGGTCGCAATTATTATCCGATTTGCCTGAAATTTTGTACGACGGATTCTCCCATGACCATCAATATACATGTTTATTATGGTTTGAATCGGTCTATAGCCCAAAACAGCTCCCATATAAATCGATCTCTCTATTTTACTTCTTGATCCCCCAAAGGGCGCAATTCCTATTCGAATTGGCTGAAATTTTACACAGGTCTCCAACATATAATTTAATTGTGGTCCAAACCGGACCATATCTTGATATCGCTCTAAAAGCAGAGCAAATCTTTTCTTATACCCTGTTTTGCCTAAGAAGAGATGCCGGGAAAAGAACTCGACAAATGCGATCCATGGTGGAGGGTATATAGGATTCGGCCCGGCCGAACTTAGGACGCTTTTACTTGTTTATCATAAAACTTTTAAATAGAAAGCATTAAACAATGGTCTAAAACCGGACAATATCCTGCAATGGAATCTCAATAAAACTATTGGGATGTGTATTACACATATTGGGATGTGTATTACACACGACCAAACGGGCAAAACGTGCCTTCTAAAAGCTTTTCTGTAAACAGGTCGATAGCGTTAATAACGCCGCCAAGATGAAAAAGTTTCTCTCAAAAGCCCATATCCATTCTGAAATATTAGTAGATAACATGGGAGTGGGAGCAGAGATAATGGAGGACATGTTGAGGCTTTCGATGACAACCCATTTTCCATAAGATACGACGGGACTCACGGAGACATCGGAATTTCCGAATAGTGAAATTGATCGAAGGTTTATGGTGAAGGAATCCTTGAGGAGCTTCAAACCATTTAAGTCACCCGAACCCGATGGATTTTTTCGGGCGTTACAACCCAAGGAGGCGAACTATCTGGCGCCTCATCTGTCCACTATTTTCACAGCGTGCCTGGGGCTTGCATAAACTCCGATAGCCTACCAGGGGGCAAGGGTGGTATTTATACCCAAACCCAACAAGGCAAGTTATGCGACACCAAAGGCCTACATACCTACAAGTCTTACGTCCTTTCTACTCAAAACCATGAACGTATTGTGGATACAATAAGAGTAAAACACCCAGAGAACTGCTCAAATACAAACAGCATGCCTTTGTCAAGGGAAGGTCAAAATAGAAAAATCCTTCGATGCCAAGACGTACAAATTGGAGGTAGCCCCAACGTTGACTACGAGGGGCTTTTAACAATATGCGCACCGACACACTGTTCCAATCCTTAGACCAGTACTGGGTGGACTGGGTCCTTAGAGACTAGATAAACCATACGCTAAGGAGCAGGTGCATGAATTGTGGGTCCCACGACATAAATATATCAGACACAGCTTTTACATTATGTCTATATATGCACAGTTTTCACTTCCTTTTCTCGTCTAGAAGGGATAATCGTGCAGAATGTGGAAGTACCTTTCAAGTTCCATCCTTCTGCGCTGGCGCCCAAATCACCCACCCACACAGGGCTTGTGGGGTCCCGTTTCGAAGTCTTTCATTCCTATTTTGATCGTGGCAAGGAGATTTTCTGTCTCCTATCCTAATGCTGGCGACATTTGCAAGGTCTATGACATGTATAGAAGCCATGTAAAAACTTCTTCCCAAAGAGGTGTCGGACTCCGGCACGCCATTCAGTTTTTTATTGAGCTGAAACTTGTATTGGACAGCAGTCATTTATTTATGAGACATTTCCCCTGTTTCTTAATGGAATGTTTATGGGCAAATTTTCAATTATGATCTGCCGTATTCCTTGAGCTATAAGTAAACAAAAAATTATATATTGAAGTTGTTGTTCTCGAACTTTTAAATACTTAACTAAATGTATGTGCCTTAGAATTCTTTTTGTATTTTCGTGAGCTTGGCGCCATTAGTTGATTGCTTTAATGTAAAAATTTTCATTTTCCTAGTTCATTGTTCGCACACAACCGAGATGCTCAATATACTGAATGCTCTTTAAAAAGAACAAAAATATATTGTATTATGTATTCAAGACTTCCCCATGCTCTTACTAACTAAGAGGAAAGTTAAGTTTAACATCAATTTGTGAAGGTGCAGCAATTTTTATTCCATTGCAGGATATTGTCCCGCTTTAAACCATTGTTGAATGCTTTCCATTCAAAGAATATCATTAAAAGTCAGCACAAGAGTGTTGTTGCTAGAAGTGTTTGTAGCAATTTTTTACATTCTGGCTAAAATCTTTTATAAATGAAGATATTAGAGTAAATTTTGATTGACACTATTTCACATCAAGTCTTTTCTGTGTTGTCTCCCTACCAACATGGGTTCCGAAAATCGAAATCGACGATTACAAATATTTTAGAATTAACTTGTTTGGTCAACAATGGCTTTAGGGAATGCTACCAAACGGATACAATCTATAACGATTTTAGTAAAACATTTTATAAAGACAACCAAAATCTTCTGTTTAGAAAAACAGACCTTATTGGTTTTAGTCCTTCTTTACTAAAGTGGATCAGATCATATCTGACTGGATGTACTCAAAAAGTTAAATTTGGTACTGCAGTTTTCAAATCAATTGTTGTCTCTTCAGGTGTTCCACAGGGTACTCATCTTGGCCCTGTGCTGTTTTCTTTTTTATTCATAAAGGATCTCTCTTTTACTTTAAAGCAGTCGAATATTTTGATGTATGCAGATGATGTAAAGATCTTCAGATCAACGGGAAACTCTAATGAACAGTGTTATATTCAGTATGACCTTGATACTCTTTATAAATGGTGCAACCAGAACTTTATGGAACTTAATATTTACAAATGCAAACAGATGTCATTTTCAAAAATAACCTCTCCTAAAACTAGCTACGTTTTGGGTTCCAATCAACTTGAAGTAGTCTATAGCTTTGAAGACCTTGGATTTCTTCTGGATCAACGCTTAAACTTCCATCAACACATCTCAAAGATTGTAAACAAAGTACGTGGTGCTCTTGGCTTCATGAAACGCTGGAGTAAAGAACTTAATGATTTCTCTGTGACGAAAAACTTATACACGTCGCTAGTCAGAAGTAATCTCGAGTACGGTTCAGTGGTATGGAATTCGTACTACTGATTCATTCTGATATTCGTTCTGATTTGATAGAATCGGTTCAAAAACAATTTATACTATTTTGCCTCCGTCGAAATGGGTGGGACAGAAGTTCATTACCTTCGTATGAGTACCGATTTAATCTTATAAAGCTTCCTACATTAAAAAGTCGTAGAACCATGCTAGGCATTTGAAAATTTCTTATTATAGAACTAACTATGCCAATAATGATCCTTTTCGGCACCTATGTTATCAATTTAATCAACTGAAAGATATAATAGATCTATCTGAGAATCAAGAAATTTTAAAAAGGATAATAATTTAATTTTTAAATTCTTAGGTTAATACACTTGTAAATATATTGTTATTAGTCTGTAAGGGTATTTATTATCTATAGACTTATATAAAAAAATATATATGTGGATATTAGTCCGTCCCACGCCACAATGGACATACACGTAAGCCAGCTAGTTGTACGCTCTAAGTATTAAAAATTAACCTCGAAATGAAAATCTCAGTTAGGAATTCCGCGCTACTTACAAATTCCTTAATTGTTTTCCATATGACGCCCCTAAGTTGGTTCATGTCTTATATTGTATTCTCACTTAATTATCGGTGTCTGTGCCGGTGCCGAAAAAGCCAGGCAATGACACAGGAAACGCTTCAGTGTCTCATCATCTTCCCCATATGCCCTACATATGCTATCACTTGCTGCACCGATTTTGCATAGGTGGGCACGTAGTCCTATGTGTCCCGTTATGATGCCGAAGGCTATACTGACCTTTGTCATACTTCCTCTCAGTAATAGACTCGACTTCTCACGATCTAGATCTCCCTATATGATTTTCGACGTCCTACCGATCTACGGATTGTGCCATCCTCAGAAGGGAGTTAATGTCCTTCTTACACTCCAAGACTGTTCGTGACCCTTCCGTCCTGGTTGTTATTGCCCTGATGGCCAGTTTACTGTCCGCCAATATGTTCACACTCAATATCGTCGCGTCATTAACCCAGGCGTTCAGCTACATAAGCGGACATGCTAACCTCTGCACTACGGTGCCATCCTGATTAATAGTCAAACAAAAGTTAATTTGGCGAAAAAAATCGCTATAACACGTGAAAAAGAAACATTAAAGTAGTATTCACTTCCCACAAGTACCAGCTACTAATTCCAAACCTGTTTATTCACTAGTTTCATTGTAATCAGGACTTGTTGCACTTTTGTTTACTTTCAGTGTTAACAACTTGTGAACTTAGCATGGAGTAACCAGTTAACCCTGGAACTAGTACTACTGCTAATTCTAACAAACAACAATAGTTCCGTATGTGATTATTTTAACATATGTCAATTAAAAATATTTTGCTGTCTCCTTTCGGTTTTCTCTCTCTCCTAAACAATTTTGTAAGTTTTGTCAGTGGTCGACGAGGTCATTTGAACTCATCATCTTTTGTTTGGGAATCTTCCACGACATCACTTTGTTAAAGATGGAATAATGCAATAAGCGTTACTGTGCAGCAATAAGTTTTCACTTATATTAAATTAAAAAAAAAATACAAATCACTTAAAAAAATTGTTAATGAGAAATACTTTAAAAGTTGCGCCAAATTTTCTAATATTACTTTACAAAAATAACAAAAACAAGTAAAAGCTTGCTAAGTTCGGCCGGGCCGAATCTTATATACCCTCCACCATGGATCGCATTTGTCGAGTTCTTTTCCCGGCATCTCTTCTTAGGCAAAAAAGGATATAAGAAAAGAGTTGCTCTGCTATTAGAGCGATATCAAGATATGGTCCGGTTCGGACCACAATTAAATTATATGTTGGAGACCTGTGTAAAATTTCAGCCAATTCGTATAAGAATTGCGCCCATTGGGGGCTCACGAAGTCAAATAGAGAGAACGATTTATATGGGATCTGTATCGGGCTATAGACCGATTCAGACCATAATAAACACGTTTGTTGATGGTCATGAGAGGATCCGTCGTACAAAATTTCAGGCATATCGGATAATAATTGCGACCTCTAGGGGTCAAGAAGTCAAGATCCCAGATCGGTTTATATGGCAGCTATATTAGGTTATGAACCGATTTGAACCTTATTTGACATAGTTGTTGAAAGTAAGAATAAAATACGTCATGCAAAATTTCAGCCAAATCGGATAGGAATTGCGCCCTCTAGAAGCTCAAGAAGTCAAATCCCCAGATCTGTTTATATGACAGCTATATCAGGTCATGGACCGATTTGAACCATACTTGGCACAGTTGTTGGGTATCATAACAAAACACGACGTGCAAAATTCCATTCCAATCGAATAAGAATTGCGCACTCTAGACGCTCAAGAAATCAAGACCCAAGATCGGTTTATATGGCAGCTATATCAAAACATAGACCGATATGGTCCATTTACAATACCAACCGACCTACACTAATAAGAAGTATTTGTGCAAAATTTCAAGCGGCTAGCTTTACTCCTTCGATAGTTAGAGTTCTTTCAACAGACAGACGGACGGATATTAGCTAGATCGATTTAAAATGTCATGACGATCAAGAATATATATATACTTTATGGGGTCTTAGACGCATATTTCGAGGAAGTACAAACAGAATGACGAAATTAGTATACAGCCATCCTATGGTGGAGGGTATAAAAAATGCCAGCTGGAGGACTGAAACCTGGATTTGAGAATCTATCAGTGGCATGTGAATTTTTGATGGTGCAAATTCTTTCTTGCACACAAGAAGCACGATCATTTTTTTAAACCCCTGTCAGCAGTACCTGTTACTGTTCGATAAAAAGTATTTGAGAGCCATATGCTAACTACATTTCTCAGAATTTCGCGTAAAATGGAACTGCAGAGATAAAATTGGCTTTAAACACTAGCTACTGAGCAAGATGATGGTGACAACTGGTTACTGGCTGGACAATTGGGTAGCTAGTGAAACCCATACTCACTCGGAGAGTGAGTGACTAACATTCTTTCTCATAGCTTGTCACTCAGCTTAATGAAACAGGCCCCTAATATTGGGGTATCAGAAACAATTTTAAATAGTTCCCAAGTACTCTTATGAATGACATTGACTATTTAAATCTTAAACGTTACAGAAACAATGAGGCAGGTAATTATCACGAATCAACAATGAAAGTAAACAACAACGCGTAACTACAGCAATGAAAAAAGAGCCCTCAAATTGAATTCATGTTTCCAACTCCAACTGATGCAATGAATACCCAGAGGGCTGACCAAATAGCTTTGTTATGGAATTTACATTTGCATTCAATCCCAACCAATGCGAGTATATGCCGGTGAATTAGATTAGGAAAAAGTCACAACCTGTGTTTTTTACAGAAAGAACTGCCGATAACAAAGCACAGAAATGTGGGAAAATACGAAAACCCAAAAAGTGACACATCAGACCATAAGAATGACAATGTCAACACAGTGTCGCCCAGCATCGTCCCTAGACCCAGCGTGCGTACGAAATTTAGAAATGCATCCCAGTGAGAGTGAATGCGTGTTCAACAAACAATGATAACAGTGTGTCACGGGGTAACAACCCACTGAAGCAGCGAATCGGAGTGCAGTGGTGATAGGCTAGAACTTGGTTTTGTGTTTATGCATTGAATAAGCCAGACAGCTATTCATCTATCCATCTAAACATGAATACATCATCCCATCGAAAAATTTAAAGTACGAACGAGTGAACGTGATATGCGACATTCCTTCTGACATCGAGAAAGAAGAACATGATGATTGGCAAAATTCTCGAAACGCGTTAATTAACCAAAGCCGAAAACTCACACGTTCCTCGAGACACCCCTCGATGATGATGCGACCATTTAAGACAAAAACATCAAAGTTGAAGGTGGATGTATGGTGAAGAGCAAGTCCTTTACATGCAAGGTAATATGGATACCCTTAATGCACAGTGGAAAAAAACGTGCCACTTAGTTTAATAAAATGTTATTAAGCATAAATCGTAGTTAATTGTCGTGCTTGTAGAATTTCGTTCTAGTGTGTAGATAAAATCAAATGAAAATACATTCAATTTGTGTTAGCAGTTTGATGACACTTCCAATTCAGTTTCCTGTTCAAGACCATACGTAAGTTTTTTACATTGTCAGATTTCGAAATCGTTCTATTGGGGAAAAGTGGTGCGTCAAATCTGGCGGGAAGATTTCAGTCTACTCTGGGTTAAGACCATCGGCAAGACCATTTCGGCCCTTCTGCATTGCTGGTTCAGATCCTAACCCTTTAGAAGTACTATAACATCGTCTGCGTAGCAGACAGGTTTAAATCCCTCCTCAGTCAGCATCCGTAAAAGGTTATTTATTGTGGTCACCCAAAGGAGTGGCGATAAAATGTCCCTCTGTGGCGTGCCCTGTGCCACTATCGCCCTTATACATATGTCATGGGACCGGCAATTTATCCACCTGTTCTTTAGCATATTGTTTATCCAGTCTCTAAGGACCCAGTTCAACCGGTACTGGATTGGATCACTGTGTCGGTCCGCACTTTATTTAATGCCCCCTCGATGTTAATACTAACCGCCAATGAGTACGTCATGGCATCGAAGGACTCTTCCATTATATGCACAACCTCGTGCAGTGCAGTCTCCACCGACCTTCATTTGACATAGGAATGCTGTTTGAATTTGAGCAGTTCACTGGATGTCCTACTCTTTATCATGGTGTCCACAATACGTTCCATGGTTTTGAGTAGAGAGGACGTGAGGCTTATGGGTCTTTAGGCCTTTGGTGTCGCATAACTTGCCTTGCCGGGCTTGGGTATTAACACCACCCTTGCCACCTGCCAGGCTTTCGGAGTATATGCAAGTGCTAGGCACGCTGTGAAAATATTGGCAAGATGAGGCGCCAGATAGTCTGCCTCTTTCTATAGTAACGCCGGAAATTCCATCAGGTCCGGGTGACTTAAATGGTTTTAAGCTCCTCGAGGATTCCTTCACCATAAATTCCGTAATTATAAGCCTTCGATCATCGCCTCAACATGTCCTCCGTTGTCTCTGCTCTCACTCCCATGTCGTCTACTGAAGTTTCAGTTTGGACATGGGTTTTTGAGAGAAACTTTTTTACCTTAGCGGCGTCATTAACGCTATCGACCTGATCGCAGAAAAGCTTCCAGGAGACACTCTGGTAATCTTATTGTATTACCATTATTATGTGTTATTAGGTCGTTAGTAATCAAGAATTCACCACCCACGAAATTTGGTGAGAATTCGCATCGCATCCTATTAGTACCTCATCTCCATTCTGTTTTGCTTTCCTCACCAGCCATTGCAGCTCCGACGTGGGTGGCGGTGTCGAAGAGTAGAAAGGCAGATAAAGTGACGCCAGGTATGCTCCACCGTCTCGCTGGCTCTTCACTGTTGCATCCGACGTTGACAGCTATGGGGAAAATACATACTTTAAGTTTTTATGACAAATAGCGCAGGTCCTCAGTCGAGTGCGAGTTAGGTCCAGAAACTTTGTTCCGGGTAGTCCATAGCTCCTGAATGAAAGCAATATGAATCTTGGCCTTGCTGATTGGCTCGCTCCGGTGAGGTTTATCTGGATGACCTCAATCAGTGGTCCTCCATTAGATGGGCTTCTTGGTCTTATCGCCTGCTCCCTGTTCATTAGGATGCTTACCTATTCTAGTCTTTCGAATCTTGAGAAAGTCGGTAATGGTTCCATCATCGGGTCCGTCCCTGGGCTTCTTGGGAATATGTTATAGTCTCATCGTCTGCTCCCTGTGCATTTAGTTCTCTGTCACTGCACTGCCTGATTTTTAAGCATTAGGATCTTTATCCATCTTCGACATTCTCGAGGATCTTTATCTCGAAAATGACGTTGATGGTTCCGTCGTCGTGTCCCAGTTTTGTTAGTAGTTATAACTTTTCTAAATGAAAACCATTTGCCATGTTTACCTTTTAGATGGCAAAGTATGCTCGACTGGTTGATTTTTTATTGTCTAAACTTAACAACTAGATAGCACAGTAAAAAAAGTTTACAAGATTAATACGAGGCTTGCATTTTGTAATTCGGAATTAGAAAACAAACAAAAAATTAAGATCTATAAATTTTTGCATGCGTTTGAACCAATTGTCGAAACACTTTTGCTATTCTGATTGAGATATTTCCAAACGTGCATTCCAAACGCATCAACTGCTTCTTCAGGTGTCGAAAAACTTTGACCTCTCATTTTATTTGTTAATGTACGGGAATAAAAAGAAGTCATTCGGTGCCAAGTCAGGACTATATGGCGGATGACTCATCAAATCGAAGTTTTGAGTGCTCAAAAATGCAGTTGTTTTAGCCGATGTATAAAAGGCAACCCGAAATGTGAAAGGCAACCCTATCTGCATATCTACCCCGTAAGAAGATTCCCAAAAATTTTTATTCTACTGCACAACTGTAGAAATAAGATGGCATTTAAAAATTTAAATGCGCAGAATATGACAAAAAACCAGAAGTCTAGCAGATAAGACACATTTCAACAGAGCTGCAAACCAATTGAAATCAATGCTTAAAACTTTAAAAATATATCTATGGGGAATGATTTAAGTAGATTGGACCCATAAATTAACAATGAGCATAAGCTTTATCGAGCAACGAAATTTATTAAACGGCAAAAAACGAGAAATGTCCCATTAAAGGATGTGAATGGAGGTTGGTGTAAATCTGATAAATCAAAGGTAAGTCCCATCTGGAGAATACTTTTAAACCGTTCTCATTTTGTTCTGCTGAGCATGAAAAGTTAGTCACTGAATTTTTGGATACTCCATGTCAAATGTGTCTACCAGTTAAAACTTCTCGAGTAAATGAAATTAAAGACGATATTAAGCAAGTAACAAGGTGCTAATTTTGACCGGGCCGAATCTTGGGAACCCACCACCATGGATTCGGCTAAAAATGTATCCAAAATAAATTAAGTTGAAGGGCATCATGTTATTATTATTGGTATGTAACCAAACTTCTGTCAAACCAGCAAAAATTAAAGCTTCTAGGAACCGAACAAGGATGATCGAGAGACCGGTTTATAAGGGAGCTATATCAGGTTATAGACTAATTTGGATCTCATGAGGCACAGTTGTTAGAAGTCATAGCAGACCGCTATGTGGAAATTTCCGACGACAAAAATTGCGGGTTGTAAGGGCTCAAGAAGTCAAATCAAGATCGGTTTATATGAGAGCTATATCAAGTTATATACCGATTTAGAACGTATTTGGCAAAGAGTTTGGAAGTCATAACAGAACACTACGTGCAAAATTTCAGACAAATCGTACAAAAATTGCTGCTTCCAGGGGCTGAAGAAGTCAAATCGTGAGATCGGTTTATATGGGAGCTATATCAGGTTATAGACCGATTTGAACCGTAGTTGACAAAATTTTGCGGCCTCCAGGGGCTTAAGAAGTCAAATCGAGAGATCGGTATGGGAGCTATATCTACATCTGAACCGATATGGCCCATTTGCAATCCCCGATCTACATCTATTTTAAGAATATGTGCAAAATTTCAAACGGCTAGCTTTACGCGTTCGACCTTTATCGTGATTTCGACAGGCGGACATGGCTAGATCGATTCAGAACGACGAGACGATCAAGAATATATATATAGTTTATGGGATCTTAGGCGAATATTTCGAGTTGTTACAAACGAAATGACTAGATTAGTATACCCCTATCCTGTGGTACTGTACTAATATCTGAGCAGGATCGTTCACATCTCTCTTTTTATACCCACCATCGAAGGATGGTGGTATATTCACTTCGTCATTCCGTATGCAACTCATAGAAATATTTATTTCCGACCCTATAAAGTATATATATTCTTGATCGTCGTAAAAATCTAAAGGGATAGTCGTGCAGAATGTGTTCAGAAAATTATCCCAATCCGCCTTTCTTCAGTTTTGCCGTGGGACCAAATCTTCAATATTTTCGCATAAGCTGAAATATAACGATGATCAGAGAAGCACTGGTCGGTTTATTTCCTTTATTACAAATCGCCAGATTGCAACTCATAATATACTCGATAAGCAGCTCACGCCTTTCGTTGATATCTTCGACCTTCAAAATATCTGGTGATGTGCATTGGCATCGCTTCCTACAATGAGGCTCTTCTTCCCTGCAGATGTAGAGAAGTCAGCCTGTAATGAAACATACTAATTTCAAGGCTGGCTGCTATTGAGTCTTCAGTGCATAGCGTCGGAAGAAGAAAAACGTTTAGACTAATCTTTGCAAGAATCCAAGATCTGCATCTCCCATTCCCCGTACCCTTGAATGTTTAAATCCAAGAATTCTTTCGACGAAGGAGTTGGAGTTTCTAGGCATCAACTCAAGTTTATTAATAACTTACTTACGGAAAAATTCATTACGGCAGTCTTGGGACCAGTGGATCTAAAAAGATGGGTCAGCAGGGCAACTCCTCAAGGAGGTGTACTGTCTCCTATTCTTTGGAATATGGCCATTAACAATATAATATTGTCTCAGGAAGAAAAGGGTGTAAAAGTGGTCTGGTGGACGGCGCTTCAAAGTCCAACTACTGTTCATTACTCAATCGGATCCGATGCATGGTTTGTTTGAGCATCACAGCCGCACTGAGGGACGACACCACCTAATGAACTGAATTTTATGTTACATCAAATGCCTCTGGACATTGTTGCTAGACAAATTGCTGCGATCACTGCCACGAGGCTAAGGTAGATTCCCTTTGGCCATATGGCGGCTACGGACACTGTATTATAGTTAATACAATACCCGATGTTCCAGGCAGTGTGGATTACACCCTTCCTGAGCAGCTGTTTGATAAAAAACTGTACCACTATTCCTGATAGAACCGATTGGAACAACGACATCCCTGGTAACAGAATTTACATAGACTAAACGACCAGGTGGGCTTTGGGTTTTACTCTAAAGGTCTAGAACTGCTCATATCGAAAAGATGACCCAACAACTATAGTGTGTATCAAGCAGAGATCCTTGCAATTAAGATAGTGGTAGAATGGCTAAGACATAATGTCATAACGACGATTGGCATAAATATTGTATAAATATCTCAGACAGCCATTAAAATCTGGGAGAACGTATTTCTGAACACAAAAACGAGATGGCTGAACAGTTCAAAATTCATCTGTTCTGGGTGCCGGGCCACAGAGATAGCTCAGGGAATTGTAAAGCGGACGAGCTTGAGAGACTATTAACTACCTTATATATTCAAGGGAAACTGGAATCTGTGGGTATGCTTCTAGTGATATGTAATCTATATTTTCAGGACCTGGCCCGAAGGGCAACGAATTGTTAAATGGTCACAAAGAGGGCCTGTGAACATTCCAATATTTTGTGGCCTAATTTGGACTTGAAGCGCATTGCTGTCGCTGGCTACAGTACAGACAGTACAGACGTTTCAGGACCAGGCCCGAAGGGCAACGAATTGTTAAATGGTCACAAAGAGGGCCTGTGAACATTCCAATATTTTGTGGCCTAATTTGGACTTGAAGCGCATTGCTGTCGCTGGCTACAGTACAGACAGTACAGACGTTTCATTGTGTCCGTCATGACAGGTCACTAGTAGCAAGTAACGACTTCTGCAGAAGCTGGGTGGACTTCGAGGAAGAGAAGACTATAGAACATCTGCTGTGTGTGTCTCACATAAGCAGTAAGAAGGAGTTCCGCCTTAGGTTCTCATTTCTTTGAGACTTTGTCTGACATAGCGGATGAGAACATTCGCAAGTTGTTGGGATTTTTAAAGCAATCTGTATGGTTAAGCGATAGTAACTAGGAGGCATACTCCTTCTTCTGTTCCTGTGTTATCACAATAGACAAAAACTTCTAAGTGAGCCCAATGGCAGACTGCCACTTAAACCCAACCTAACCATGTGATTGTGATAAAGAGAAATTATTGTATATTGGTGCAAAGACGAATGTCGTTCTTTTTTGATGTGTTTAAAGAGGAGGTTGATGATTGATTTTGACCGTCTTTTTGGGAACGAACTGCTTGTAAAAGTACTATGATGAGGTGATGTGATAGAAGAGGAGAGTGTTTCGTTCTAGTTGATAGTTTTAGGGATTGCTTGTATGCAAAAGTTGGGGACAGCTTTGTGTGAATTTGTTGTGGTAGTTCTTGTTGTAGTTTAGGCAGTAGCAAGGGAAAGCAATTGTCAGAAGACCGTAGAGAATTAGAAGTTATTGGAGAGGCAGTGGTAGTGTTTTTATTGTTATGGTTCTTGAATGGGGATTACAGTGTATTTATTGTTTGTTGTTTTTGTTCAATTTATGACTTTGAAGTCGAAGAAGAGGCAATTTGGACGGCATTACCTGACGAGTTGAAATTTTTTTTTCATTTCATTCGAAGGGATTATTTCTGAAAAACTTACTTTTGTACGGCGTTAATCGGTTTACTTTTATAGAGTTTTGTAGAGGCGTATTACCTCTCTCTCATTGTAAACATTTATTTTCTACTTTCAATCTCAATTTATCTTTTTGTTGCTAGTGCTTTTTGTAAAGATGGCGAATGCTTTTCACTGGAGTTATAATACAAATGGGTGCAATCATTGGGAGTGTTTCACTGTATGTTCCAGCAATTTGAATTGTTTACATCTCATTGTATTTGGATAATATTCCCGAACAACAAGCTCATGATAAGCTACATCTAACTTATCTGGAAGGATATAAAGATTAAATGTTACGAGCATTACACCCATTTAAATTTTTATACCCTCCACCATAAGATGGGGGTTATACTAATTTCGTCATTCTGTTTGTAACTACTCGAAATATTCGTCTGAGACCCCATAAAGTATATATATTCTTGATCGTCGTGAAATTTTATGTCGATCTAGCCATGTCCGTCCGTCTGTCCGTCCGTCCGTCCGTCCGTCTGTCTGTCGAAAGCACGCTAACTTCCGAAGGAGTAAAGCTAGCCGCTTGAAATTTTGCACAAATACTTCTTATTAGTGTAGGTCGGTTGGTATTGTAAATGGGCTATATCGGTCCATGTTTTGATATAGCTGCCATATAAACCGATCTTGGGTCTTGACTTCTTGAGCCTGTAGAGTGCGCAATTCTTATCCGATTGGAATGAAATTTTGCACGACATGTTTTGTTATGATATCCAACAACTGCGCCAAGTTTAGTTCAAATCGGTCCATAACCTGATATAGCTGCCATATAAACCGATCTTGGGTCTTGACTTCTTGAGCCTCTAGCGTGCGCAATTCTTATCCGATCAGAATGAAATTTTGCACGTCGTGTTTTGTTCTTATATTCAACAACCGTGCCAAGTATGGTTCAAATCGGTCCATAACCTGATATAGCTGCCATATAAACCGATCTTGGGTCTTGACTTCTTGAGCCTCTAGAGTGCCCAATTCTTATCCGATTGGAATGAAATTTTGCACGAAGTGTTTTGTTATGATATCCAACAACTGTGCCAAGTATGGTTCAAATCGGTCCATAACCTGATATAGCTGCCATATAAACCGATCTTGGGTCTTGACTTCTTGAGCCTCTAGCGTGCACAATTCTTATCCGATCAGAATGAAATTGTGTACGACGTGTTTTGTTATGATATCCAACGACTGTGCCAAGTATGGTTCAAATCGGTCCATAACCTCATATAGCTGCCATATAAACCGATCTTGGGTCTTGACTTCTTGAGCCTCTAGAGGGCGCAATTCTTATCCGAATGGAATGGAATTTCGCACGACGTGTTTTGTTATGATACCCAACAACTGTGCCAAGTATGGTTCAAATCGGTCCATAATCTCATATAGCTGCCATATAAACCGATCTTGGGTCTTGACTTCTTGAGCCTCTATAGGGCACAATTCTTATCCGATTTGAATGAATTATTGCACCAAGTATTTCGTTATGATATCCAACAACTGTGCCAAGTATGGTTTAAATCGGCCCATAACCTGATATAGCTGTCATATAAACAGATCTGGGGATTTGACTTCTTGATCTTTTAGAGGGCGCAATTCCTATCCGATTTGGCTGAAATTTTGCATGACGTATTTTATTTTTACTTTCAACAACTGTGTCAAATAAGGTTCAAATCGGTTCATAACCTGATATAGCTGCCATATAAACCGATCTGGGATCTTGACTTCTTGACCCCTAGAGGTCGCAATTATTATCCGATATGCCTGAAATTTTGTACGACGGATCCTCTCATGACCATCAACATACGTGTTTATTACGGTCTGAATCGTTCTATAGCCCGATACAGATCCCATATAAATCGTTCTGTCTATTTTACTTCGTGAGCCCCAATGGGCGCAATTCTTATACGAATTGGCTGAAATTTTACACAGGTCTCCAACATATAATTTAATTGTCCGAACCGGACCATATCTTGATATCGTTTTAATAGCAGAGCAACTCTTTTCTTATATCCTTTTTTGACTAAGAAGAGATGCCGGGAAAAGAACTCGACAAATGCAATCCATGGTGGAGGGTATATAAGATTCGGCCCGGCCGAACTTAGCACGCTTTTACTTGTTCTGTTATAAGTTGTTCTTTCATATTTATAAATATCAACTAGGGTAAGTGTACCAGTAGTTGCCCGTTTAAGTGTCTTGCCATTTTCAATCCATCCTCCTTACAAATGTTCAATTCAATTAAGATTTGGTTTTCACAAAACGAAATTTGGTATTCTCAGAACGAAATTTTGTTTTATTTGTATTAACTAAAAATTTCAATATCATTTAATTATGAAATTTTCACAGGTAGTCGGCACTCCTGTCCAATGTTCGGTATGACATGTTGCTAAAGTCATCATATAATATTTCGGTAAAGAAAATATTAATTATTAAAAAAATTACTGATGCACTCATTTTAAAACACAGGTTTTACATTATTAACTTACGTACTTAGCACAAAAAAGAAGTAAAAGTGTGCTAAGTTCGGTCCTGCCGAATCTTATATAACCTCCACCATGGTTCTTTTCCCGGCATCTCTTCTTAGGCAAAAAAAAAAAAGGATAAAATAAAAAATCTGCTCTGCTATTAGAGCGATGTCAAGATATGGTACGGTTCGAATCACAATTAAATTATATGTTGGAGATCTGTGTAAAATGTTAGCCAATTCGAATAAGAATTGCGCCCTTTGGGGGCTCAAGAAATAAAATAGAGAGATCGATTTATATGGGAGCTGTATGAGGCTATAAACGGATTAAGACCACAAGAAACACGTATGTTGATGGTTATGAGAGGTTCCGTCGTACAAAATTTCAGGCAAATCGGATAATAATTGCGACCTCTAGAGGCTCAAGAAGTCAAGATCCCAAATCGGTTTATATGGCAGCTATATCAGTTTATGAACCGATTTGAACCTTATTGGGCACAGTTGTTGAAAGTCATAACAAAATACTTCGTGCAAAATTTTAATCGGATAAGAATTGCACCCTCTAGAGGCTCAAGAAGTCAAGAGCCAAGATCGGTTTATATAGCAGCTATATCAGGTTATGAACCGATATGGCCCATTTACAATCCCAACCGACCTACACTAATAAGAAGTATTTGTGCAAAATTTTAAGTGGATAGCTTTACTCCTTCGAAAGTTAGGTTATGGACCGGTTTAAACAATACTTGACACAGTTGTTGAATATCATAATATCAATCGGATAAGAATTGCGCCCTCTAGAGGCTCAAGAAGTCAAGACCCAAGATCAGTTTATATGGCAGCTATATCAAAACATGGACCAACGCAGTACAGATAATTTTTGTTGCCCAAAGGCAGGTTAATTTCGGCTACATCGGTCAATATTTTGAACTATCTTTTTTATAAACCGATCTGCCTGTTTGATTTCTGAAGAATGTCCATGTTCCACCATGCATTCAAACTCCTGCTGGAAAGTTAAATTTTTTTACGACCCTAAAAGCGACATCGATGGAGACCATCTCACTCAAAAGCGAAATTTTTACGTAATCTGTAATCTTCGCTCAGATATTTTTGTTCATAACGAGAGCTGAGAATATTATTGCCATTTTTTGATAACTACCCGAACCAGACCCGCTCCGCTGCGCCTTCTTTAACTCTCTAATGTCTTTTTATGGTGGGGACACTTTGCCCTGAATGTGGAAATCGAATTCGTGCCACTGTAGCCTATGTCCGCCGATCACCCTGAACGCTTGCGTTCGAATCCTGGCGAGAACATCGGACAAAATTTAAAGCGGTGGTTATCCCCTCCTAATGCTGGCAACATTTGCGAGGTACCATGCCATGCATGGTCATTTAAAAAATTCTCCCCAGAGAGGTGTCGCACTGCGGCACGCCATTCGGACACGGCTATAAAGAATGGTCGCTTATCGTTGAGTTTAAACTTGAATCGGAAAGCTTTTATTGATGTGTGAGAAGTTTGCCCCCTCTCGGTTCATGGGAAAATTTGTACTCCACTCCCAAATGCCTTTTTTTAGTCTTCTAATATCCTATTGGTAAATATTTCTAGTTTAGGGGGTATTTCGGGAGTGGGGTGGCCACCCAAGAACTTTGCCCTTAACTTCGTGCTCTACTTTAAATATATTTTATATGAGCCCCATAATGGAATGATCGGTAAATAAGTTCTGTTTGAGGGTGGGGTGGACCCCCTGGGTCTTTGTCCTAAAAATGAATATCAATTTCCCGAAAATCAATCAATTTCCACATAAAATAGCTTTTATATAATAGGGAGATATTTTGGGGTGGTGCACTTCATGGTCGGTAAATATGAAATGTAGCGTGTTTTGGGGCTGGGGGTGTTGTGGGGCTGGGGGTGTTGTGGGGCTGGGGGTGTTGTGGGGCTGGGGGTGTTGTGGGGCTGGGGGTGTTGTGGGGCTGGGGGTGTTGTGGGGCTGGGGGTGTTGTGGGGCTGGGGGTGTTGGGGGGCTGGGGGTGTTATGGGGCTGGGAATTTACCCTGAAAATAGATATCAAATTCGTTCTTCACTCCCATATACCAATTATTTAAGCTCCATATTGCCATAATCGGAAATGAAGTTCATGTCAAATTCGTAATATACTCTCAAATAACTTTCATTTGAGTTCCATATAGACATGGTCGACTGCCCATTTGCCCATTTGGGGGTATTTGAGCGTGAGACGACCTTCTAACTTTTATGCCATTGTAATCTATTGTCGAATACTTTTCAATAGAGCCCAATTTGACATGAAGGGCGAATATATCTGTTTAGAGAAGTTTTGGGTTGGGGTGGCCCGCTAGGTACTTGGACCCAAATTTTAATACGATATTCCTTTACTAGTCTCCAATACCTTTCAGTTGATACCCATATTGAACCTATCAGTCCTATTTTGATTTCAGGTGGCGTTTTTGGGATAAGGGGGAGGGTCCTCCACCATCCGATATCTAACAAGTAAAAGCGTGCTAAGTTCGGCCGGGCCGAATCTTATATACCCTCCACCATGGATCGCATTTGTCGAGTTCTTTTCCCGGCATCTCTTCTTAGGCAAAAAAGGATATAAGAAAAGAGTTGCTCTGCTATTAAAACGATATCAAGATATGGTCCGGTTCGGACCACAATTAAATTATATGTTGGAGACCTGTGTAAAATTTCAGCCAATTCGTATAAGAATTGCGCCCATTGGGGCTCACGAAATAAAATTGAGAGAACGATTTATATGGGATCTGTATCGGGCTATAGACCGATTCAGACCATAATAAACACGTTTGTTGATGGTCATGAGAGGATCCGTCGTACAAAATTTCAGGCATATCGGATAATAATTGCGACTTCTAGGGGTCAAGAAGTCAAGATCCCAGATCGGTTTATATGGCAGGTATATCAGGTTATGAACCGATTTGAACCTTATTTGACACAGTTGTTGAAAGTAACAATAAAAACATCTTGCGAAATTTCAGCCAAATCGGATAGGAACTGCGCCCACTAGAAGCTCAAGAAGTCAAATCCCCAGATCTGTTTATATGACAGCTATATCAGCTTATGGACCGATTTCATCCATACTTGGCACAGTTGTTGGATATCATAACGAAATACTTGGTGCAAAAATTCATTCAAATCGGATAAGAATTGTGCCCTCTAGAGGCTCAAGAAGTCAAGACCCAAGATCGGTTTATATGGCAGCTATATCAGGTTATGGACCGATTTCAACCATACTTGACACAGTTGTTGGGTATCATAACAAAACACGTCGTGCAAAATTTCATTCTGATCGGGTAAGAATTGCGCACGCTAGAGGCTCAAGAAGTCAAGACCCAAGATCGGTTTATATGGCAGCTATATCAGGTTATGGACCGATGTGAACCATACTTGGCACAGTTGTTGGATATAATAACAAAACACGTCGTGCAAAATTTCATTCTGATCGGATAAGAATTGCGCACTCTAGAGGCTCAAGAAGTCAAGACCCAAGATCGATTTATATGGCAGCTATATCAGGTTATGAACCGATTTGAACCATACTTAGCACAGTTGTTGGGTATAATAACAAAACACGTCGTGCAAAATTTCATTCTGATCGGATAAGAATTGCGCACGCTAGAGGCTCAAGAAGTCAAGACCCAAGATCGGTTTATATGGCAGCTATATCAGGTTATGGACCGATTTGAACTATACTTGGCACAGTTGTTGGATTTCATAACAAAACACGTCCTGCAAAATTTAATTCCAATCGGATAAGAATTGCGCACTCTAGAGGCTCAAGAAGTCAAGACCCAAGATCGGTTTATATGGCAGCTATATCAAAATATGGACCGATATGGCCCATTTACAATACCAACCGACCTACACTAATAAGAAGTATTTGTGCAAAATTTCAAGCGGCTGGCTTTACTCCTTCGGAAGTTAGCGTGCTTTCGACAGACAGACGGACGGACGGACGGACGGACGGACGGACGGACGGACGGACGGACAGACGGACGGACATGGCTAAATCGACATAAAATTTCACGACGATCAAGAATATATATACTTTATGGGGTCTCAGACGAATATTTCGAGTAGTTACAAACAGAATGACGAAATTAGTATACCCCCCATCTTATGGTGGAGGGTATAAAAATTATATAACCTACGTTATTCCACAAAAACCTACACAATCTGAGGGAATTTGAAGAAAATCGGTTCAGCCGTTTTTAATTCTACGGAACAGAAAAAAACCGATGCTCATATAGTCAAACCTACACTTAGATCTGATTGTGTATGCCAGATCCATAATCCACACCTGAATACCTTTCATTTGAGCCCCATATTGATATAGACGTTCAATTTGTCTGCTTTTAGAATTTTTGGTTTTAGAGCGACTTCCTGAGTACTATGGCCCAAATACGATATTCGTATTCTACTCTTCAATACCTCTCATTTGATATCCATATTGTTCTTATCGGTTCACTTTTAATTTGGGTGGTGTTTTTGGGTTAAGAGGGAGGGTCCGACCCCTTCAGATTACAACAAATTATAAAGCCTATTCCTTCTTCCTGACTATATTCGTAATCTAATCCCGAATACCTTTCATTTGAGTCCCATATTGTCATGCTAAGGTGTTTTGAGGTTGGGGCGGCCCCCAAGTTACTTGGACCCAATTTTCAATATGAAATTCGTTCTCTACTCCTGAATACCTTTCATTTGAGTTTCATATTGTCCTGATCGGTCAACTTTTATTTTTGGGTAGTACTTTTGGGGTAAGGGGGAGGGTCCGCTCCCCTTCCGATATCAAAAAATTATATAGCCTATGTTTCCTTCCAGACCAACCTACACAAGTAAAAATTTCAAGGTAATCGCTTCAGCCGTTTTTTAAAGGTATTTTTTATATATCAAGTTTTACATATTCTAAAGTATTTTAGAGTAAAATAACAACTTTTAGTACATGCCGAATGCAGGAGCATTTACCCTACGCCTTTATCAGGAAGTTTGCTTACATTCTCTTTTTCGGGGATACTATTGAGATACGGTGCGAATGTAATATTTTTTTTTAATTAAACTGTTCATGTAAATCAGAATGAATTTTGCATAATCCAATCAATTCTCTAGTATTCATAATTTCATCCATAGTTTATAAGAGCTAGTTTCTTCTGGAGTGTATTCAGCCAAAGGCTTGTCTTCGTCCTCAGCTGAAGCAACCATCCCAGCAAAAACTTGGTAAGTACATGCCATTATTTTTAACATGAACAAGTAAAAGCGTGCTAAGTTCGGCCGGGCTGAATCTTATATACCCTCCAACATGGATCGCATTTGTCGAGTTCTTTTCCCGCCATCTCTTCTTAGGCAAAAAAGGATATAAGAAAAGATTTGCTCTTCTATTAGAGCGATATCAAAATATGGTCCCACACAATTAAATTATATGGTGGAGACCTGTGTAAAATGTCAGCCAATTCGAATAAGAATTCCGACCCTTGGGGGCTCAAGAAGTGAAATAGAGAGATAGATTTATATTGGAGCTATATCGGGCTATAGACCGATTCAGACCATATTAAACACGTATGATGATGGTCATGAGAGAATGCGTCGTACAAAATTTCAGGCAAATCAGATAATAATTGCGGCCTCTAGAGGCTCAAGAAGTCAAAATCCCAGATCGGTTTATATGGCAGCTATATCTAAACATGGACCGATATGGCCCATTTACAATACCAACCGACCTACACTAATAAGAAGTATTTGTGCAAAATTTCAAGCGGCTAGCTTTACCCCTTCGGAAGATAGCGTGCATTCGACAGACAGACGGACGGACAAACGGATGGACAGACGGACGGACATGGCTAGATCGACATAAAATGTCGCGACGATCAAGAATATATATACTTTATGGGGTCTCAGACGAATATTTCGAGTAGTTACAAAAAGGAATGGCGAAATTAGTATACCCCCCATCCTATGGTGGAGGGTATACAAATAATGTATAACTTATTATCCTTAGATGTACTAGCTGCTAAAATATAACTACCAACAGAAATACCATCTATGTTACCGGTAGTACAAATGTCATTACAAACAACATGAATGGCTTCCTGCAAAGCGGGATCACTTAGTAGCAAAATCAAAAATCATTTTGCTGGTCCGTGATTCCAACTCGGGACCTTTGTATTATAAATCTACTGATGTACGCTCTGTGCCACAAAACTACTAAAATCACTCACATGTATTAGAATATGTCAAACATAAACACAAAAGCATGGCCATCTTTGATGAAATAGAACTAAAGTTTGCTTTTGTTATGTTAGCTAATATTGAAAGGATAAAATGGTGTATTATTCAAACAATAGTAATTTGAATGAATGCATAGAGCATCTGCTTTGAAAACGGAAGGTTCGTGGTTCAACTATCGACTGCGATGAAGGTAAAGTTTTAATTTCATTTATAATTTGAATTGTTCATATAAAATTTGTCTTGTTCAAAGAAACTGAGCATTGAGAACGTGGTGGTGGGGAGAGGCGCGAACATGTTTGAGTCTAAGTAGTTATTTTTTAGCAACGTTCAACAAAGACAATATTTCATTATTTTTTGAGAACTTGTATGCTTAGTCATAAGTACTTATTTTTGAACTATTGGTATGATTGTGCGGAAGGACTTACCTCCTAGGACATCGCCATGTAAAAGTAATTAAAAACGATGCCTAAAAATAAATAGTTAGTCGTTTTTGCATGAACTTACCATTCTGGTTATTTGGTAATGAGAGTTTTTGGATTGGGCGATGATTTCGTGTGGCAAAATAATTGCTCCCTAAATTAGGTGGCCCAGTGGGAATAAAGTACAAGTAACACACAAACTTTCCGATGGTTAAAGATATGGCACACAGATACAATAATATTAAGTAAAATTTTTTCAAGATCACTTATTAGAAATGTGGAAAAGTCTAATGCCGTATTTGTTACAATTGTTTTGTTCTATTTTAGTATTGGATAGACAAGCCATGAAGGGCAAAAATGAACCGCAAAAAAAAGTTTCCAGTGCAAGTCTGTATGTTTGTCATGAAGTGGTAACGCCATTTGTCAACCTATCAA
The DNA here is from genome assembly GCF_963082655.1 of Stomoxys calcitrans. Classification (NCBI taxonomy): domain Eukaryota; kingdom Metazoa; phylum Arthropoda; class Insecta; order Diptera; family Muscidae; genus Stomoxys; species Stomoxys calcitrans. The sequence continues at coordinate 59,705,110 of NC_081556.1, read as the reverse complement.
AATAATTATGGAAAAAACTGCAAATATTTTAAAAATTTACAAAACATGTTTATAAATAGATAGAGATTTTTCCTGCATGTGGCCACACTTATTTGTGAAAAATATATCATTGTAATCTTGACAATATTTGTTCTCAGGGGCTCAAGAAGTCAAACCTGAGAACCACATTATATGGGAGCTATATCTAAATCTGAGCCGATGTTGCCCATTTGCAACCCTTAACGACCTACACCAATAGTACAATAAGTATCTAAGCAAATTCAAGCGGATATTTGTTCGACCACTATCATGATTTCTACCAACGGACAGACTATCGGACGGGTATGGCTAGATCGACTAAGAATATCAAGAAGATCAAGTATACATATACTTAATGGGGTCGCAGATTAATATTTCAAGGTTTTACTATTATTTAAGCCAATTAAAGTATCAACATTATTACATTTTTGTATGACACACTTTTCGGTGTCATTGACATTATCTATTAAGAATCAAAGTGCTTTCGTTGTCATTTCAGGCGCATGTGGCACATTCTTTGACCGACCATCACCTTTGCCATTACCTTTCGCCCCCAATCAATTGGGTAAACTGAATTCTGAGGAGACGGCTTAAAGTGCAAGTTTAGCTCCTCTACACACCAATTTGTGCTGTATCCCTTTTGACAGATTCATTCCTCTTGTCATCGATAATGCGGCCAATATAAATTTTAATTTCAAATTGAACAGCCAAATTCCCCACAAACTCAAGTGGCTGAGAAGTTGCTACCCTCACGAGTAAATATACTCGTGTGAGGTGTACCATTTGCGTGTGTGTGAGTGTGTGCAAATGTTCGCCTACAAACATTCATAGATTCGTATCTGAGCAACCATTTGAACGGAATGCCAATCGATAAGTAGAAGAGATTTCTGAACATCCATACACAAATGGGATATGAAACAATTGAATCGTAATAAATCTTGTTTATACATCTGCAGGCATTAAGCTCACGTCTTTCCTTCCCACGTTGTCGTTTGTCTTTACCTTTGGCCTTGCCATCCCTATGCGAAAGTGATAAGTGTAAAATACAAAAATTCTAGAATTTTATAAATTTTACGCAAGTCTGTTGCTATTTAATTTGCAAGGAAATCAAATGCTATTAAGGGATCAGTCTTGGAATCATTGTTCTCCAAATTCCACAAAAGCATCAACAATTCCATAATAGGAAAATGCAGCTTGTGAACTTATACCATAAGAAACTAAAGCTTAAGTGCTCAGGCGATTGAAGATTCGCCTTTAAAAGGATAATAATAAAATTATTCTAGGCAATTTACAATGAAAATTACCAAAATCGCGATGCTGCGAAATATGTATGTGAAGGTAAAGACATTAAGCAAGTTTTTCCCCAAACTGACGGGCTCGCTAGCTTATGGTCAAATAAAGGACTCACTTCTGCTAAGTGCATTGCAGTAAAACGTTGAACAGCACAAACTTAAATCCATAAAAATTCGAAAATATTCGTTTCAAATAAAAACAAGTAAAAAGGCGTTAAGTTCGGCCGGGCCGAACTTTGGATACCCACCACCTCGGGTATATATGAAAACCATCTTTCATCAAAATCCGGTGAAAATTGCATACCTTATGTCCCATGGCAGTTATATCGAAATATATTCCGATTTGGACCAAATACTTATAAGTACAAGTCATTGTTCAATTATGTAAAACAAAATATTGGTCTTTTTAGCAGCTATATCTAAAAATAAACCGATCTGAACCATATACGACACGGATTTCGAAAAGACTAATATTAGTCACTGTTTCACATTTCAGTGAAATCGGATTATAAATGCGCCTTTTATGGGGCAAGTCTTTAAATCGAAATATCGGTTGACATGACAGCTATATACAAATCTGGACCGATTTGGGCCAAGTTGCAAAAAAAATTCGAAGAGCCTAACACAACGCACTATCCCAAATTTCGGCGAAATCGGGTAATAAATGTGGCTTTTATGGGCCCAAAACCTTAAATCGAGAGATCGGTCTATATGACAGCTATATTCAAATCTGGACCGATCTGGGACAAATTGAGGAAGGACGTCGAAGAGCCTAACATAACTCGCTGTCCCAAGCGATTTCGGACAATAAATGCGCCTTTTATGGCCCAAAAAACTAAAACCGAGAGATCGGTCCATATGGCAGCTATAACCAAATCTGAGCTGATCAGGGCCAAATTGAAGAAAGACGTCGAAGGGTCTTAGACAACTCACTGTCTCAAATTTCACCGATATCGGAAAATAAATGCGCCTTTTATGGCCTCAAAACCTTAAACCGAGAGATCGGTCTATATGGCAGCTATATCCAAATCTGAACCAATCTGGGCCAAATTGACGAATGATGTCGAAGGGCCTAACCCAACTCACTGTTCCGAATTTCAGCAAACTCGGATAATAAATGTGACTGGGCCTAAGACCCTAAGTCGGCAGATCGGTCTATATGGCAGCTATATCCAAATTTGAACCGATCTGGGCCAAATTAACGGAGGAAGTCGAAGGGCCTAACACAACTCACTGTCCCAAATTTCAACAAAATCGGATAATAAATGTGGCTTTTATGGGCCTAAGACCCTAAATCGGAGGATAGGTCTAGATGACATGGCTAGATCGTCTTAGATTTTTACGCTGATCAAGAATATATATACTTTATAGGGTCGGAAATGGATATTTCGATGTGTTGCAAACGGAATGACAAAATGAATATACCCCCATCCTTCGGTGGTGGGTATAAAAATGGATTGTTTACAACAACGTTAGTCGAAAACGATCATGGTCCAAGCATGGTGAACCAGCTCAAACCACTTCGAAGATATAGTTCGATATTGCCCATCTTCGAACTTAACCTGCTTAATATCTTTATTTTTACAGACTGTAGCGTGATTTCAACAGACAGACAGACAGACAGATTCACTTAGACGTTTTCGCCCATTGTGATACCACAGAAACAGAACAAGGAAGATGCCTTCTAGTTCCTACCGTTGAACCATCTAGATCTCTTTGAAAAGCCCAATAACTTGCGAATGTTCACATACTCTAAATCAGACAGGTTCTCAAAGAAATGAGAACCTAATATGAAACTCCTTCTAACTGCTAGTGCGGGGCACACACACAGAAGGTGTTCAATAGTCTCTTTGTCCTCCATATCCCTTCAGCTTGTGCAAAAGTCGTTACTGGCAACCTTCAGTCTGTCAGGATGTTTTACAATTAGACAGTGACCTGTCATGACGGACACATTGACTGAGACGTCTGTTTTAGCAAATGACAGCAAAGCAGTAGACCTCTTCAAGCCTAGATGAGTCCACATAGTTTTGGAATACTTACATCCCCCTCTTTGTGACCAACTATCATTCGTTGCCTTTCGGACCTGGTCCTGAAAACTTAGCTTACATGTCGCTAGAGGCATACCCACTGACTCCAGTGACCCTGGTGTATGAAAGGTAGTTCCTAGTTCGCAAGCTCGTCTGTTTAAGCATTCCCTGAAATATCTCTGAGGCCCGGCACCCAGAATAGGTGAAACTTGAACTGATCAGCCATCTCGTTGAGAGATCTGCGACGAACGAGGACGGTTTTTGTGTTCAGAAATATGTTCTCCAGTGATTTAATGGCTGCCTAGCTGTCTGAGAAGATATTTATGTCAATCGTCGTAGTGACATTATATCTGAGTCATTCCACCACTTCCTTAATTGTAAGAATCTCTGCTTGATACACACTGCAGTGGTCGGGTAACCTCTTCGATATGACCAGTTCTAGATCTTTAGAGTACACCCCAAAGCCCACCTGGTCGTTTAGTGTGGAACCATCCGTATACAATAGAAGTCTATGTAACTTCTGTTACCAGGGATATCGTAGTTCCAATCGGTTCTATAAGGAATAGTAGTACAGTAAATTTTTATCAAAAAGCGGCTCAGGTGGGGTGTAATCCACACTGCCTGGACCATCGGATATTTTATCAAGGATAACACTGTGTCCGTAGGCGCCACATGACCAATAAGAAAGCTCCCTTACCTCAATGCAGTGGTCACTGTAATTTGGGTAGCCACAATGTCCAGAGGCAAAAGATGTAGCATTAAATTCAGTGCATCAGATGGTGTCGTCCTCAGTGCTGCTGTGATGCACAAACAAGCCATCATTTGGATCCGGTTAAGTATTGAGCAGTAGGAGGACTTTTGAAGCGTCGTACACTAGACCACAACACCATATAGCATAATAGGTTTGACAACTCCACGCGGTCTAAATCCCCAACTTTTGCCAATGGCTCTCTGCAGGTATACAGGGCAAAATGTTGGATTTGAAGTTCAATTTCCTGTCCAACAAAACACCCAGGTATTTTGCGCTTTCTGTAAATAGATCATTCTCTCCACCCAAGGAGACAGATGAAGGCAACTTGTATCTTCTGCTGAAGAGAACAACTTCTGTCTTGCACGGATTTATGACCAGACCACTTTCGGTAGTATATCTCTTAGAGTGCTGGAAAACTTTCCCTTAACCGCAATTGCCACATCTTCAGCATACGCGACCACTTATATGCCTTTTTTTTTGCAGAGACAATAATATATTGTTAATTGCTATATTCCAAAGAATCAGAGACAGTACACCTCCTTGAGGAGTTCCTCTGCTGACCCATATTTTTAGATCCCTGCCGTAATGCATCCTTTAGTAAGTAAGTTATTAATAAACTTTCTCTCGGTTGAGTTGATGCCTAGAAACTCGAACTCCTTCATGATTGACGTCGGTTTTACATTATTGAAAGCACCTTCAATGTCAAGAAATGCTACCATTGTTTATTCCTTGACAGCGAGAGAACCCTTTAAGTAGCCGATTAGGGCGTGAAGGGCTGTTTCAGTGGATTTTCCTTTACTAAATATATGCATGCTGCTGCCGTGACAGGCCATCTCCAGTGATCTTTGTCCTAAGGTATGTTTCTATCAACCTCTCAAGAGCCTTCAGCATAAAGGATAACAGGCCAATAGGACGAAAATCTTTCGCCTTCGTGTGGTAGGGCTTTCCTGCTTTCGGAATGAAAATTACCTTCGTGTGCTTCCATCCCACAGGTATATATGACATTCTGATAAAAGCAGAGTATAACTCACTAACCCAGGGAACCAGTCTATCAGACACGGCTTGTGTTTCAACCAGTGATACATCATCAGGGCCTGCCGACTTAAAGGAGTCGAAACTTCTTATCGCCCAAAGGATTTTCGGCTCCGACACAATTTCCCTAATGGCCTCCGACGAATCCATATCAGTGACAACCTCTTCTGGCGCTACGTTATTCGTTGGAGAATTTCCCAGGGAATGTGTATCAAGGAGTAGTTCTAGTGTTTCCTCACTAGACATTGTCCATACATTCTCAAACTTCTCAATATGTTTACTTCAAATAAAAATAAAACTATGGAAAATCTGGTGAAAATTATTAATTTATGAACCCATAACTGCTATAGCTAAACCGAACATGGTATGGAAAGGTCTAAGACAGCTCAATGTTTCAAATATCAGAGGTCGATACATATATAAGTTATATCCAAGGATCCGGACCGGATATCGTTTTTCCGCTCTGCTCCAGCTCGATTGCTTTAAATTAACCATTTATTTTTCAATTTTCTTCCTACACACAGCGTACCCTATGAAGTGATATATTAATTTTGTCATTATGTTTACAACATCAAGCAATACTCAACTCCTATTATGTGTACTCTTGAACGAGGTCTATATCGGGCTATATCCTAAGAAAGCCCCCATATAATCCGATCTCCTGACTTGATTTCTTGAGCTTCGAGAGAGAGCAATTCTTATCCGATTTGGCTGATATTTTGTAATCTGATTTCTTTTATGACCAACATTTTTGTGTAGTGAAATCTCAATCGGTCCATAAGCGTTTATAGCCCCCATTTAAACCGATCTTCCGATTGTACTTCTTGAACCCTTTGATTCGTATCTAATTTCGTTGAAATTTTGAATAATTTCTCCTAACATCTCCAACTCCCGTATAATCCGACCTCCAGATTTTACTCTCTAAGCGTCTCCAACACCCATGCCAAGCATGGTCTAAATCCGTGTCTATTGTTTCTTTATAAACAGATCATCCTACTTTACTTCTTAAGCATATACCAGAAGCAATTCCAAACCAAATTAAAACAAGTAAGAAGGCGTTAAGTTCGGCCGGGCCGAACTTTGGATACCCACCACCTCGGGTATATATGTGAACCACATTTCGTCAAAATACAGTGAAAAATGCATACCTTATGCCCCATAGCAGCTCTATAGATATCATCCGATTTAGACCAAATGCTTATAAGTACAAGTCATTGTTCAACCGAGAGATCGGTCTATATGGCAGCTATATCCAAATCTGGACCGATCTGAGCCAAATTGAAGACAAATATCGAAGGGCCCAACACAAGTCATTGTCGCAAATTTCGGCGACATCGGACAATAAATGCGCTTTTTATGGGCCCAAAACCTTAAATCGAGAGATCGGTCTATATGGCAGCTATATCCAAATCTGAACCGATCAGGGCCAAATAGAAGAAAGATGTCGAAGGGCCTAAGGCAAATCACTGTCCCAAATTTTAGCAAAATCGTAAAATAAATGTGGCTTTCATGGGCCTAAGACCATAAATCGGAGGATCGGTCTATATGGCAGCTATATCCAAATCTATACCGATCTGGGCCAAATTGGCGAAGGATGTCGAAGGGCTAAACGCAACTCACTGTCCCAAATTTCAGCAAAATCGGATAATAAATGTGCTAGATCGGTCCAGCTATATCCAAATCTGGACCGATCTAAGCCAAATTGACGAAGGATGTCGACTGGCCTAACGCAACTCAATGTCCCAAATTTCAGCAAAATCGGATAGTAAATGTGGCTTTTATGGGCCTAAGACCATAAATCGGAGGATCGGTCTATATGGCAGCTATATCCAAATCTGGACCGATCTCAGCCAAATTGACGAAGAATGTTGAAGGGCCTAACACAACTCACTGCGCCAAATTTCATCCAAATCGGATATAAAATGTGGCTTTTATGGTCCTAAGACCCTAAATCTGAGGATCGGTCTATATGGCAGCTATATCCAAATTTGGACCGATCTGACCCAAATTGACAAAGGATGTCGAAGAGCCCAACGCAACTCACTGTCCCAAATTTCAGCAAAATCGGATAATAAATGTGGCTTTTATGGGCCTAAGACCCTAAATCGGCGGATCGGTCTATATGGGGGCTATATCAAGATATAGTCCGATATAGCCCATCTTCGAACTAATCCTGCTTATGGACAAAAAAAGAATCTGTGCAAAATTACAGCTCAATATCTCAATTTTTAAAGACTGTAGCGTGATTTCAACAGACAGACGGACAGACGGACGGACATGTCTAGATCGTCTTAGATTTTCACGCTGATCAAGAATATATATACTTTATAGGGTCGGAAATGGATATTTCGATGTGTTGCAAAAGGAATGACAAAATGAATATACCCCCATACTTCGGTGGTGGGTATAAAAACGGAGTATTATGATGAAATAAAAAAAAAATAAGGTAGCACTACTTGTCAACAAATAACCAACAACGAACGACAACAACTGGAGAAATCGGTTCAGATTTGGATACATATATTGTACTACAACTTATTGATTTATAATCGTCTATACGATTTGCCTACAAATCGTCTAAGACGGCAATGACCGACTATTTGAATTGTCTCTACTCAAAGACACGTCGTAGAATCGATGAAGTCGATGTAATGATTGACGTAATATTACATGTCAGCGACCAAACTACAAAAATTTTTTACCCACTATTGAAGCATGGGTATTTTTGCAATATTTCATTCCGTTTGCAACACATCGAAATATCCATTTTTGACCCTATAAGGTACATATTTTCTTGATCCTCGTAAAACTCTAAGACTATTTAGCCATGTTCGCTCGCATGATCCTCTTCTGTTGAAATCATATCGGATTATATTTGGATATAAACAGGGATTCGGAGCGGATCAGGCCTATTTTTGCCGGAGCGGGAGCGAAATTTTTTGAACCCGGAGCGAAGCGGTTTCCAATCTTAAAATTCGCGCCTACAAAATAAAAATTTTTAAACTACACATTTTTTTGGTTTATGAACTTGTTTGTTGGGCGAATTAAAACAAAAATTTTAAATTATTGCATTAATGGAAGCCTCCGCAGCGCAGATGATAGTTTGTTCGTCTATGACGCTGAATGCCTGGGTTCGAATTAGAAAAAATTTTCAGCGGTGGTTATCTTCTCCTAATTCTGGCAACATCTGTGAGTCACTATAAAATGTTAAAACATTTCCCCAAAGAGGGGTTGCTCTGAGGCACCCAGTGATATGTGCGAAGTATGACCCTGTTTAATAATGGAATGTTCATGGGCAAATTTGCAATTTGCATTTGTACATTAGCATGAGATAACTTTAAAATTAACTTTCGTTAAATCGTTATCGAAAACATAGAGGGTGATTTTTTAGCTATTATCTCTTGAAAACACTGTTTTAAAAAGCTCATGTAAGTTTAATGTTTTGTTTCACGTTCAAACATCTTCAGTTTGGTCTATAATTTAACCGTGAATCGTCTTACAAACGAACAACGCTTGCAAATTATTGAATGTTATTATCAAAATACGTGCTCTGTTAAGAAAGTTCATCGCGCGCTTCATCCATTTTACGACGAAGCTCAGTTTTGGCTCAATGGGTACATAAATAAGCAGGATGGTCGATTTTGCAGAAAAGATCAGCCAGAAGCATTGCAAAAGCTACCCATGCATCCAGAAAAAGTCACAGTTCGGTGCGGTTTATGGGCTGGAGGCATCATTGGACCGTACTTCTTCAAACTTGATGCGAATCGTAACGTGAATGATAAGCGCTATCGTGAGACGATATCCAATTTTTTTTGCCCGAAATGCAAGAGCTTGAATTGCATGATATCTGGTTTCAACAAGACGGTATCAAATGTCACACATCACGCGTAGCAATTGACTTATTGGAAGCGAGTTCGGTGAACTCTTTATTTAACGTTCGGACCAGTCAAGACAAACCCACTTCAATTGGCGCAATGGAAGACAGCATTGTATCATTTATTAGTGAGATGCCGGCCGAAATGTTGGAAAGAGTTCCAAAACTGGATTAGGAGGATGGACCGTTTGAGGGGCAGTCGCGGTCAACATTTGTCTGAAATAATCTTCAAACATTAAATTTTATGGACCGTACTATCGATTCAAGTACAAATTTCATGCATTTTTCTGAAAAACTTTCCTATAGCTCTTAAAAAATCACCCTTTATTAGAAAACTGGTCCGAACTATCACATACGTGATCGAGTACGCTGTTGTATCGAATGAAATCTCGTCTCGAATGGATGTATTATCGCACTCGAAGGCTGTCGTATCGAAATTTTTCAAATCGGTACCGATTATTTTTGTACATCAGAGTTGATTTGAACATATGTTTGGGGCAAAACAAAACTACACTAATGACAATTAACATCTGCACGTCTTTTGTAAAAAATTTATATTTATTGAAATTTTTGGAAACAAACGTGAATTTTTAAGTAGAAAAAAGCATGACTACATTACATTTGTGGTGCTTGTCGTTCTGATTCTGAAGAGGACAATAACTTTGGGCGTATTCGCAGAGAAATGGTAGATAAAAGTGATGATGTCATTGACAAATAATGGGTACATAAATATAAACACATTTATATTATTAATAACAAATGCGTATAATTTAGATTTACCGGGTAGCTGACAGGAAGTATTTCCATTTTAATCGACCATATTTTCGCTTTAGCGCGATATGACCACATTTTGCCTTAACTTTAATTCTAAATCGTTGAAGAAACGAATTGCAAGCAGCACAAATGTCATATGCAGGCATGTTGGTCCATTACTGTAATTTTTGTTTTTGCTGCATCCTTATCTTGCTCTCAATAGAAGTCTGAAGAGAAATGTCCGTCGGATTCGCATGTGGCGCATTGGACAGTCACTATGTGGACCAAATGAAGTGCGGATCATGATTTCTTGCCATTTTTAGTTAACTCGTGCTTTAGGTGACGGTGCCGATTCTTGTTCGTACGTCCAGCACAAAACAGCAACAACAACATGTTTGCCCTATAATAAATTGCAATACTTCGACTGATTTGACTTAATTTGAGCTAAACTCAAAGGGGCTCATTCCTTCTGCATTTCTCCATGATTTCGCATCTTTTGTTCTTGGCCCATAGTAATTTAACTGGGGGGCTGTTTCTCCCATAGCTTTTAGATGTTACAATTTGGAAATATATTTTTTGCCAAATTCGGATGGCCATTAATTAAGTCATTTTATCCTCTTTTAGCCAATTAATTTTGTATAAATTAGTCAGAAATACGAAAAAGTACATATTTATTTTTTTTCATTACACTCAAATGCTAACATATTTAATTTTGTTTAGCTATTTATATCAAGTAACAATTTTATTCAATTTATTCAAGTGGATTTCAAACAGCTTATACTCAGATAACAAATGCCGTAATCTCGAATGTCGCTAGTTCTAATGTTAATGCCAAAACAAAAATTTTTGGAACATTGTGTACCATCCACTATTGATCGCATTTGTCAAGTTCTTTTTATAGGCAGAAACTTAAACGGATCAAGCAACAAACTCCATTGATTTTTATATCCACCACCATAGGAAAGGAGGTATATTAATTTCGCCATTCCATTTCCAACACATCGAAATACCCAGTTCCGACCTTATATATATGTGTATTTTCTGGATCGTCGTAATATTCCACGATGATTTAAAGATGTCTATGTGTCCGTCCGTCTGTTGTAATCACCCTTCAGCCTTCAAAATGAGCTAAAGTTTGCCACATGTCCGTATTTTGTCTATACGCACGTTAAATTCTTAAACTATCAAAATCGGATCAAATTTAAATATAGCTGCCATATAGAGAGATCTTTCGGTTAAAAGTCTTAAGTCCATAAAATCTGCATTAATTATCCGAGTTGTACTAAGGCCCCCGATATCCGAACCGAAACTGTCTATGTCGGGCCATGATTAGATAAAGCTGTCATAGTGGCCCACCTACCAATTCACGGATGCGTTTATCACCCGATTTTTTGAAATTCAGAACAGTGACATCCTATCGACATCCTCAACCAGTTTGGTCCAGATCGAAATTTATTTTGATATAGGTGCCATATGGACCGATCTGCCAATTAAGGGTCTTAAACCCATAAAAGCCCCATTTGTTATCCGATTTCGCTTAAATTTCGAACAGTGAATTATACTGTGCCTTTCTTTGTCCGACATAAACATAATCCAGATCGGACGAAATTCGGGTATAGCTGCTATGTAGCTATCTACTGATTTAGAATCTGAAGCCCTTAATAAAATGTAGAGCAATGAATTGGACTAAATTTCACGTTGTCCAAACAAAATTTGATGCAGATTGGACCATATTATGATATAAATTTGGGACAAAGAGTTGCATTAGACCATCCGATATCAGAACCGCGTATGGTCCATATGTTTTAAATAGCTGGCATACGGACCGAACTGTAAATCTGGGATCTTGAGCCATAAAATCTTCATTTATAACCTGATTTCGTTGAAGTTTTAAACTGTGACTTATATACCCTTCTCGGTACTTGAACCGAATATGATCCAATTGGCCAATACTTGGACATTAATATAGATATAGCAGGTTTTTAATGAGATGGGATAATAAATATATCCATGGTGGTGGGTATCCAAAGTTCGGCACGGCCAAACTTAATGTGTTTTAACTTGTTTTATACCCACCACCGAAGGATGGGGGTATATTCATTTTGTCATTCCGTTTGCAACACATCGAAATATCCATTTCCGAACCTATAAAGTATATATATTCTTGATCAGCGTGAAAATCTAAGACGATCTAGACATGTCCGTCCGTCTGTCCGTCTGTCTGTTGAAATCACGCTACAGTCTTTAAAAATTGAGATATTGAGCTGAAATTTTGCACAGATTCTTTTTTTGTCCATAAGCAGGTTAAGTTCGAAGATGGGCTATATCGGACTATATCTTGATATAGCCCCCATATAGACCGATCCGCCGATTTAGGGTCTTAGGCCCATAAAAGCCACATTTATTATCCGATTTTGCTGAAATTTGGGACAGTGAGTTGCGTTGGGCTCTTCGACATCCTTTGTCAATTTGGCTCAGATCGGTCCAAATTTGGATATAGCTGCCATATAGACCGATCCTCAGATTTAGGGTCTTAGGACCATAAAAGCCACATTTTATATCCGATTTGGATGAAATTTGGCGCAGTGAGTTGTGTTAGGCCCTTCAACATTCTTCGTCAATTTGGCTGAGATCGGTCCAGATTTGGATATAGCTGCCATATAGACCGATCCTCCGATTTATGGTCTTAGGCCCATAAAAGCCACATTTACTATCCGATTTTGCTGAAATTTGGGACATTGAGTTGCGTTAGGCCAGTCGACATCCTTCGTCAATTTGGCTTAGATCGGTCCAGATTTGGATATAGCTGGACCGATCTAGCACATTTATTATCCGATTTTGCTGAAATTTGGGACAGTGAGTTGCGTTGAGCCCTTCGACATCCTTCGTCAATTTGGTCCAGATCGGTCCAAATTTGGATATAGCTGCTATATAGACCGATCCTCCAATTTATGGTCTAAGGCCCACAAAAGCCACATTTATTATCCGATTTTGCTGAAATTTGGGACAGTGAGTTGCGTTTAGCCCTTCGACATCCTTCGCCAATTTGGCCCAGATCGGTATAGATTTGGATATAGCTGCCATATAGACCGATCCTCCGATTTATGGTCTTAGGCCCATAAAAGCCACATTTATTTTACGATTTTGCTAAAATTTGGGACAGTGATTTGCCTTAGGCCCTTCGACATCTTTCTTCTATTTGGCCCTGATCGGTTCAGATTTGGATATAGCTGCCATATAGACCGATCTCTCGATTTAAGGTTTTGGGCCCATAAAAAGCGCATTTATTGTCCGATGTCGCCGAAATTTGCGACAATGACTTGTGTTGGGCCCTTCGATATTTGTCTTCAATTTGGCTCAGATCGGTCCAGATTTGGATATAGCTGCCATATAGACCGATCTCTCGGTTGAACAATGACTTGTACTTATAAGCATTTGGTCTAAATCGGATGATATCTATAGAGCTGCTATGGGGCATAAGGTATGCATTTTTCACTGTATTTTGACGAAATGTGGTTCACATATATACCCGAGGTGGTGGGTATCCAAAGTTCGGCCCGGCCGAACTTAACGCCTTCTTACTTGTTTATTCTCCGTTGACATGAGGGAAATATGTATGCGCAAAATATGGACTTGTTTTAGGCCCTAAACAGCTTCAGTTCTCTAAGTTACAAAAAACTCTTATAACGTTTCATCAAACAGGTTGTTGATAACATTGGAAGTCGTCATTGGTGAGGATTTTACGATTTAATACAACGGACGTCAGGACTCTTAAAGCAATTGACACCAGTGGGTATTATAGACCCTGTACTGCGATTCTAAAGTCGATGAAGTAGACAAGCGTACATATTTATTTATGTGTAGATTAATTTATTCGTTTATTTGCTATTATTGCCAACGAACTTTTTGCTTCTTCCTCTTCTCCATTCAGCTGAACTCATCTTAACTATTCAACAATCAGCATCAAAATATACTGTGCAGCAGTCAAACATTGCTCTCGCAGAGGCATACACAGGATTATGAAAAAAATCAAATCTCAATACATAAACAACAACCAATTTGTATCCTGCATTCTGTTTTCTCAAGTACCACAAACAGCTGTGTGAGTGGAGGCTTAACTTCTTTGGCCAGGAAAAAAATACAATGAAAATCGTTGTTAAAACTGACTGGTCGTTGATGATGTTGGTCTTGGAAAAGAGAGTACTGCAATTCCTACGAAAGAATCAATTGTTTGCTCTAAGCTCTTCCTGTTCTTTGAACTCCTCCTTTGCCATTCATATTTCGCACAGTATAATATGGGTAGTGTTCTTCTAATCGAAATAATAAGCCAAATATTTTTAAGTTTAGATTTCAAACGGAATTGCATGCCATAGGACGAAAGTCGTTACCTGTTACCTTAACCTTTGAAAGGTTAAAAAAATATTTAAAAACAATCGCCAGCTGTATATAACATTCTGGAGTACGAATTCTTTGATCACACAAATGTTGTATTGGAAAAGGAAAATGCACGTAGATATACGTCAATAGATTTAGAGATATTTTAAACCCTGCACCACCACAGTATTATACAAAACTTTGTGCACTTCTTTGCAACATCAAGGAAAAGAAGTTTCTGGATAATTGAAAACTGTACCGATCTTATTAGTATCGCTTACCGATTCGATCGAAACATGTCTTCCGGTTCATTTATAGTGATCAAGGTGCTGATCGTACATGTTTGTCATACAATTTTGTTCCTGCGATAGTTTTTTTTCGGCCCATGTTTATCTGATATCAAATTATATAGCTCCAACTTTTATCCGTCAATCCCAATTTCGATGTACAGCAATTCTTGAAATAATAGCAGAGCCCACACTGATTAATAAAAAAGGTTTCGAGTTATTTAATTTGAACCTTTCTCAAACTCCAACAATTTAAATTGTATTTTGCCTGCTTTTGAACTAAAATAATTTTAGATTCTCGCAAATGTCCCAAAACTCTAAATAATTATGGCCAAATTAGTTTCAACCGTTATTACTCGAACTGAATTAATTGCGGATAAAAATTACCTTTAAAAATAAATAAATAAATAAAAGCGCGTTAAGTTTGGCCGACGCGAATCTTATTTACCTTCCACTATGAATCGTAAGTGACAAGTTCTTCGATCAAACAGTTCAACAGGGAGATCGGTTTAAATGACAGCTTTATAAAGTTATAGACCGATATGGCAAGTTGTTGGCAAATTTCAGCCACGTCGGATAAGAATTGTTCCCTCCAGAGGCTCAAGAAGTCAAGATCCGAGTGCGGTTTATGTGACACCTATATCCGGTTAGGCATCGATGGGGGCTTTACCTGGCACAGTTGTTGGACGTCGTAACATAACGCCACTTTGCAAATCGTAAATAATTGCGTCCTTTATAAACTCAGGAAGTCAAATGAAAAGATTGGTCATACTAAGCGTTTGTTGGAAGTCATAACAAACCACCTCGCGCAAAATTTCAGCCAAACCGGACAATAATTGCGTCCTCCAGAGGCTCAAGAAGTCAAATCGGGAGATCGTTTTATATGACAGCTATATCAAAACATGCACATGCACACAGCTAACAAACTGCTTGAGCGCCTCATTAAGCCAAGACTTGATGAAGCCGTCAGGGCCGCTGGAGGTCTCTCCAAAAGACAGCACAGATTTCGATACCAAGAGCTCTATCAAAGATAGTGAACACAGTGCAAGGGGTACAAGATGTCAGTCACTTTACGAGGTCGATCATATTGTTAGCGCCCCTAGACATCAAGAATGTCTTTAACTGCCTGATTTTCCATGTACTTGATGAGTATAATAAAGAACTACTCGAAAGACCGGGTACTAATCTATGACACGATCTAAGACCCAGAAATTGTGCAAGTGACCTCAGGAGCCACCCAGAAATCTAGTCAGTTTTGTTTTTTTTCTGCAGCGCTTGTTGTCTTTCGGAAGTTTTGTTAGTTTTGTTCAGATATATGTGGTAAGTTCAATGTTTTGCTTCATAGGGACTTATGCTCTATAGCAATTAGATCGATCCACTTTCTCCGTTCTCCGTTGTATGGTAGCGGTCTTAAGAAAATTGAAGCGCCCAATGACGTGGTTTTTCTAGTTGCATGCCACTCCGTTCACTTAATGGTCTATCAGCAATTGTCACGTTGCTTCTTTTTGATGGTGCTAGAAACTGGACAAGGTTTTTTGTCCAGGTTTCCTTGTTCTTCTGCGTGACCTTCCTAAATGATATGCTGTAAGGTATTCAATAACTTAACTGGAAAATGCCTCGCCGTCAGATTTGTATGAACTTGTTGAATGACACAAATTTATCAATACAATATTATACTAATCGGGGCATCTTATTTGACATTGGATATATACCTGAACTAGTACGGGTACGTTGGAAATTTTTCAAAACTTCCAAATTAATAGTCCCTCTTAGGAAGCCAACGGAAAAACACACATCCATTTAAAACTCACTTTCCTTTTCCTCCTCAAATTTAATGTAAACGAAAGAGAGATATAAAGAAAACAAGTCCAAAAGTCATCACCCTATATATGTATATTATAATTATATGGGAGTGGTATCCAGGGCTGCGGAGCCGGAGTCGAGCACTTTCCCTTGAAGTCGAAAAAATTACTTCGACTCCAGACAAAATAAAAAAACTATTTAACAAAAAAAAATTATATATTTACAAAAAAGAAATGCGTTAAAATTGTTAGGAAATACAAAATTTCAGCTAAACCGGATAATAATTGCGCCCTCTAGTGGCTCAAGAAGTCAAGACCCCAGATCGGTTTATATGGGAGCTATATCAGGTTAGGGACAGATTTGAACTATTCTTAACACAGTTGTTGGAAGTCATAACAAAACACGTCGTACAAAATTGCAGCCAAATCGGATAGAATTGCGCACTCTAGAGGCTCAAGAACTCAAGACCCCAGATAGGTTCATATGACAGCTGTATCAGGTTATGGACCGATTTCAACCATCAGTATAGTTACTTTGGAAGTCATAATAAAACACCTCATGAAAATTTCAGCCAAATCGGATAGGAATTGTGACCTCTAGCGGCTCATGAAGTCAAGATCCCAGATCGGTTTATATGGCAGCTATATCAAAACGTGGGCTGATATATCCCATTAACAATCCCAACCGACCTACACTAATAAGAAGTATTTGTGCAAAATTTCAAGCGGCTAGCTTTACACCTTCGAAAGTTATCGTGCTTTCGACAGACAGACGGACGGACATGGCCAGTTCGATTAAAACGTCATGACGATCAAGAATATATATACTTTATGGGGTCTTAGACGAATATTTCGAGGAGTTACAAACAGAATGACGAAATTAGTATACCCCCATCCTATGGTGGAAGGTATAAAAACGGTTTTTTAAAAATTTCAAAAATTTATACCTGTTTTTTACAATAGCTATGTTTTTGAATAGTTCGAAAACTGGGTTTAACAAAAAGGTGGTTTATTCATCACCCTAGCCTCAGCGTCTAAAAGAATAATTTCAACATTTAACAAAAAAAGGTTTTAAATCGTTGTTTAAATGATGAGATAGTTGTAATGTTTTTTAAGTCAATCGGCAATTTATTAAATTCTCTGATTCGTTGCATTGTTAAACCATATCGACAAATAGCAATTTCTATATCTGAAGCATATGTGGTCTTTCTTCCAGTAAGCATCATTTTAGTATAACTACCAAGTATGGTTTGATCTCCCGATTTTACTTTAGCCCCTAAAGGGCGCATTTTTTATCCGATTTGGTTGAAATTTTATTGTGGTATCTGCTAAGGTCTCCAACATCCAAGACAAGTATGGCTCGAGTCGAGTTATGACCTGATACCCAATGCGTGGCAATTCTTCTTCATTATCATTTGTTTGCCTCTAAAAAAATATCCGGCAAAGAGCTTAACATATGCGGTTCATGGTGGAGGGTTGAAGGATTCGGCCCGGCCGAACTTCGCTCTCTTTTAATTGTCATATTTATTCAACAGCCTGCAGGAAAATTTTCGCTTTCAAAAGTAAAAAAAATATATGTGTAAAAATAGCCACATTCGAAAATGTATGCAATTGCCGCTTTCGATTTAAAAAATATATAAAAATCTTTTTTTTTAATTTTTCGCAGCTCTTTCATAAAAAAATACTATGTCGAAGGTTAACCATTTTTCGAATCAATTATGTTAGGGTGCTCTAAATACTAAAAAAGTAACCTCGAAAAAGAAAATCTAAGTCAGCAATTCGGTGCTACTTACAAAATCCTTAGTTATTTTGCATGCCACGCCCCTATGTAGATTCATGTCTGGTGTTGTGTCCCCAACTAAGAACCGGTGTCTTTAAGCCGTGAAAGCCGGGCATAGGCAATGATTCAACGTCTCACCATCTTCCACACATGATCCACTTGCCGCAACGAATTTGCATAAGTGCGCTCATAGTCCTATGTACCCCTTTATGATACCGAAAGCTATACTTACCTCCTTCTTACTTCCCTTCAGTAATAGCCTCGTCCTCTCACGATCCGTGTCTCCGTCCAAAGTGTTACCAGTACCCACGCCCTTAACTCGATCCATGCTAATTGACGGCAGTCCTCTGGCCGTCACTGCCAAATCGTCTGCGCCTTCATTTTCCCTTACTCCGTTATGGGCTGGCACCCAAACGGCACCACAACACCACCCGAATAGTAAGTATTTTCTGACTATTGCAATACGAGGTTAAACTAAGAGGGTTTTTAAAGTGAAATACGAATCCGATATATATATTTTCAAGCCCAAGTCACAGTGGCCGCCCCAAAACAAAACACCCCCCAAGCCGGTCATATTTGTCGACTATGGAAATATGGGGCTCAAATTAAAAGTATGTGGGAGTAGACCACGTATCTGATATCAACATTAGGGGCCAACTGTCTAGCGGACGTCCCACCACCATAACAACCCCCAAATAGGACGTATTTGCTCACCAAGATAATTTGGGTATTAAAGAGAGTGGAGCAAATTATTCATAGTTTTTAGGGCCAATACCCCAAACCGGACATATTTGCTGACTTTTGCAATAAGGAGTTTAAATGAGATTAAGAAACGAATTTAATATACAAATTTGAGGGCAATGGCAATATGGGGTTTAAATAAATGATATATACATATATGAGAACAGAGCACGTTGCATATATATTTTCCGGGCTTAGTGTTTGGGGGACCACCCCAATCCCCATAACACCCCTAAATCGGGCATATTTACGACCATGTCAATGTGGAGCTTAAATGAAAGGTATTGGGGAGTAGAGCAAGAATTGATACCCATTTTCGGGACCAATTTTCTGGGGATCTACCCCTTTCACAAAATACCCCACAAACAGCAATTTTTTAGTGACCATCGCAATATGGGGCTCAAATAAAGGTATTTGGGAGTAGTATACGAATTTGATATCCAAATGTAGGACCATGTATTTAGGGCATCACCCCTTCCCCAAAACACCCCCCAAAAGGGTAAAAATTTTTCGACCATGGCAAAATGTGGCTTAAATGAAAGATATTTGAGATTAGAAAACGAATTTGATAGCCTATTTTGGGCCATGTGTTTGGGGGGCGCCTCATCCTGTAAACTCCTCTTAAGCCAATGGCAATATGGGGTTTAAATGAATAGTATTTGAAAGAAGAGCACGATGCTAATATTTTTTAAGGGCCAAGTATCTGGGGGACCAACTCACCCTCGAAAACACCCCTAAATAAGACATCATGAGAATATCGGGCTGAAATAAAGTATTTTAAGAATGGAGTACACCTTAAATCCAAACTTAAATTCGTAGACCAATGAAGATCATATGGGATTCAGATGATGGCACTTATATTTTAAAACTGTTAGTCAAGTTAGCATTGTATTTCACTAAAAGATCTTTAATTGTCGAAATTAAATATTCCAAAGAAACTTTTGTTCCATATAAAGTAAAAGAAGGCGCAGCGGAGCGGGCCCGGGTCAGCTAGTGTTTTGAATAAAAGTAAACCAAGAACAGAGGGATGCCTTTTTTCACAGGCAGTACAGATCTTTTCAACTTCAACATATTGACATCTGTTCCGCAAATAATCTCTTTAAATTTCTAAAGTCATACCAGACACACCAATGTTTCCAACTTTTTTTTTATCAAAATGCTATGGTGAACCAAATCAAAAGCTGATGATAAATCAAAGAAAACCCCTGCATCTCGTTTCGCTCCATAATCAATCTTGCTACAACTATATTCACAACAGTTTCCTCTGCACCTGATCCTTTTTTAAAACTGAATTGTCTTTCGAATATTGCATTATTTTACAGATAATTGCTCAAATATTATTTTTTGAAATGGCTTATCAACTGATGACAAGACTGAAACTGGTCTAAAATAAGTAATACTCTTGGAATTGACCTTTTTATGAATAGGCAAGGCTTTGTGAACTTTAAGACCGTTTGGATTTGGAAATTTAGCAACCTAAGATCTAATTCGGTAGCTTATCTCAGTTTCCCAACCAACCTTGCTGAGAACGTCAGATCCCGGAACCAGGTCAACTGGGCCCCTCCTCAGATGGAAACTGTTAATATTTCAAAATACGAAAGATTCCGGGCTCCAGACCCAATAACCAAGCAAGAAACCTATGTTCCAATGTAAATGTATTCTGTCAATAAAATTGTAAATTTTTCAGTGAAAGTGCCTCAGATAGTAATAATGGACAAATGGTTTTTCTATGTTGTGATTTTATCCACGCAGGTCCGACTTCTTTAGCTTTAAAAGGGCATATCGGATGAAAGATATATTTGGGAGCTATACATAAATCTGATCCGATTCTGATGAAATTTTGCACACATACTAGGACGTCAAAAAAGCATTTCGTGTCAAATTTGGTAAAGACCGGAAGAAAATTGTTCCCTCTATAATCTTAAAAGACCACATCGGATGAGAGATATACATGGGAGCTATATTTAAATCTGATCCGATTCTGAAGAAATTTTGCACACATACAAGGATGTCGAAATAGCACTTCGTGCCAAATTTGGTAAAGATTGAACCAAAATTGTGCCTTCTACAGCCTTAATACGTCAAATCGGATGAAAGTTATATATGGGAGCTATATCTAAATCCGAACCGATTTTAACGAAATTTTGCACACTTATTAAACCGTCACACGAAACATTTCATGGTAAATTTGGTAAAGATCGAACGAAAATTGTGGCTCCTATAGCTTTAAAAGGGCATATCGGATGAAAGATATATCGGAGCTATATCTAAATCTGGACCGATTTCAATAAAATTTTGCACACATATTGGGACGTCAAAAAAATTTTGTAAGGATAGGACCAAAATTGTGGCTTTAAAAGGGCACATCGGATAAAAGATATATATATGGGAGCTATATCTAAACCTTGACCGATTTTTTTCAAAATCAATAGTGTTCGCCCAAAAAAGAAACTTGTGCAAAATTTTGTGAAAATCGGACAACAAATGTGAACTGTACCTGGATTACAAGAATACATGGACAGACAGACAGACGGATAGCTAAAACGAATCAGGAAGTGATTCTAATACACAATGACTTCTACGACGTCATTGTGTAATATTTCAGACCATTCGGATAAGAATTGCGCCTTGTAGGGGCTCAAGAAGCAAAATCGGGAGATCGGTTTATATGGGAGGTGTATCGAGTTATATATCGATTCAGACCGTAATGGACACGTATGTTGAAGGTCATGGGAGAAGCCGATGTACAAAATTCTGCCAAACCGGATAAAGGCTCAAGAAGTCAAGATCACAGATCGGCTTATATGGCAGCTATATCAGGTTATGTACCAATTTGCGCCATAACAAAAAGTCATAACAAAACATCTCACGCAAAATTACAGCCAAATCGGATGAAAATTGGGCCCTCTAGCGGCTCAAGAATTCAAGATCCAAGATCGGTTTATATGGCAGCTATACCAAGTTAAGGACCGATTTGAACCATACTTAGCACAGTTGTTGGAATTGTGATACCGAAACACCATCTACCAAATGTCAGTCCAATCGGACGAGAATTGCACCCTCCAGAGGCTCAAGAAGTCAAAACCAAAGATCGGTTTATATAGCAGCTATATCAAAACATTTACCGATTTGGCCCATTTACAATCCCAACTACTAAAAAGTATTTGTGCAAAATTTCAAGCGCCTTTACTACTTCGAAAGTTAGCGTGCTTTCGACTGACAGACGGACGGACGGACGGAGGGACGGACAGACTGACGGACATGTCTAGATCGACATAAAATGTCATGGCGATCAAGAATATATGTACCTTACTAGCTGACCCGGGCCCGCTCCGCTGCGCCTTCTTTTACTTTATATGGAACAAAAGTCTCCTTGGAATATTTAATTTCGACAATTAAAGATCTTTTAGTGAAATACCATGCAAACTTGACTAACAGTTTAAAAATATAAGTGCCATCATCTGAATCCCATATGATCTTTATTGGTCTACGAATTTAAGTTTGGATGAAAGGTGTACTCCATTCTTAAAATACTTTATTTCAGCCCGATATTCTCATGATGTCTGATTTAGGCGTGTTTTCGGGGGTGAGGTGGTCCCCCAGATACTTGGCCCTTAAAAAATATCAGCATCGTACTCTTCTCTTAAATACCATTCATTTAAACCTCATATTGCCATTGGCTTAAGAGGAGTTTACAGGATGGGGCGCAATTACTTTTTGGGCAACCCATTATATCGGATTCGTATTCCACTTTAAAAACCCTTTTATTTTAACCTCATGTTGCAATAGTCGGAAAATACTTACTATTCGGGTGGTGTCGTGGGGGTGACGCTGCCCCGTAGACACTTTTCCCGAATATTGATATCAAATTCGTGCTTTACTCCCAAACACCTTTCATTTGAGCCCCATATTGCTATGGTCGTAAATTTGTCGCCTTTGGGGGATGTTTTTGGTGAGAGGCGACCCCCCAAACACTTGGTCCTATATTCGGATACCTTGAATTTAAGCCCCATATTCCCATGGTCAGCACATAAGTCCTACTGGGGGGGTGTCTTGGGAAAGGGGGTGGACCCCCAGAAACGTGGTCCCACATTTGGATATCAGATTCGTATTATACTCGCAAGTACCTTTCATTTGAATCCCATATCCCATGGTCGGTAAATATGTCCGGTTTAGGGGTGTCTCGGGGCTTGGGTTGGTCCCCCGAGCACTTGGTCCGACAATTAGATATCAGATACATTTTCTTATCCTAAATACCTTTCATGTGATTCCCATATTGTCGTTATTGGTCTAAACATATGTTTGGTAGGTTTTAGGGTGGGGCGGCCCCCCTAGGTACCCCATCCGAGATTTGGATACCAAATTTTTATTTTTAGGGTACTATATGAGAGCACACAAAATTTCGCTTAAATCGCACTACCCATCTCCGAGATATGGCGTTTCTGAAAATTAGGGTAAGGGGGAGGGTTCGCCCCCCCTTCAGATATTAAAAAAATGTAGTATCCTATTTTCACCACGGGATCATTATGCACCATCTGTGAAATTTTAAGAAAATCGGTTCAGCCGTTTCTGAGTCTATAAAGAACACACAAACATACAAACAAACAAATTTACAAACAAACACAAATTGATTTTTATATATAAGATGGGGTCTTAGAGGCATATTTCGAGGTGTTACAAACAGAATGACGAAATTTGTATACTCCCAACCTATGGTGGAGGGTATAAAAATTCAATAATCAATAAGTGCTATCCGATTCAAGTTTTAGCTCAATGATAAGGAAATTCCTTTTTATAGCCGAGTCCGAAAGGACAGCCGCAATGATGCACCTCTTTGGGGAAATCAATACTTTTCCATAGTTGCTATGCCGTATAAACTTATCATGTAACAACCGCTGATAATTATTTTCTGATGTTCTCGCTAGAATTCGCACTTAGGCATTCAGCGTCATAGGCGGTGTATGTCAAACAAAATTCACTTTTTTTTAAGTGCAGTCTGAAAATACGTATCTTAAATCCCTAGAAACTGATCTTTACCCAAAAAGCTTAAAAATGGCGTATGGAACTATTTCACTGTGCAACGCTAAGGTACTTTGTATTCGTTCTGTTGCTCGAACAATTTTTACCTTTAGTTGTTGGAGTATTGTTTATTTGTTCCAAAGCCAATCAAGAGCAATAGGACGGGCGAACTGGCAATAGGTTGCAGCTACAGACAGGCAAAACAAAAGAGAACAAGTACACCTTCCCACACAGAGATTTGAACAAAAGCCAATCACACAAATACACATTCGTAAATATGGATCATAATAATCAATTGGAAAACAGCCATAATCCGATTAAGGCTCCTTCAAAATCAATTATTTTACAATCTCAAAAACACTTTGAAGCTTATTAAAAGCAAAAACTACCACCACCATAAGTGCAGCCAAGAGCAGCACCTATACCAGGAGCAACATGGCTTGTATTGCTTCTCTTGGCCATTTTCGGTGTGGCGTAACGGAAAATTGCAAACTTGGCTCAAATAGTCGAAAGCCACATCGAGCAGTCCTGGGTAATACCCACACCAACGACCCCATAAACTGGCATTGCTAGGCAACGAGCAATGAAATATTTATTGAATAATTGCAGGGCATCAAGTAATCGGTGTTGGATGCATAGTTGGGTTTTTAATTGAGCGAATGATGGCGAACTTCGCATCTTCATCTTTTTCTCCTTTATTTTATTATATTTTGTACTTGGTTCTTGCATTGTGAGCGTGGGCTACATTGACCATTTGATTTTGATTACAATACATGTACATAAGGGAGAACACATTTTTGAAAATAGAGAAACGCATACCCGAAATAATATTATAATCGGTTAATTATAACACGTGCCACCATCGGCACTTTTTTCTAAAATTGGAAAAAAGTGAATTTTTTTGGGGTTTATTTGAGCATTTTGAGTCTTAAAATTTAATTTGAGCACAACATACACTTTATATGGCACTTATGTTATTTAAACACAAGTCATACCTAGATTGTTTTCAAGGACGACACAAGCGATCGTCATAATATTCCGTATTTTGCATACCCTACATATCTACGGAAAAGGCTTTTTCAAAAAACACTTTTTTTGGGACATTCTAATGTACAAATACAATTTAGTATTTGCTTTGATGTAAGTATCGAATATGAATCTCACGGGTGTTGGTGCTGGTTTATATCTTTCAACAGATCTATACGGAACTCCTAGCAAATACAATAACTATGGTTGAGTGTCATCGACTGAAAATTGTCTGTCCTTACAGTCTAAAGTAAAGTACAGAGTTCAAACTATGTTTACAATGAGCCAGAAAATAAGTTGATCATCGACCGCCGACTAGTGATCTGCAATAGAAATCCGTGGGCCAAAAGTCCAAATCCTTTGCTTTAGTAGGACAATTTTATTCTTTAAACAATCGATGGTTTCAATTGTGTTCTATATAAAGATTACTAGCCGAACCGGAAGCGCACCGCTGCGCTCTTATATATTTTTAGGATGGAGACGCATCGCCCTGAATGTGGATATCGAATTCGTGTCACTGTATCCAATGTCTGCCTATGACGCTGAACGCCTGCGTTCGAATCCTGGCGAGAACATCGAACAAAACTTGCGTAGTACCATGCCATTCATAGCCATGTACAAAATTTTCCCCAAAGACGTGTCGCACTTCGGCACGCCGTTCGGACTCGGCTATAAAAAAAGTACCTTATCATTGAGTTTAAGTATAAATCGGAAAGCGCTCATTGACGTGTGGGAAGTTCGCCCCTGCTCGGTTCCTGGGCAACTTTTTACTCTACTCCAAAATGCCTTTCTATTAAGTCCTTTATTACAGTACTGTCAAATATTTTTTTTGGCCTTAAAGTAAATAAAAGATTCGTGCTCTACTTTCAAATATATTTCATATGAGCCCCATAATGGCATGATCGGTAAATAAGTTCTGTTCGAGGGTGGGGTGGACCCCAGGGTCTTTATCCCGAAAATAAGTATCAATTTCCCAAAAATCATTTAATTTCCACATCAAATAGCTTTAATATAATAGGGAGGTATTTTCGTGTGGGACAGTTCCCCAAACACGTGGCTCTTCAATTGGATATCAAATTCGTTTTATTCTCTCAAGCACCTTTCGTTTGAGCTCTATGTTTTCGTGATTGGTCTATATGCAAATTTGGCGGGTTTTGGACTGGCCCCGAGGCACCCGACCCCAACAATAGAAACCATGTTTTGTTTTAACTGTGAACGAATCGCATTACCAATCTCAGAGATCTGGTATTTTTGAAAATTAGAGTAATGAGTAGTGCGTTTTAGGGGAGTGATGATACCTCAGACATTTCTATTCCCTGAAAATAGGAAACAAATTCCTTCTTTACTCCCAATTACCATTGATTTGAGCGAGGTTTAGGGCGTACTCCCAAACACTTGGCTCCAAAATTGGATATCAGACTCGTTTTCTTCTCTCAAATACCTTTCATTTGAATCTCATATTGTCATAATGGGTCAATCAACCTTTTTGACTTATTTTTGGAAGAAAAAGCGCCACCTACACTTGAACGCAAATTTTAATGTCTTATTCGTAATTTACTCCCAAATACCTTAATTTCAGTCTCATATGTACATGGGCCCAAATTTTAATACAATATTCCTTTTCTAATCTCCAATACCTTTCGATTGATACCTATATTGTGCCAATCAGTCCACTTTAGGTTTTAGATGGCGTAAGAGGACAGGACCGCCCTAATCCGATATCTAAAAATTATATAGCCTATGTTTATTTCCAGACAAACAATCGGTGAAAATTTTAAGAAAATAGCTTCAGCCGTTTTTGATTCTACGGAACAAACAAACAAGCCGAGTCCCATATAGTCATGAAGGGTATATGTCCATTTGGGGCGTTTTTGGGGGGTGGGGTGACCCCAAACACTTCGATCTGATTTTGTGTGCCAGATTCGTAATCTACACCCGAATACCTTTCATTTTAGCCCCATATTGACGTTCAATTTGTCTGCTTTTAGAAGTTTTGGTTGAGGGCGACTTCCTGTGTACTTGGACCCAATTCGTATTCTACTCTTCAATACTTTTCATTTGATACCCATATTGTCCTTATCGGTTCACTTTTTATTTTGGGCGGTGTTTTGGGGTAACGGGGAGGGTCCTGATCGGTACACTTTTATTTTTGGGTAAAGGGGAGCGTCCGCACCCCTTCCAATATCAAAAAATTATATAGCCTATGTTTTTTTCCAGACTAATCTACATAATCTGTGAAAGTTTCAAGGTAATCGGGTCAGCCGTTTTTGAGTCTATAGGGAACAAACAAACAAAAAATACATATTCATTTTTATATGTAAGAAGATAGAGTTGTAAAAATGGAATTGTGTTGAGAGTTTAAATCGACCAGTTATCGACAAGCTAGTTCCTGTTGCTTAATGAAATATTCGGGGCAAATTTGCAATTTGCGTTGCATAATGCCAAAACTCTCATTCAAATAAAATACTTGGGCAATGTTATACAAAATAGCTTCTCTTAAGGACCTAAAATTATGAAGTAACCGTTGAGTGGAGCGGACGTGTTTCATTTCGAATAGAACTACCTATTACCCAAAAATTTGAGTGAAGAGTAGAATCAAAATGGACAAATATCCAACAGCTTCCTACAGATGTGGTGCCAAAGCAACCTGTAGTCGAAAGTAATGCTTCAAGCGCCCAATCAGTAGTCAGACCAGGGATGATAATTTTAATTAGAGGGTTGCATTTTATATTTCGGAGAATACAAAAACAAATATTAATCATCGAAAATCGCTTTATTGTTTTTCAAAATATTTCCCATTGAAATCTATACACTTTACATGCGTTTGAACCAATTATTGAAGTACTTTTGACACCCAGATTAAGGTATCACCAAAACATGCGCATCAACCGCTTCATCATGTGTCGAAAAACGTGGACCTCTCATTTTATTTTCTGCGTGCGGGAATAAAAAGAAATCATTCGGAGCCAAGTCAGGAATATACGGCGGATGACTCATCAAATCGATGTTTTGAGTGCTCAAATATGCAGTTGTTTCGTATTTTTTGAGCATTCCTTCCAACCAATCGACACGAGCCGTTTTTTGAGCGATTGACTAATTGTGTGGGATCCAACTCAAACAAATGTGGGTCCCACTAATGCCTAAGGTTGTCTCAATCTCACGATAGGTCACAAGACGATCTTGCAATATCAGTTGGTGCACAGCATCAATGGCTTTTGGAACAACTGATTTTGGACGACCTTCACGAAATACCTATTGGAGTGAACTACGACCTCGGTTGAATTTACCATACCATCGATAAACACTGGTCCTTGATGGAGCTTCATCGCAAAACATTGAATTAAGTTCATCGATGCGCTGTTGATGAGTTAATCCACGTCGAAAATTGTAAAATATAATCGCACGAAAATGTTCACGATTTAATTCCATTTTTGGGCGAGATGAATCTTTTTAGTTACTGTAAACAACACAAATAGTGCTCGTATATCAAAACGTTCTGCCAAGCTTTAAGATAGAGCCGCAGTTGGTAGATTACAACATAAGGGTTATCCAATCTCGAAATATAATATAATATAATATAAATATAAGGCAACCCTCCTAATTCGATACTTTTTTTTGATACTTTTTAAACATCGAAAGTACCATGGTACCCCCGTGGCATTTGGTACTTTTTTGAGAATAACTATTTTTCATCATATGTAATCGAAAACTCAAAAAGGGAAGAATTAAAACTTTATAATTCGCATTAGTATTACCTGTAGACATTAGTAAAAATCCATTTCTTATTCCGAAAATATTTACTTAATATTATTAATGATATTAACCTAGAAATTCAATATCAATCAGAGGATAGATTATTCAATTCCAGAGTTGAGGAACTCTTTAATAAGAAAATAAGCATAAAGTTTAGCTGGATAAAACTTTGTATACCCACTACTATGAATTTTTGGCGAACCATATACTGACATAAAACTCGACTTCTGTGAGCCATGCTCATATTATTCATCGTAGTCAAATGAAGAAGATCTTCGTGAGCACAAAGAGGTAAACTAACAAACTGATTTATACAGTGGCTGTATCGAAATATGAGCCCGTGGAAAAATTCTTAGAACATGCGTAGGAGGGCTTATATAACTCATTATTACATTGAAACCTAATGAAAATGCCTACCAAATTAAGACTACCAGCCATCGTACTAAATATGGTGACAATCGGTTATAACTTAATATAGCTCTCGTATAAACCTATCCCCCAAGTTGACATCTTACGCCCCTAGAAACTGCATTTTTTGACCGGTTTGGCTGAAATTTTGACATGTGAGAAGTTTGATCCAGTTTCTTGTAGGAATGTTCATGGGCAAATTTGCATTTGCATTATTATAATTTCAAAGTAAGTGATATTCGAAACCTCAGAGTAAAAGAAAAAAATTATTGTGAACAATTTTACGATGAAATAATGAAAAGCGATCATCAAATAAAAAATTTATATATTTCACGTGAGCTTAAAAAAGGAGCAATTTTTTTATAATTGGTAATGTTTAATAACATTTTGAATGGAGTTTTGAGCTAATCATAAAAAAAGTTGCAAAATTGTTAATTAATAATATCCTACAATGGAATCTCAATAAGCTAATTAATAATACTAATTCCTCTGTAGGTCCGATTGCAGCAAAAATTTTAATTGAATGTACAAATTTCTTAACTGAACCTAATTTTTAATATTTTCTGTGTACTCTGCCAAAACCTCATCCAATAAAATTCTCCCTCTGCAAACTAAATTCTAGCCCATTCCGCTAGTTTTTATACATTTTAACAAATTTTTATATACTTCTATGATTCTAGATGCAGTTGTGCGTGTGAGTGATTTTTCACTCACACGCACACGAATCATGTGACTCACGCGTAACACGACAGCTTACGACTCGCGTGCATACCTCTATGGTCTACGATGCATTGTAAATCTACTTCCTCGTAGATTTATTTAGCAATAAAAATGTTTAGTATGCCGGATTGATATGTATGGATAAAGGTAAGGTTAGGTTAGATTGGAAAGAGGGTGTAGACATTAATTTGCCCCATCCAACATCTCATCATCTTCCCCGCATGCCCTACACATGCTATAACTTGACGCACCGATTGTACCTAAGTGAGCTCGTAGTCCTATGTGTCCCATTACGAAACCAATAGCTATACTGACCTCCTTCTTACTTCCTTTCAGTAATAGACTTGTCTTCTCATGATCTGGATCCCCCCATAGCATTTTCGCCATCCTACCGACCGTTTCGCGGTTCCACAATGTTGCATGTGCATTCGTCGCCCACTCCCTTAACTTGGACTGCGTCGACCCGAATGGCTTCACATTAACCAATTTTATTGCCGGCAGTCCTCTGGCCTTCACCGCCAAATTGTCTGCAATGTCATTTCCACTTACTCTGTTATGGCCCGGAACCCAAACGATGCGGATTTTGCCATTCTCAGAGCAGGCGTTAAAGTATGCGCAATTAGATTTTATATTTGCACCTTTGAGTTGAGCGAAAGTATTGTTATTTCGATCTGCAAGAATTTTCTGTAACTCGTAATAGGTAGTAATTTTTAGGAAAAAATATTAAGTCACTCAAGGATAGTAATAGTGTTATCCATTCACGGTGATGATCTGGGTCTGTTTCCAGTGTAGCGTCAGATCCAGAGCACGGGATTATGCTTAGAATGGACTCCAAAGACCCAACAGCTGCGGTGGTGGTATCAGACCGCAGCATGTTGTCTGCTACTGAGACCTCGGCTGGAGGAGCGCCTGAACCAGGCCCCACTAGCCGACAGATAAATGGTCACCAGGTACTTTTGACGAAGACATCGAAGACCGAATCTATTTTAACTTCGTATGCCTATAATTTGCCATGGACATCGGCTTTGTCTTTCAAACTAGTACGCTCTTAAAAAGCTTGGAATAATGCGAGGCACATGGCTCTCAGCTTTATTGAGAGACTTGGTGCGAAGATTCTCACCAAGAGACTCCCTAAGGGCTACACGTCTAGATTCGGAAATGGCACCGCAGTCTGCCAAGAGGCTGCGATTACATGGAGAGCATTATACCTACGAGAACTAAGGCAAACTATTAGCAATTAGGCAGCAATTAACATCTTGTTTGTTTAATAAATCAATGACTTGTTTGTTTAATCTGTCAAATTTAGGTTTATATATTTTCTATGTTAACCATGGTCAGATTTAAATTATCTCGCTCTAGATTCGCCATTTGGTACATTTTATGATGGTGGTAGAACACTTTTTGGACAAACCAACACCAAATTTCGATTTCAGTGCGATGTGTCGAAAAATGGCCTCGCACAATCGAAATCACAGTAAATTTAAGATTAAAACTTGAAAGTTTATTAAAACTTATTTAAAAAAAAAAATTGTGTCACAACTCGGCTTCTTCACACTTTAAAGTTTTTTGGACTTTTGTTTTTTAAATCCAGACGCCATACTAAATCAATGCCTAGGCAATGAATAAGCGAAAGTTTTGAATTTCAAAATATTCTGGTCGCAAATATGGGATTCGCGGGTGGTGTCGTTGACTGAATACAAGTAAAAATGTGTTAAGTTCGACTGGGGCGAATCTTATATACCCTCCACCATGGATAGCATTTTTCAAATTGTTTGCTTGGTATTTCCTTGCAGGCTAACAAAGGATAGTGGATAAATATTGACATGCCATTGGAGCTATATCAGGGCTTAAGAAGTAAAATTGGGAGAACTATTTATATGGCAGCTATAACATTTCATGGAACGATTCATATTTTGCACGTATGTTGAAGGTCATAAGAGGAATAGCTGAACAAAACTTCAGCCAAATCGGATAAAAATTGCGACCTTTAAAGGCTCAAGATGTATAATCGGAAGATCGGTTTAATTTACTCCATACGTTACACAGTTGTTGTAAGTCATAACAAAATGTAATGTGCACATTTTCAGCTCAATCGGATAAGAATTGCAGCCTCTAGAGGTTCAAAAGTCAAGATTCGAGGTCGGTCTATGTGGCAGCTATATCAAAACATAGACGAATGTGGCCCATTTGCAAACCCAATCAACCTACAACAATAGAAACTATTTGTGCAAAATTTCAAGCGCCTACCTCCATACGCTCGGAAGTAAGCGGGGTTTTGAAAGACAGACGGACGGACATGGCTAAATCGACCTAGAATGTCAAGACGATCAAGAGTATATAAACTTTGTTGGGTCTAAGATCAATATTTCGATGTGATACAATCAAAATGACCCAATTAGTATACACGCCAAGCTATGGTGGAGGGTATAAAAATATTCATGTTCCGCTCCTGTCAACCCCAGGCAAAAAAGCAGTAAATCTCTCTATATGTATGTATATCCCTGGCTAAGTGAATGACAGGCCAAATCACTCACCCCAACAGAACCACAGAAATGGTTGCTTCAAAGGATATTGTTAAGCTTTCATTATTATCCACATCAATTGGCAGCACAAGGAATTTATTAAGTGTCTGACGCAGAGAATGTACTGCAGTTGTGAATTGGACACATACCAGCTTCTGGCGTACTTTGATGTACTCAAAGAAATATTACCTTGAAAATATTCATGTTTGTCTTCTCCCAAAATGGACAAAATTGTTTGCATTACGGCTCTTAGCCGCTGACAGTTTTTTGATTGAAAGGAAGCAGCTTTTTCTCTGTCGTTGAACGTTCATTCTATTCCCAACTCGCAACCATTGACGACGCTGGATATAACAAAAGGAAAGGGCGTTCAAAGTACTTTTTGCTCGCGGAATTCTTGGGCAAACATTTTCAATGCTCTCGATGTTGGCTTGAGGGTTTAAAAGCAAAAAATAGCTCAGGAAACAAACAAATGATGTTGAATATTTTCGCTTTTAAAGTGGCCCATCTATTGAACTACGATTATTTGGGGATTGTCAATGATTTTCTCGCTGATGTTCTTCTATGCAATCAAATTTCATATCTTAAAATCGTTTAGAAGGGATTTTTTCGAAACAGCAAAACATTTGAAAGATGAAATCTTTCGAATACTAGATGGAGGTTGGACTGCAGACTGGAAAAAGTTTAAACTGCAATCAACATTAGAAGACCAATTACCAACGAATTTGAATAAATAAATTAAATATTTTTGAAATTTAAAAATGTATCTATTTCTTAAAACCCCTTTGAAACTAAACTTAGTAATATCATAGCTGTATTGAAATCTTTATAATAAACCTAAAGTTCTAGGACATTTACAATGTACAAAATAATATGGAGTAATTGTTTGTTTCAATAAAGTTTATTCTGTTACTACTATAATCAAATTTCAGCACCATGTTTTTCCCAAACATGATAAAATATTTTTAACCTATCATTTAATACGCGTGCAGTTGTGGAAACTTTTTTTATACCCTCCACTATAGGATGGCGGTAACTTAATTTCGTCATTCTGTTTGTAACTACTCGAAATAATCGTCTGAGACCCCATAGAGTATATATATTCTTGATCGTCATGACATTTTATGTCGATCTAGGCATGTTCGTCCGTCCCTCTGTCTGTCAAAAGCACGCTAACTTTCGAAGGAGTAAAGCTAGCCGCTTAAAATTTTGCACAAATACTTCTTATTAGTGTAGGTCGGAACAGTACATTCAAACACCGAATATTTATCAGCGAACCGAAAGCTTCCTACATGTAAACTTTCAAAGCAGTACATTCAAACACCGAATATTTATCAGCGAACCGAAAGCTTCCTACATGTAAACTTTCAAAGCCATTGCACCGCAAGAAAGGGTAGTGGTCTAAAATGGGTTAACGATTAAATTTCGTTTTTAGGAATTTCTTACATAGAAAAAATTAAAACATGGTTCAATTAAGAAATTTGTTCACTAAATTAAAAAATTCGCTGAAATCGCACCTATACACAAATTTGCATTATAGATTAACAATTTTGTAATTTGGTTTTATGACAAGCGCAAAAATCCAATTAAAGCAGTTATTGGCTCAAAAAAAAACAAGTAAAAAGGCGTTAAGTTCGGCCGGGCCGAACTTTGGATACCCACCACCTCGGCTATATATGTAAACCACCTTTCGTCAAAATCCGGTGCAAAACTCATAACTTATGTCCCATAGCAGAAATATGTGGAGGGGCTTAACTTTACTCTTTGTCCCAAATTTCGGCAACATCGGACAATAAATGCGCTTTTTATGGCCCCAAAACTTAAAACCGAGAGATCGGTCTATATGGCAGCTATATCCAAATCTGGACCGATCAGTGCGATAATGCAGAAGTATGTTAAGGGGCTTAACTTAACTCACTGTCCCAAATTTCGGCGACATCGGACAATAAATGCGTGTTTTATGGGCCTAAGACCCCAAATCGGAGGATCGGTCTATATGGCAGCTATATCTAAATCTGAACCGATCTGAGCCAAATTCACAGAGGACGTCGGAGGGCCTAAGATAACGCACTGTCCCAAATTTCAGCAAAATCGGATAATAAATGTAGCTTTTATGGGCATATAACCCTAAATCGGAGGATCGGTCTATATGGCAGCTATATCCAAATGTGAACCGATCTGAGCCAAATTTACGAAGGACGTTGTAGGGCCTAACACAACTCACTGTCCCAAATCATAGGAAAATCGGCTAATAAATGTGGCTTTTATGGGCCTAAGACCCTAAATTGGCATATCGGTCTATATGGCAGCTATATGCAAATCTGAACCGATCTGAGCCAAATTCACAGAGGACGTCGGAGGGCCTAAGACAACTCACTGTCCCAAATTTCAGCAAAATCGGATAATAAATATGGCTTTTATGGGCCTAAGACCCTAAATTGGCATATCGGTCTATATGGCAGCTATATCCAAATCTAGACCGATCTGAGCCAAATTGACGGAGGATATCGAAGGGCCTAACACAACTCACTGTACCAAATTTCAGTAAAATCGGATAATAAATGTGGCTTTTATGGGCCTAAGACCCTAAATCGGCCGATCGGTCTATATGGGGGCTATATCAAGATATAGTCCGATATAGCCCATCTTCGAACTTAACCTGCTTATGGACAAAAAAAGAATCTGTGCAAAGTTTCAGCTCAATATCTCAATTTTTAAAGGCTGTAGCGTGATTTCAACAGACAGACGGACAGACGGACGGACATGTCTAGATCGTCTTAGATTTTTACGCTGATCAAGAATATATATACTTTATAGGGTCGGAAATGGATATTTCGATGTGTTGCAAACGGAATGACAAAATGAATATACCCCCATCCTTCGGTGGTGGGTATAAAAACAATTTATTTGGAAGTTGTCTTTTCTTTTAAATAACATTTTTAACAATTTAATAAAAGGAAATAATTAATATCTTTTCCCGGCCGACATGGGATAACTATGAGCACCACACAGGCTGCAACTTTGAGCTCTGACTTGTGTGGTGTCCATCGTCATCACGGGAAGCTTAGCTGAAAGCTACCGGGCGCGTCCACAGGTTGCGGATGGTGGAAAGCTCCTTTTTTATACGGAGTAGCTGCAAATGCGGCCGCAAGCAGTCAGCGATTTTCGAGAGGAGAGGAGTCAGGTGGCACTGGCTCTTAATTAAATATTGAGTGCCAATGATACTCGAGATGACAAGGCGAGTTATTAGGTTAGGGGCGGCTGGAGGCGAGCGTCGGATCTTGGAGCACGCGGCCACAACGAGGGATACATGCGCAATCCCACAAAACCTATGCGGATGGGGCGCTGGGCCAGTAACCTGGCCCCAGAAAACTATGAGAAACAAAGGAACAGTAAAAATTGACCCCCCCAATGTTGACGACGCAAACGAAAAAAGGGCCACGACATGATTTTTATAGAAAAGGTCCAGTATACGCTCTGCCGGATGTATTAGAGAAGTACACGGCAGATATTACCGCCTTACAGGAAGTGCGATGGACTGGGAATGGCGTCACTACAATACCAAACGGTGACGAACTATACTATAGCTGCCATAACATGAGGCATGAATGTGGCTGTGGATTTGTGGTTAGTCGGAGACTGAAACACCTTGTCTCAGGCTTTACTCCGGTGGATGAGAGGTTAGCCACAATCCACATAAAAGCCAAATTCTTTGACATCAGCCTTAGTTGTGCCCATGTCCCGACGGAAGACAAAGACGAGCAGACCAAGGATATTTTCTTCGAGCGCCTAGAGTGAGAATATGACCGCTGCCCCGTGGTCGTTCTTGGAAATTTTTATGCGAAGATGGGGAAGGAAGACATTTTTGGTCCAACAGTCGGAAAGTTTAGCCTCCACGAGATAACATCCAGTAATGGGTTGATTTCGCTGCGGCAAAAAATATGGTAGTTGTCAACGACATCGATATCATAGGTCGGTCACCGGAAGTAAATAGTAACTGCAGCCTTTGAAATAACCGAAAGAGGGTCAGTGAAAATGGGTCTGTCAGTATATGGAGATAAGACGAAATGGATGGTTTCAACTCCCAAAACGCCTTGTACAACCGAACAGATAAAGGAAATGGAGAAAGTTGGGAACCACAACTTTGAGATGTGGAAGACCAAAAGCACGATGGAAGGATCAAGTGGTGGGGGACACCTCGAAACTTGATCTCAAAGATTTTTAATGAGCGCAGAAGATCGAGCCGCTTTGAACGCTATTCTACGTTCGGCTAGTGGAGCAAGTATTCTGTCATAACCAATTAAAGTAAAGTAAATTGATATTTTTAATAATGCAATAAATATCAATTATTTCCTTTTATTAAATTGGTAAAGATGTTATATAAGAGAAGGGACAACATTAAAAAAAATGGTGATAAAACATGTAAAATATTTGTATTTGTATTTGTATTTTATTATGATAAAACCCATACAAAAGACAAATAATTAATTAAAATGATTATAAATCAAAGATTTGGACTTTCGTTCATTACTTATAATTTGAATACTATTGGGAAGATTATTCCAGAGACGTATAGCATAAACAAAGAATTGTTGTTCAGATACACGATATTGATGATGTATTTCTATTACTTGTTTACCTCTTGTAGAGTTGGCATAACGCAATACAGAAGCCAGGTATATTGATTTAAAATAATTATAATACCCTCCACCATAGGATGGGGGTATACTAATTTCGTCATTCTGTTTGTAACTCTTCGAAATATTTGTCTCAGACCCCATTAAGTATATATATTCTAGGTCGTCATGACATTTCAAGTCGATCTAGCTATTTCCGCCCTGTTGAAAGCACGCTAACTTTCGAAGGAGTAAAGGTAGGCGCTTAAAATTTTGCGCAAATACTTTTTATTAGGGTAGGTCGGTTGGGATTGTAAACCGGTCCAAGTTTTGATATAGCTGCCGTATAAACCGATCTTGAGTCTTTAACCTCTAGAGGACGCTATTCTCGTCCCATTTGACTAAAATCTTGCACGTGGTGTTTTGGTGTCACTTCCAACAACTGTGCTATGTTTGGTTCAAATCGATTCATAACCTGATATAGCTGCCACATAAACCGATCTTGGGTCTTGACTACTTCAGCTTTTAGAGGGCGCAATTCTTATTCGATTTGGCTGTAATTTTGCATGAGGTGATTTGGTGTCACTTAAAATCCATGTGCTCAGTATGGTCTATAACCTGATATAGCTGTCATACAAACCGATCTGGGATCTTGACTTCTTGAGTCTCTAAAGGGCGCAGTTGGCTTTTGTACAACGGCTTCTCCCATGACCTTCAACATACATGTGAAATATGGCCTGAATCGATCTATAGCTTGATACAGCTCCCATATATACCGATCTTCCGATTTTGCTTCTTGAGCCCATACAAGGCGCAATTCTTATCCGAATAGACTGAAATACTACATAATGACTTTTACAATGTTTAGCATTCAATCCGAATCGGACTATCAATTGATATAGCTCAAATAGCGTAACAGTTCTTAGTTGTTTGCCTAAAAAGAGATACAGCACAAAGAACTCAACAAATGCTATCCATGAGGTATATACGATTCGGCCCGGCCGAACTTAACACATTCTTCTTGTTTTTTAATTTATATTTTCAATAGAAAAAAAATTGCCTTTACTTTAAGAACATCTCTTTATTGTCGTGGATACCGTCTGTAAAAAGAATAATGAACAAAAAAATTTATGAACATATTAAAGTGAATCATAATAAATACCAATGTTAAAATTTTGTGCACAATAACCCGCAATCTATTGGGTTGCCCAAAAAGTAATTGCGGATTTTTAAAAGAAAGTAAATGCATTTTTAATAAAACTTAGAATGAACTTTAATCAAATATACTTTTTTTACGCTTTTTTCTAAAGCAAGCTAAAAGTAACAGCTGATAACTGACAGAAGAAAGAACAAATGTAGTATTCCTTCATGTGGATCTATTGGTTTGCCCAAAAAATAATTGCGGATTTTTCATATAGTCGGCGTTGACAAATTTTTTCAACGGCTTGTGACTCTGTAATTGCATTTTTCTTCTGTCAGTTATCACCTGTTACTTTTAGCTTGCTTTAGAAAAAAGTGCGCGAAATTTTGTTTACATTTGTTTGTTTGGCGTCAATTTTAATATGGGTACCACATGTATTGAAAGAAATTCATTTAACAAACCGAATCAACGCTTGTGATATGCACCTTAAACGCAATGAATTCGATCCGTTTTTAAAACGAATCATAACTGGAGATGAAAAATGGATTGTTTACAACAACTTTAGTCGAAAACGATCATGGTCCAAGCATGGTGAACCAGCTCAAACCACTTCAAAGGCTGATATCCACCAAAAGAAGGTTATGCTGTCTGTTTGGTGCGATTGGAAGGGTGGGGTATATTTTGAGCTGCTTCCAAGGAACCAAACGATTAATTCGGATGTTTACTGTCAACAATTGGACAAATTGAATACAGCCATCAAGGAGAAGCGATCAGAATTGGTCAATCGTAAAGGTGTCATATTCCACCAGGACAACGCTAGACCGCACACATCTTTGGTCACTCGCCAAAAACTGAGTGAGCTTGGCTGGGAACTTTTGATGCATCCACCATATAGCCCTGACCTTGCACCATCAGACTACCACTTATTTCGATCTTTGCAGAACTCCTTAAATTGTAAAACTTTCGGCAATGATGAGGCTATAAAATCGCACTTGGTTCAGTTTTTTGCAGATAAAGGCCAGAAGTTCTATGAGCGTGGAATACTAAATTTGCCAGGAAGATGGCAAAAGGTTATC
This sequence comes from Stomoxys calcitrans, assembly GCF_963082655.1. NCBI lineage: Eukaryota > Metazoa > Arthropoda > Insecta > Diptera > Muscidae > Stomoxys > Stomoxys calcitrans. The sequence continues at coordinate 59,666,101 of NC_081556.1, read as the reverse complement.
GAACAAAATGACAATTATATATTTGATTAAAGTTCATTCTAAGTTTTATTAAAAATGCATTTACTTTCTTTTAAAAAATCCGCAATTACTTTTTAGGCAACCCAATACAATAACATCACTTATTTTTATTTGTTGTGATATCTATTGTGATAAAATCTCATAAAATGAATTTGTAAATATCGAACCACACAATAAGGATGATTTTGAAAATGAATAAATGAATGAGGATAACCCTTTTAAAAATATATTGTTTTACTTAACAATTAATATTTAATAAATTATTTCATTTTATTGAGAGATAAATGAAACTACACTTTCTATTTTTCTTGATATTATTGGTCTACCCACGCCACTGTGCTTTCTTTTTCGAAATATGGTCCGATTTGGACCAAATTCGACACGGACATTGAGTGGTCTAAGAAGTATTGTACAAGTCATTGTTCAATTTTGTATAACAAAATATTGGTTTTTTGGCGACTATAGCCAAATATAGACCGAACTGAACCTTTAACACACGGATGTCGAAAAGTCTTACACAAGTCACTGCGTCAAATTTCAGCGAAATCGGGCAATAAATGCCCCTTTTATGAGCCCGAAACCTTAAATCGAGAGATCGTTCTATATGGGGGCTATATCAAAATATAGTCCGAAATAGCCCATATTCGAACTCAACCTGCTTATGGACAAAAAAGAATCTGTGAAGAGTTTCAGTTCAATATCACTATTTTTAAAAACTGTATCGTGATTTCAACAGACAGACGTGATATCAACAAGGTCGGAAATGGATATTTCGATGTATTGCAAACGGAATGACAAAATAAATAACCCCCATCCTTCGTTGGTGGGTATAAAAATATGTTCAACGTATGCCATATTTACCAATCGCTTGTCATGTCTAAAATTATTAAAGCAATTAACACCTTGTTTGAAAAGATGTTTATAAGTCAATACCATGTTTAATAGTAAAATGTTGGTCTAAATTTTTTCTGTTTACGCAAATTAAAAGCAATATTCAGTAGTGGGCAGTCAACTTTTTATGTTTAATATTCTTCTGAAGTATAATTACAAATGATCCATATAGATTGATCCGTATAGAGCTCCCATATAAATCGTTCTCCCGATAGCACTTTTAAACTCGTAGAGGGCGCAATTCCTATCGGATTTGTCGGAACTTTTGCATAATTTCTCCAACATGTTTGCCAAGTATGGTCTAAACCGGTCTATAACCTGATATAATTTCCATAAAATCCGACCTCCTGATTTTACTTCTTAAGCCTCTAGAGGGATTATTTATAATTCGGTTTGGCTGAAATATTTCTTATAATGATTTCTACCAATAATCTCCAACATCCATGCCATATATGGTCTGAATCCGTCTCTATTGCTCCCATATAAACGAATCTTATGATGTGACTTCTTAAGCATATATCGGAAGCTATTCCGTACCAAATTTATAATTTACAAGTATAAACGCACAAGTTCGGCCGTGATGAACTAGGGATATACACCACCATGGATTTATTTATTATCCTATTTTATTATAAACCTACCATACCTATATAAATGTCTACGTACAGGACGATTTTGATCATATTCGGTTCAGCCTTATGCAAGACACAGTTTCAAATTTCAGAGAAATTAGGTTATAAATGAGGTCTTTATGGCTTATGAACACAGATGGGTCCATTTGACAGCTGGTCTGATATGGACCATACGCGGTTTGAATACTGGATGGCCCAGTGCAACTCCATTTTGCAAATTTATAGCAAAATATAATCTGATCTGGAACAAATTTGTTTCGGACAAATGGGAAATTTACCCTGATATGATCCAATGTTCGTCTTCAAGAAGGCATGCTTCTACCATTGCACAGCCCAATAATTAGTGAGTGATGGAAACATGTAATCTTTTTGGGACAAAGCAAATTGATGATGGAGCTTAGTTAGCTTCGAAATCGCGATTTCTGTACCCCGCCCAATGCATTAACGCAACCACATTTTGCCTAAAACTTAAAAAAAGGTTTTTATATTGCTTTCTTTTCCAAATGAAAAAAAAAAAACACCACTATAATGGTTTCAGCTGGACAAATAACTCCAACAACAACAGAAATATAGTCCGCCTGTTGAAATCACGATAGAGGTCGAAAGCGTAAAGCTAGACGCTTGAAATTTTGTACAGATACTTAATATTGATGTAAGTCAATGGGGATTGCAAATAGGCCATATCGGTTTAGATTTAGATATAGCCTCCATATAAACCAATCTCCTGATTTGACTTCGTGAGCCCCTGGAAGTCGCAATTTTTATCTGATTTGGCTGAAATTTTGTATGTGAAGTTCCGCTACGACTTCCAGCAACTGCGCGAAGTAGGGTCCTATTTGGTCTATTACCTGATATAGCTCTCATATAAGCCGATCTCCAGATTTGACTTCTTGAGCAGATGTAAGCCGCAATTTTTGTCCAATTTGGCTGATTGGACGTGGTGTTTTTTTATATCTTCCAACAACAATGCCATATACGGCCAAAATTAGTACAGTTCAAATCGGTCTGTAACCTGATAGAGCTCCCAAATAAACTGATCGCCCGAGTTGACTTCTTGAGCCCATACAAGCGGCAATTTTTGTCCCATTTGGCTAAAATTTTGCATGAACTGTTTTGTTATGACTTCCAGCAACTGTGCCAAATACAGCCTACACCACTACTGTGGTGCAGGGTATTATAACTTAGTGAATTTGTTTGTAACACCCAAAAAGGAAAAGAGATTGACCCATTGGTAAGTAAACTGATCGACTCAGAATCACTTTCTGATTCGATTTAGCTATGTCTGTCTGTCCTGTTAATTTGTGTACAAAGTACAGGTCGCAATTTTCATCCGATCGTCTTCAAATTCTGTACAGGCATGTTTTTCGCCCTAGTGACGAAGCCTATTGAAATTGGAAAAAATCGGTTCCGATTTGGATATAGCTCCCATATATAAGATCGTCCGATTTTCAGTAATAATGCAATAAAATGGTCATTTGTGAACCGATTCTCTCGAAATTTGGCAGGAAGAATTTTTTTATGACTCTCAACATTGCTGGTGATTTTCATTAATATCGTTTCTGATTTAGATATAGCTCTCATATATATATATATCGCCCGATTTTCACTCCTAGAGCCGCTGCAAACGCATTTATTGACAAATCTTCCTCCTGATGACTTCCACAAAGTTTGCTCGAAATCGGTTCAAATTTAGATATAGCTCCCATATATATGTCCGTCCGATTTGCAGTAATATTGCAATAAAACTGTCTTTTGTTAAATTTGGCAGAAAGGATTTCCTTTTGACTCTCGACATTACTGGTGAATTTCATGGAAATCGGTTCAGATTTAAATGTAGCTTTCATATATATATATATATGTATCGCCCGATTTGCCTATGTTTTCCTATGATTCTCAATACATCTGGCGAATTTCATTGAAATCAGATTTAGGTATAGCTGTCATATATGTATATCGCCAGATTTTCAACCCAAGAGCCACTGCAAGCGCATTGGTTGGTTTAGATATAGCGCCCATATAAACTGATCTCCCGATTTACTTCATTTGCCCTTACAAGCCACATTTTTGCCCGAATTGGCTGAAATTCTGTTATGACTTGCAACAACAGTGTTAAGAACGGTCTAAATCGGTCTATAACCTGATATAGCTTCCATATAAACCGGTCTCTCGGTCATCTTTTTCGGTTCTTAGAAGCTCTAATTTTTCTGGTTTGACGCAAGATTGGTATGTAAAATAAACCAATCAAATAAATTTATTTTTTTGTTTGCAGAATCTTTGGTGGTGTGTTCCCAAAATTCGGCCCGGCCGAACTTAGCACACTTTTAATTGTTTAATTTGGCTCAGATCGTTTTAATGTCTTGGCCCCATAAAAGACGCATTTATTATCCTTTACGCTGAAATTTGACACAGTAACTTATGTTAGACTATTCGAAATCCGTGTGCTATATGGTTCAGTTCGGTCTATATTTGAATATAGCTGCCAAAAAGACCAATAAATTGTTCTACAAAATTGAACAATGACTTGTACTTCTTAGACCGCTCAATGTCCGTGACGAATTCGGTTCAAATAGGACCATATTTCGATATAGCTGCTATATGTGCATAGATTATGCATTTCCCCGGATTATGATGAAAGGTGGTTTACATATATACCCAAGTTGGTGGGTATCCAAAGTTCGGCACGGCCGACCTTAATGCCCTTTTACTTGCTTTCAATTGGTCTTCTGAATCAAGCCGCCTTTAAGAGTCCTGTTCAAATTCATGAGTGTGCTTTACAACACACTCTAGTTGGGTTGTTCTGTAAAGCACCATGATCCATTAGACAAATTCCTCTGATGAAGATTCTGATAGCCGGTCAAATGCTTTTTAGGAACATCACCACACATTTTGCCTTACTTTTGAATGTTCTTTGCTGTGCTATTCTTTGTATAGAAAGCATTGAACGAAATGGCATTTAACCGGACAATATCCTGCTATAGAATTTAAATAAGATTTTGAGACCAAAAAAAAGAAATCGCAAACAGAGAAAGACAAAATTGTAGTAAAAATTTACTAAATCTCTTATACTTTTATATACCAAACTTCAATTAATATTTTACTAAAGAAACCATAGTAGTGAGAAATCCTCAAAAGATAAAATTTAGTCCGGTACATCCCAAATTATTTTTTTGAAGACAAAATTTCAATGGTGTTTTTTTCTCAACGTCAGTGAAATGTTTTCTAAAGACCAAACTTTGCAAATGCTTGAGCCCCCTCAAAATAATTTTTTTTTAACGACAACATATTAATAATAAATTATTTTTTAAAGACAAAATTGTAAAAAAAGTATCAAGACAAAATATCAATCAAGAGTTTTTCTTTAGAACTTAAGACAAAATTATAATCGAATGTTTTTTTAAGACAAACATTCTATAAAAATTATCCTAAAGAGAAACTTTTCAAAAAATTGGTTTGAAATTTTTGATGAAATTTTTCGATAAACAAAATTTAAATTAATTTTTTTCTACAAAAAAATTTTTCTACAATGAAGTTTGTTTAGGAACAAAATTTTCTGTAACGACCAAAATGTAAAATATTTTTTTTAAAGAAAATATGTTTGACTTTTATTTTACCAAATTGTATTAAAATTTTGTTTGAAGTTAATATTTTCAAGAAAATTTCTCAAAAGACAAACATTTCTTTTCTCTAGAGACTTAAATTTGGGAAAAATAGTTAGATGATTTACAACTTTTGGAATTTTTGACTTTCTTTCAAGAAAATCTTGATATTGTTATCCTTTTTTAATTTTTGTACATAAAATAAATACACATAATGGTTCATTTAATTTACTAAAATTTAAGAATAGAAATGCTGTTGTAATATAGCGATTTTACGAATAATGATGTTCTTAAGGGTATGTGGGAAAAAACTTCCTAAACTGGGAAATCTTTTCAAACAGGTGAGATTTCCATTATACGCAATTAGTAATTATTAATTAAAAAAAAGTTTTTCGGTAGATTCAATTGAAATTTGAAAAAAAATTTGAGCAAGTCAGTTGAGCAAAATGTAGGTGGTTTTGTATGAAAATTGGTCAAAATATATTTTTTTCACTGTGTGTGCGCAGTATTTTACTGAAATTAATAGCACTTAAAAACGATTGTCAAAATCGGAACAATATCCTGTTGAAATTATTTAACCAATTTGAGACAAATTAAATCTATACAAAATATACAACATTTAACAAAAAAAAAATTGCCATCAAAATACTAGCCAGGTTGCCGAAATGTTTGACAAAATAGCTGAATAGCCCAGTCTTACTATAAGTCTAATGGTGATTTCGATTGTGCAAAAAAGTGTAGTATTTTTATACCCTCCACCATAAGATGGGGGGTATACTAATTTCGTCATTCTGTTTGTAACTACTCGAAATATTCGTCTGAGACCCCATAAAGTATATATATTCTTGATCGTCGTGAAATTTTATGTCGATCTAGCCATGTCCGTCCGTCTGTCCGTCCGTCCGTCCGTCCGTCCGTCCGTCCGTCCGTCTGTCTGTCGAAAGCACGCTAACTTCCGAAGGAGTAAAGCTAGCCGCTTGAATTTTTGCACAAATACTTCTTATTAGTGTAGGTCGGTTGGTATTGTAAATGGGCCATATCGGTCCATGTTTTGATATAGCTGCCATATAAACCGATCTTGGGTCTTGACTTCTTGAGCCTCTAGAGTGCGCAATTCTTATCCGATTGGAATGAAATTTTGCACGACGTGTTTTGTTATGACATTCAACAACTGTGCCAAGTATGGTTCAAATCGGTCCATAACCTGATACAGCTGCCATATAAACCGATCTTGGGTCTTGACTTCTTGAGCCTCTAGAGTGCGCAATTCTTATCCGATTGGGATGAAATTTTGCACGACGTGTTTGGTTATGACATCCAACAACTGTGCCAAGTATGGTTCAAGTCGGCCCATAACCTGATACAGCTGCCATATAAACCGATCTTGGGTCTTGACTTCTTGAGCCTCTAGAGTGCGCAATTCTTATCCAATTGGAATGAAATTTTGCACGACGTGTTTTGTTACGATATCCAACAACTGTGCCAAGTATGGTTCAAATCGGTTCATAACCTGATATAGCTGCCATATAAACCGATCTTGGGTCTTGACTTCTTGAGCCTCTAGAGTGCGCAATTCTTATCCGATTGGAATGAAATTTTGCATGACGTGTTTTGTTATGACATCCAACAACTGTGTCAAGTATGGTTCAAATCGGTCCATAACCTGATACAGCTGCCATATAAACCGATCTTGGGTCTTGATTTCTTGAGCCTCTAGAGTGCGCAATTCTTATCCGATTGGAATGAAATTTTGCACGACGTGTTTTGTTACGATATCCAACAACTGTGCCAAGTATGGTTCAAATCGGTCCATAACCTGATATAGCTGTCATATAAACCGATCTTGGGTCTTGACTTCTTGAGCCTCTAGAGGGCGCAATTATTATCCGATTTGCCTGAAATTTTGTACGACGGATTCTCTCATGACCATTAACATACGTGTTTATTATGGTCTGAATCGGTATATAGCCCGATACAGCTCCCATATAAATCGATCTCTCTATTTTACTTCTTGAGCTCACAAAGGGCGCAATTCTTATTCGAATTGGCTGACATTTTACACAGGTCTCCAACATATAATTTAATTGTGGTCCAAACCGGACCATATCTTGAAATCGCTCTAATAGCAGAGCAAATCTTTTCTTATATCCTTTTTTGCCTAAGAAGAGATGCCGGGAAAAGAACTCGACAAATGCGATCCATGGTGGAGGGTATATAAGATTCGGCCCGGCCGAACTTAGCACGCTTTTACTTGTTTTTACATGCCGCCTTCAAATCGCAATTTTATGTTCGTTTGTCCAAAAAAAAGGAGCCCCCACAGGGTATAGATTGCGTTTGTAATGGTGTTGCCAACAGAGAAAAAGTTGCGTTTTCTACACCGGTGTACCTAACCAAAACAACGACGTTCACTGATTATTATAGTTTTACTATAGAACCTATAATTATCAGTGAATAATCGGTGAACGGTGATTCTATAGAAAAGATTTTCAAAAACACATACAATTCAAAAAATGCATAAAATCTTTATTTGAATTGATAGTTCCGTCCATCTTGACTGCGCATCAAATGGTCCATCCGCTTAGACGAATTTTGGCATGCTCTTTCCAACGCTTCGGACGGTATCTCACGAATAAATGATTCAATGTTGTCTTCCAATGCGTCAATTTAAGCGGGCTTGATTATATAGTCATGAGCTTTAACAAAGTCCGACAAAAAATTGTCTGAATGCTTTAAATCGCATGATCGATGCGACCAATTGACCGGTTCCGAACGTGAAATAAAATTTCACCGAACTCGTCTCTCTATAAGTCCATTGTGACGCGTACTAATGAAACTACATGTCACGCAAAACAAGCTCTTGCATTTTGGGCAAAACAAATTGGATATCATCTCACGATAGCTCTCACCATTCACAGCTACATTACGATTCGCATCATCTTTGAAGAAATACGTTCCAATGATGCCACCAGCCCATGAACCGCACCAAACTGTAACTTTTTCTGGATGCATTGGTAGCTCTTGCAATTCTTCTGGTCGAACTTTCCTCCAAAATCCACAATTCTGCTTATTAAAGTACCCATTAAGTCAAAAATGAGTGCGCGTTGAACTTTCTTAACATTTTCATAATAAAATTAAATAATTTTGTTTGTTTGTAAGACGATTCATGGTTAAATTTTAGATCAAACTGTAGATGTTTGACAGCGAAACAAGGCACGAAACGTGCGTGAGCTGTTTAAACCAGTGTTTACAGAAGGACAATATCTATAAAATTACCCTTTATACATAGGTTCTATAATAAAGAAGACAATTATTATAGAAGACAAAATTTGTTGAATGTTTGGATAAAAGCGGCAAGATTTTAAAAATAAAACATTCGGCCGGGCCGAATCTTATATAACCCCACCATGGATCGCATTTGTCAAGTTCTTTGCATTGCATGACCTTTTCGAATAGAAAACCACCAGTCAAAGAAAAACACAACCTCCAAAATTTCAGGCAAATCGAGTAGTTATTGCGCCTTCCAGAGGTTCAAAATGTCAAACTGAGAGATCAGTTTATATGGCAATTACATCAGGTTATATACCGATTTAGACCATATATAGAACAGTTGTTGGAAGTAACCAAAACGACATATGCAAAATTTCAACCATATTAGATATGAATTTCGCCCTCTAGAAGAACAAGAAGTCTAAACAGAAGATCGGTTAATATGACGGCTATATTAGGATATGAACTGATTTAGACCATACATAACATGGTTGTTGGAAGTCAAAATAAAACACATCATGTAAAATTTCGGCCTAATCGTATAAGAATTGCGCCGTCTAGAAGCTCAAGAAGTCAAAACCCAAGATGGGTTTGTACGACAGCTATGTTAGGTTATGGACCGATTTGAACCATACTTAGCACAGTTGTTAAAAGTCATAACGAAACACGTAATGCAAAATTTCAGCCAAATCGGATAGGAATTGCGCACTCTAGGAGTTCAAAAAGTTTATTTGGGAAATCGGTTTATATGGCGGCTATATCAGGTTATAAAATGAATTAGACTATACTTAGCACAGTTGTTGGGAGTCATACCAAAACACCACGTGCAACATTTCAGCCAAATCGGATAGGAATTGCGCCCTCTAGAAGCTCAAGAAGTCAAGACCCAAGATCGGTTTATATGGCAGCTATATTAAAACATGGGCCGATTTGGCCTATTTACAATCCCAACCGACCTACACTAATAAGAAGTATTTGTGCAAAATTTCAAGTGGCTAGCTTTACTCCTTCGAAAGTTAGCGTTCTTTCGACAGACAGACGTACGGACAGACAGATGGACATGGCTATTTCGACTTAAAATGTCATGACGATCAAGAATATATATACTTTATGGGGTCTGAGACAAATATTTCGAGTAGTTACAAACAGAATGACGAAATTATTGTAGTGTACCCCCATCCTATGGTGGAGGGTATAAAAACAACTGCAAAATTGTTATATTTATCACAGTTACGGAAGGATTTTGCGAGTTTTTCGATTACGAACAATGAATCTTTCTTTGTCGCAACATTGTTGCTCGAACATGTTAAAAACGAAGTTTAGTACTATTGTTACAGATTTTTTTCGAGATATAACCTTCAATTTAACGCAGTTTGTACGCAGTGGTACATCCGGATTCTCGACCATTAATGATATGTTTATCTGTTCAAAAAGCTTCCCCTTGTACGACGATGTGGATGGATTCATTAATTGCCTCTGAAGCAATTCATCTTATGGCTGCTTCAATTGACCATTGTTGACAGCACTCGTGTCAGAAAACAAAGTGTGGGTTGGTCCACTACGGAACACTTCTTCACGATTACGACCATATGCATATGTACATGTGGCTTAAGAATTACTCCTGTCAATTCCCATCGAAGATTTGTTGGTATTTGCGATGGAAGAACCGGGACAATGATAACAGCTGCAGTGGTTCTCTGCGTAAGGACCAGAGCTTAAATAAATGCTGAAAATTAAAACAACTATTCTCGATGAAGCACCAGCTACAGACAGCGCCAGAAGCAGCAACACCCAGCACAATAATAACTAAATGGCGGAATATCGTTCAATAAATAAATTTTAATTAATTCATTTGGAAAAATAGCCACACCATCCACATCATCTCTGACTGCAGTATCGTCGGCCTTAAAATGCATTTGCGGCGGATGCCGGCACACCGAGAAGCAATTACTCACGCATATAAACACACAAATACACACGCACCCAGTATGGCGTATGCGCAAAAAATACTCGACCAGCACTTCAATGCCATGGGAGCTCATGAACCGAGTGTCTACAAAAGTTATGGGTCAATGGTCTCCATGCTGTCCATTTTCATGATTTCGTTTTAATTATTTTTAATTTAATTGTCGCGCCTTTGCGTGTGCATTTATTAAAAACAAAAACTTCCAACAAAACATGTAAAACAGCCGAAATGGAAAATATGAATGACCGAACGACTGGCTGTCTGCCCATTTGGCAGTGTTAATGGGACAACAACTACCACGCTTGTTTGCTTCTTTACTTTCTACGTCTGCCATCGAAAAGGCGATCATAAAAATTCAAATATTTTCAGTTAAATTCAAATGAGATCGTACTTGAGTTTTTTGTGTATATTAAGAAGAGCTTCCTTGTACTATATGTATCTAAGGCTAAGGGTACATATTTTAAACGAAATACATCAAGAACAATTTCTTAGTAAACACAGCAAAAATGTGGACGTAACTGGGCATTTTATTTACCCTATGAGGAAAGATTAAATCTGATCAAGAAAGATTGTACGCCCATGCTGAAAGCCGGCGCACAAAGCTGCACCTTAATTATACACTCCGCTATTGGATGGGAGTATACAAACATCGTCATTTGGTTAGTAACTCATCGAAATAATGATTTGGGGCACAACAAAGTATATATATTCCTGGTGGCCTTGGCATTTTAAATCTATTTAGCTAGGCTCAGCGATCCGGAGCGGGTACCTTTCTTCCGCTCCGGCAAAATTTTTTACTATATACAAATATGGCCTTATATGGACTATACGCAGTTCAGATATTGGGTGGCCTAGTGCAACTCTATGTTCCTAATTTATATCAAAGTATAGTCCGATCCGTACAAAATTTGGTTCGGACAACGGGAAATCTTGTCCAACTCACTTCTAAATTTCAGCGAAATACGAAAATAGCCTTTTTATTGGCTTAGGGTCTTAAATCGATAGATCGGTCTATATGGCAGCTATATCCAAATTTGGTCCGATCTGGACACACTAGCCTCCTCTGTTGACTAATCTTTTTAGATCCACAGATCCCAAGCCTGCCATAATGCCGTAAACTTTCTTACGGTAAATTTGATGCCTAGAAACTCCAACTCCTTCATGATTGATGTTGGTTTTACATTTTTGAAATCACTTTCAATGTCAAGAAAACTTAGCCGACTAGGTCGTGAAGGGCTGTTTCAGTGGATTTGCGTTTACTATATGCATGCTACTGCCGCGACATACGATCTCCAGGGATCTTTGCCCTAAGATATGTTTCTATCAACCTCTGAAGAGACTTCAGCATAAAGGATGACAGACTAATAGGACGAGTTTCTTTCGCCTTCGTGTGGTAGGGTTTTCCTTCTTTCGAATTGAAAATGACCTGTGAATCTGTGCCAAACTTTAGTTGAATATCTCAATTGTTGAAGGCTGTAGCGGGATTACAACAGACGAACACACAGAAGGAAAAACATACAGACATCATTAAATCGTCATATAACTTATTTTATAATAAAACTAGCCGAACTGGTCCCACTCCGCTGCGAATTCATGCCATTGTAGCCTATGACGCTGAACGCGTTCGAATACTGGCGAGAACATCGGACAAAGCGGTGTTTATCCCCTCTTAATGTTAGCGACATTTGTGAGGTATAAAGCCATGCATGGTCATTTAAAAAATTTTCCCCAAAGAGGCGTCGCACTGCGGGACCCCGTTCGGACTCGGCTATAAATAAAGGTCCCTTATCACTGAGTTTAAACTTGAATCGTACACATCAATGAGCATGTGTGAGAATTTGCCCCTTCTCGATTCCTGGTTGTAATGTTTTTCCTTAGAGAAATGTTCTCATTAGGGGAGGGATAGCACCTCAGACATTTCGACTCAAATATAGATATCAAATTCGTGCTGCACTTCCAAATCCCTTTAATTTGAGCCCTAAATTGCCATGGTCGGTAAATATGAACCATTTGGAGGGTGTTCTGGGGCTGGGGCGGCCACCGGCACTTTGCACTCAAAATATATAAAAATTCGTTCTTTCTTCCCAACGGAAAGGAAGTTCAGTTTAGGGGGTACTTAAGGGCGTACCCTAAAAACACTTGGTTCCAAAATTGGATACCAAATTCGTTTTCTACTCTCAAATACCTTTCATTTGAGGCCCATATTATCATAATGGGTCAAATAACCCATTTGACGTATCTTTAAGACGAAAAGCGCCACCTAGACTTGAACGCAAATTTTAAGGTCACATTCGTAATGTACTCCCTAACAACTTTCATTTGAGTCGCACATAGCCGTGGTCGGTTAATATGCCCATTTGAGGTTGGACGACCTCCCATTACTTGGTCCTAATGTTTTATGCCATATTTGAAATCAACTGCCTAATAATTTTCATTCGAATATAAACAAGAACTTCGAATATATCTGTTAAGAGGAGTTTTTTTTTTGGGGGGGGGGGGTCCCGCTGGATACTTGAATATCAAACTTTAATACCATATTCGTTTTCTAATCTCCAATACCTATCATTTGATACCATCATTGTGCTCATTGGACCACTTTCGGATATGGGTGGTGTTCATTTGAGCCCCATATTGAAAAGAAGGTCCAATAAGTCTGTTTGGTGGAGTTTTGGGGGTTGGGGCAGCCCGATGGGTACATAGAGTCAAATTTTAATACCATACTCGTATTCTACTCTCCAATACCTTTCATTTGATCCACCTTGGATATATATGTAAACCATCTTTCATCAAAATCTAGTGAAAATTGCATACCTTATGTCCCACAGCAGTTATATCGATATATGTTCCGATTTGGACCAAATACTAATAAGTACAAGTCATTGTTCAATATTAGTCTTTTAAGTAGCTATATCCAAAAATAAACCGATCTGAACCATATGCGACACGGATGTCGAAAAGCCTAACATAAGTCAATGTGTCAAATTTCAGTAAAATCGGATTATAAATGCGCCTTTTATGGGGCCAAGACTTTAAATCGAGATATCGGCCTATATGGCAGCTATATCCAAATCTGGACCGATCAGGGCCAAATTAAAGAAAGATGTGGAATGACCTAAGACAACTCACTGTCCCAAATTTCAGCAAAATTGGAAAATCAATGCGCCTTTTATGGTCCCAAAACCTTAAATCGAGAGATCGATCCATATGACAGCTATATTCAAATCTAGACCGATCTGGGTCAAATTAAAGAAGGACGTCGAAGAGACTAACGCAATAAACTGTCCCGAATTTCTGCAAAATCGGATAATAAATGTGGCTTTTATGGGCCTAAACCCCTAAGACCCTAAATCGGTGGATCGCTCTATATGGCAGCTATATCCAAATCTGAACCGATCTTGGCCAAATTAAAGAAGGATGTCGAAGGACCTAACACAACTCACGGTCAAATTTTAGCACAATCGGATAATAAATGTGGCTTTTATGGGCCCAAAACCCTAAATCGGCGGATCGGTCTATATGGGGGCTATATGAAGATATAGTCCGATATAGCCCATCTTCGAACTTAACCTGCTTATGGACAAAAAAAGTATTTGTGCAAATTTTAAGCTCAATATCTCTATTTTTAAAGACTGTAGCGTGATTTCAACAGACAGACGGACGGACATGTCTAGATCGTCTTAGATTTTTACGCTGATCAAGAATGTATATACTTCATAGGGTCGGAAATGGATATTTCGATGTGTTGCAAACGAAATGACAAAATTAATATACCCCCATCCTTCAGTGGTGGGTGTAAAAAGTAACGAAAAAGGAAAAATTAAGTTAGGAATTCTGTGCTACTTACAAAATCCGTAATTGTTCTCCAATCTACTCTCCTAAGTTGGTTTATATCTGGTATCGTTTCCCCAAGCCGGACAATGACATAGGAAATGCTCCAACGTCTCATCATCTTCCCCACACGCTATCGCCTGCCGCACCGATTTTGCATAAGTGAGTTCTTAGGTCTTGTTTGTCCCATTAGGACACCAAAACTTTACTGAACTCCTTCTTACTTCTTTTCAGTAATAGTCTTGTCCACTAACTATCCGGATCACCCCATAGGATTTTCGCCTTCCTACTTAATTATTCATTTGGTAGCCTTTGCAAAAAAATTCATGATTTAAGCCATCTCCACTATAGGAGATTTGTTTTTCAAAATAACAAATATGTTTGCTTAAATACAGCAGACTTTACAGCTGTGCTGCTGTTTTAGCAAACATTTAGTGCTGCAATTTCGACAAACAACATCTGTTGTTTTAAATTTAAAAGTCTGCTAAAATATTGAAAAAAATATGTGCTGAAATGAAAAGTTTTGTGCTTCTTATTTTATGCCATTATTTTTGTTCAGTCAGGTTTTTTTGCAAAGAAAGTCCAGCTAATGGCCATGAGAAATCATGTTGGGAGCGAAGAGATTAATTTGTGGAATATAACTGAGAACTAATTATCTGATCAAAAGATTCCTTGTACAGGTGACATCACATACATTGGTGGGTGGCTAAAGTCGCTCGTCAATCTTATTGCTCTGTTCATGTACTCATAACTGTCAATGCTACCTATGACTACTTCATATGAAAAATGAATATGGAATGTGAATCGCCCTGTTCCTTAATAAAATGTTCATGAAAAAATTTGCATTTGCAAAAATACACTGAGACACACATTTCCATCGGCCTACTGGTCAACATTTTAGTCATAAAACTTCCTTAAATCTACCTTTTGGCACATTTATTGGTTTATTGGATTGCATTGCTGCAGATCTCTGTTTGCGTACTGGTAAAAATATCATTTTGTACTGGTAAAAATTTCATTCATGTGCCAAATTGTTTTCCATTTTTGGCCTGCTTAACAAACATCATTTTTTTCTAGTTGCCCCTTGATAGTAAGTACAACAACAGCACTTGTGGGCGATGCAACAACAACGTTTTGTCCTTTGCCTTCTATCCCCTGCTTCAGAAAGTTGGTTGTTATTGGAAGACCCGTTTTTCATTGATTCTTTTCATTGCTAGGTGTTATTGTTATTTGAATATCCATTTTTGTAACCACCACCACAGGGTAGGTTTACACTAATCTAGTCATTCCGTTTGTACAACTCGAAATATTCGTCTAAGACCCCATAAACTATATATATATTCTTGATCGTCTCGTCGCTCTGAATCGATCTAGCCATGTCCGTCCGTCCGTAAACGTCGAACGAGTAAAGATAGCCGCCTGAAATTTTGCACAGATACTGAATATCGATGTAGGTCGTTGGGGATTGCAAATGGGCCGTATCTGTTCAGGTTTAGATATATCTCGATTTGACTTTTTAAGCCCCTGAAAGCCGCATTTATTGTCTGATTTGGTACATAATGTTTTCTTATGACTTCCAAACACTGTGCCAAGTACGGTCCAAATCCATATAAACCGATCTCCCGATTTACCTTCTCTGGCCCCTGGAAGCTGCAATTTTCGTCCGATTTGGGTGAAATTTTGCACGTGGTGTTTTTTTACGTCTTCCAACAACTGTGCCAAGTACTGTACAAATCGGTCTTTATCTGATATAGCTCTTATATAAACCGATCTCCCGATTTGACTTCTTTATCCCTTACAAGCCGCAATTTTTGTCTGATTTGGCTGAAATTTTGCACGTAATATTAATTTTTTGACCTCCAATCACTGTGTCAAGTACGGCCAAAATGGGTCTATAACCCGATATAGCTTCATGTAAACCGGTCTCTCGATCATCCTTGTTCGGTGCCTAGAAGCTTTCATTTTTGCTGGTTTGACAGAAGTTTGGCATGTGGAATAAAATAACGCCCTTCAACTAAATTTGTTTTGTATAAATTTTTAACAGAATCCATGGTAGTGGGTTTCCAAGATTCGGCCCGGCCGAACTTAGGACGCTTTTATTTGTTATTGCTATTTTTTATCATTTGAATTTTGTTTTGTTTCGCACAATGCGCGTGGTATGTGGAATGTTGACCTATTATTTATGTTTGCCTGTTACTACCGATCAAATGTTTTTAAACAAGTAAAAAGGAGTGAAGTTCGGCCGGGCCGAACTTTGGATACCCACCACCTCGGGCTTATATGTAAACCACCTTTCATCAAGATCCGGTGAAATGCCCCTTTTTTGGGGCCAAGACTTTAAATCGAGATATCGATCTATATGACAGCTATATGCAAATCGTCATCGTTCTAGATCAAATTGCGGAAATATGTGGAGGGGCTTAACTTAACTCTCTGTCCCAAATTTCGGCAACATTGGACAATAAATGCGCCTTTTATGGGCTCAAAACCTTAAAACGGGAGATCGGTGTATATATGGCAGCTAAATGCAAATCTGGGCCGATCTGAGTGAAATTGAAAAAGGATGTCGAAGGTCCTAACACAAATCACTGTCCCAAATTGCGGCGACATCGGACAATAAATGCGCCCTTTATGGCCCCAAAACCTAAAACCGAGAGATCGGTCTATATGGCAGCTATATCTAAATATGAACCGATCTGGGCCAAATTGACGTAGGATGTCGAAGGGCATAACATAACTCACTGGCCCAAATTTCAGGAAAATCGGATAATAAATGTGGCTTTTATAAGCCCAAGACCCTAAATCGGAGGATCGGTCTATATGGCAGCTATATCCAAATCTGTAGCGATCTGGGCCAAATCGGCGAATGATGTCGACGGGCCTAAGACAACTCACTGTCCCAAATTTTAGCATAATCGGATAATAAATGTGGCTTTTATGGGCCTTAGACCCTAAATCGGAGGATCGGTCTATATGGGGGCTATATCAAGATATAGTCCGATATAGCCCATCTTCGAACTTAACCTGCTTATGGACAAAGAAAGAATCTGTGCATAGTTTCAGCTCAATATCTCTTTTTTTGAAGACTGTAGCGTGATTTCAACAGACAGACGGACAGACGGACGGACATGTCTAGATCGTCTTAGATTTTTTCGCTGATCAAGAATATATATACTTTATAGGGTCGGAAATGGATATTTCGATGTGTTTCAAACAGAATGACAAAATGAATATACCCCCATCCTTCGGTGGTGGGTATAAAAATGAAAATGAAAGAAAAGGTTTATATATTGGAAAGAAAAGAAATTGCCTGAGTATTTTTTTCTGGTTACCTAAACTTTTTTTTCTGGTTGCGATCAGACAATTTCTTTTCTTTCCAAAATATAAACCTTTTCTTTCATTTTATTTGATTTTAGTTTCCAACAACCCCATCACAAATTTCAACAAACAACAGATTTTTCGGCAGTCATACAGCTATTCTGAAATTGCAAATATTTAGCTATAACAGCAGACCTACCGCTGTAATAGTAGTAATAACAGTAAAATTGACTACTAACAGTCAGCAGACACTGTTTGCTATTATCAGCAAGCTTTTTCCTATGAGTGTGTTCTCCGCATCTGACCACATTCACATTGTTAAACGTACTATTCTACAAAACATTCCCTAAAACAATTATTGATCGTTACCTGCCATTTCAATTATTTCTCGACGAGTCGACGTGCTGCTGCATCCTACTAGACTTCTTCACGTTTTCATGCCCTCCATCATAGGAAGTATTACAAACGTCATTTCGTTTGTAACACTTCAAAATGTAAGTCTAAGACCCTACAAAGTAAATATATTCCTGCTCCGTTTTTATGGTAACAATCGAGCTCGAAGTCTTAGTTTGTAGTTTATATTTTATTCGATATTTCGTCTTTCCACGTAAGACATCATCCATAAGTTCGGCCGGGCCGAATCTTAGATACCCTACTCCATGGATCGCATCTGTCGAGTTCTTTGCGCAGTATCTCTTTTTAGGCAAACAAAAAACAATGAATAAGGGCGGAAGAGGAGCTATATTAAGTTATAGTCCGAATCGGGGCTCAAGAAGCAGAATCGGGAGATCGGTTTATATGGGAGCTGTATCAAGCTAAAGATCGATTCGGACCATATTTCACATGTATGTTGAAGGTCATGGGAAAAGCCGTTGTACGAAAGCCGACTTGGATAATAACTGCGCTCTCTAGAGGCTCAAGAAGTCAAGATCCCACATCGGTTTGTATGACAGCTATATCAGGTTATGGACCGATTTGCAACATACTAAGCACAGTTTTTGGAAGTCATATCAAAACATCTCATGCAAAATTTTACCCAAATCGGATGATAATTGCGTCCCCTAGCGGATCAATAAGTTAAGATCCAAGATCGGTTTATATGGCACCTAAACTAGGTTATGGACCGATTTTGACAATACTTCGCCGCACAAATGTTGGAAATACCAAAACACCACGTGCAAAATTACAGCTAAATCGGATAAAAATTCCCCCTTTAAAAGCTCAACAAGTCAAGACCCCAAGATCGGTTTATATGGCAGCTATATCAGGTTAGGAAACGATTTGAACCATACCTACCACAGTTGTTGGAAGTGATATCAAAATACTACGTGCAAAATTTCAGTCAATGATGGGAATTGCGCCCTCTAGAGGCTCAATAAGTGACGACCACAGATCGGTTTATATGGCAGCTATATCAAAACATGGATCGATTTGGCCCATTTACAATCCCACCCGACTTACACTAGAATATATCAAACACACAATTTCACAAAATATATTCTTGATCGTCATGACATTTTAAGTCGATCTAGTCATGTCCGTCAGTCTGTCGAAACATGCTAACTTTCGAAGGAGTAAAGCTAGGCGCTTGAATTGCATAAATACTTCATATTAGTGCAGGTTGATTGGGATTGTAAATGGACCAACCTATGTTTTGATATAGCTGCCATATAAACCGATCTTGGGTCTTGACTTCTTGAGCTTCTAGAGGGCGCAATTCTCATCCGATTTGATTTATTAAATTTTGGTCGTGGTGTTTTGGTATTGCTGCCAATAATTGTGTTAAGTATGATCTAAATTGGTTCATAAACTGACTTTTTGAGCCTCCGTAGGGCGCAATTATTAATCGATTTGCCTGAAATTTTGGAGGTGATCATGTTTTTTTATGACTTCTAACAACTATGACAAGTACGATCCATATTAGTTAATTACTTGATAAAGCTCATATATATTTGAAAAAGTCATTCAAAGAATTTGACAAATGTGATCCATGGTGAAGGGTATACAAAATTCGGCCCGGCCGAACTTAGCACAATTTTACTTGTTCCTGTCGCTTATATTGCCGAATGCACCTAATATCCCGAATTCCAACTTCACTTTACCATAATTTTCAATAATTCTTAATCGTTACCTGCCGTTTCAATTTTATTGAGTCGACATGCTGTTGTATTCTGCTACACTCCTTCTGTTTCTTCATACGCTCCTGCTCCTTAACTATACTGATGCCTAGTCGTTCAGTTATTTTTGACATGAGCAAGTCAAGGATAGAATTTGGTTACTGCGAATTGATGACGTTGCTGATTCCAACCTAATGCGTTCCTGCTGGTTTTTTGCGACGACTGAGCGCATCCGTATAAAGATCCCGTAACTGCGGGCTTACCGATATCTTATTCGGATTTCGGAAATACTCGATCTGAATCCATTACTGTGGGTTCAAAGTCAATTTATTCGTCTTCCGCCTATTCTTATGGGCGAACTTGCGTTACTTTAAGTTGATCTTTTTATCTTTTAATGGTAGTATATTTAAGTAATGTGTACTTTTGCAGCTGTCATGAGCTGTTGCAAACAAATAAATAAAAGAAAAACTTCGTAATAAAAGTATTTTGTTTGTCGTAAAAATATCCCAAACTTTTTTTTTTTTTGGTGTATATTCATTTAATGGATTTGTACTATTGCTTTAGCGTTATTCTCTCTTCGGTTAGGTAATCCACACTCATTGTGATGAACAAAAGTTCTAAATGCCCTTGACATCAAGCAGTAAAATGACGAAGCCGCGAAAAGTTATTCTAAGGCTACAATTATTTGTTATTCTTGGCAATGGTTTTATTTTTCACAATTTAAATTCACATTTTTTGAAGAGCCTCACCTGCTGATCCATAGTTTTTTGTTGTAATTCTGAGAAGCCCATTTTAATGAAACAATATTAAATAAATAATTATTATTCAGGCAATGATCTTAGTTTATTGTTTAAGTATTGGATTTTATTGCTATCCGTCAGTGCAAACAGCTTTCGAGTGTTAGCTACATCACATTAATGTGCAAAACTTTGGAGTTTTCATTTGTTTGCCATGAAAGAAGGTAAATGGGGGTTTTTAAAACTCTTTAATTGCTGCTAAGATGGTCTAGCTTTCACAGTGTATACTTGGCCCCGGGTACTACGTCGATATTCATGTGGCTGCTGCCCGAATAGAGGATAGTTGCTATTTGTTTTGTCTGCAGCAAAATTTTCTTTGAAATTGGAAAACTTGAGAAATCTTCCGAAGATTTGTTCCCAACGTTGCTAGTACTGTAGGAGTGGTATGGACGATATCCTTGTAATGTGGTATCTATTTTCATTTTATTTGTTGGCATAGCAAGGATATCTAAGGTGTGTCCTTCCTCTTTGTATGGCTTAGCATAGCTTGTTACATAGTCCTGGGTATTGCCAAAGCGGAATGGAGAGTTTATTAAAAATAACTTAACAACTTTTACTGTTGCTGCTGCTGCTGCTTTGTTACCATCGATGCCATGCCAAAGTGCTGATATGGGGTGGGGTGGCTGCTATTGTTCAAATATAATCCTTATAAAATACTGCAATTGATACTTTGACACTTGTTTAATGAAGACATAAACCAAACACTGCCGGCGTTGTCACTGCCCTACGCACCCGGTGGTGTTCGTAAAAACAACGAATGAAGAATACAGGAACACCCGGGGATGGAGATGGCAACTTTGATATTGTCTCGAATTTCTTTTTATTGTTCTTTTGCTATTCGTTGTAAAATTATATTTTATCTTTACAACCTTTGTGCCACTTTGACTGGGGCGCACAGTGCCGTGAGGTCTTAGTCAAGTTGGCCAAAAATAGAAGGAGTAGACGTGGGTGAATAAAACTTGGCACAGACATTTTAATTATTACAGAAGATTTAGGACTAAATATTGGAATAGGTCCCTTAAAGACCGATCTTCCGATTTTAATTCCAGAGACCACAAAATGCTCATTTTCTATCCTAGTTACTTCAAATTTGAAACAAAGACTTGTTTTCGGCCTCTCCCCAACCACTCTCAATATGGGCCTAATCGGATAGTTTTACTAAATAGCTGCCACCAGGAACGTAGCCAGGGTTTTCTTTTTGCTTAAATTACGTCTTTATTTCTTCTTCAGACTTAATAAAAATCTATCGAAAATCTGTTTTTGATGGAAAAGATGTCCAGTAAAGCTGCATCCAACTATTGTCGTATATGCTTATAATTTCCATCATGTATTTATAGGTCCTAAAGTTTTCCTAATTTATTGGAGATAAAATAAGAAAAGGTGGTAGAACTAACAAGTCACAAGTAAAAGCGTGCTAAATTCGGCTGGGCTGAACTTTGGATACCCACCACCTCGGGTACATATGTAAACCCCATTTCATCACAATCCAGTGAAAATTGGATAACTTAAGCATCAAAATTCGGCACGGACATTGAATGGTCTAATATATATGCCACTATTCAGTTTTGTAGAACATAATATTGGTCTTTTTAGCAGATATATCCAATTATAAATCGATCTGAACCATATTATGGTCGGATATCGTGAGGCTCAGAAAAACTCACTGTCCCATATTTTAGCGAAATCGGGTAATAAACAAAGCTTTTATGGGCTTCAGTCCCCTTATCGGAAGTTCGATCTACATAGCAGCTATATCTAAATATAGTCCGATCAGAACCATACTTAGGTCGGATATTGGGAGGTCTTAACCTACACACTGTTTCAAATTTCAGCGAAATCGGGTTATAAATAAAGCTTTTATTGGCTTCAGACCCCTTATCGGCAGATCGGTCTATATGGCCCGTTTAAAAACTTAACCAGCGTGCCTCAAAAAGACGTATCTGTGTCAAATTACAGCTCAATATCTAAATTTTTGAGGGGTGTAGATTGATTACAGCAGAAGGACGGACAGACACACGGACATCGTTAAATCGTCTTAGAATTATACGACTATCGGAAATATGTATATACTTTGTAGGGTCGGGAATTGATATTTCGATATATTGGAAATGGAATGACTAAATGAATATATTCCCTATCCTACGGTGGTGGATATAAAAATATACTGCAACATTTTTTAGATCCCAAACTAACCAACGCACTTACTTTTATACCGACCGTAGTATATTACAATTTATAAGATCAGATGCAGCTTTTAATTATCGAAATTTTACAACGAAAAAAGGCATTACCAAAAAATATTGGATATGAACTCCTGTAGACATAACATTACTTGCCATTTTGAAACCAAGACTCACATATACAGTGAATGGAATGTTCTCTATCAAATTGCATCCAAGAATTTACATTCCGAATCAATTGACTTTTGCCATTTTTGGCCAAGGCCGTGACACTGTGGGCGTGTTGTTATCAGTGTTTACCTCCTTTTAGGAATTTAGAACGATGTCTTTGTATCCGTTTGCTTTAACATAAAATGTTATCCGGGCCAGATCTGAGGAATATTTAACACCCAAAAACTAACGAAATTAAGGCAAGCTCTTGTTTAATTAAAATGTGAAAAAAAAATAAAACTTATTTTAAATTTTCAAAACAATCGAGAGAAAGAAAACGAATAGTAAAAAATTGCATAATTCTATGTCTATAATATCATAAAATTTGGTCTTATTTTAATTTCTGTTTTATTAAAATTCTAAACTAAGTTTAGAATCTTGGTATAGGCAAAAATTATAAGCAGAAATAAAGGGCATTACCAACTGCAACAATGCGCGTAAATTTGGTTGTTCCTAACGACTTTGTTTAGTCGATTTTCAATTTTAATAGAAATACCACAGTCTAGGAACACTAATTACTCTCCCCAATCCAGCATACTCTCCCTCATCCTCTCAGCACTGCATATCAATGGCTATTTCCATGGCCAAAACGTTCTGCTTCTACTGCAGATGTCATTGCAATCCTCCCGGATGATGTCAATGCTAGAAAAGGTATGATTAAAAAACTTGAATGGAGATATGGATTAATCTGGTATTTTATTCAGCTATGGAGGACCGTTATTAAAAACGAACAATGGAGCCATAAAGGGAGTTCGATTAATTAGTATCACTAATGAGTGCAGAATTTTGGGTGTGACCTTTACTCCTAAAATAAAATTAAGTAAACATATGGAGAAGGGAAGTAGATAACTAAATACTGCAATTAACGCCACTTGGTTGAAAACAATGCAAAGCAGTATGCCTTGCAATATAATCATATGGAGCTCAGGTATGGGACTTTTGCCATTTCGAATGGACAACGATTTGTTTTAAAGAAGGTTCTGACCCCATCAATCAAGTTAATTAAAGAACTTATTCCAATTAAGAAAATCAACTTTAATACAATTTGCTAACATTTAGCATAAAACAAGAATAAAAGGTAAGTGTTAAATAAATTTTACACACCTTTTAATTTTTAGAAACGCCAGATCTCGGAGATGGGTGGTTCGATTTAATCCAAATTTTGTGTGCTCTCATATAGAACCCTAAAAATAAAACTTTGCTATCCAAATTTCGGATGGGGTACCTAGGGGGGCTGCCCAACCCTAAAACCGGACCAAGTGCTAGGAGGACTACCCCAAACCCCAAAACACCGCTAAATCAGACACATTTATCGACCATGGCAATATGGGACTCAAATGAAAGGTATTTGCGAATAGAATACGAATCTGATATCCAAATGTGGGACCACGTTTCTAGGGGGTCCACACCTTCCCCAAAACACCCCACAAACAGGACTTATTTACTGACCATGGGTATATGGGGCTTAAACAAAAGGTATTTGAGTGTAAAATTAGAATCTGATATCCAAATATTTGACCAAGTGTTTTGGTGGCCGCCTCTCCCCAAAGGGGACAAATTTACGACCATAGCCATATGGGACTCAAGTGAAAGGTAATTGCGAGTAGAATACGAATCTGATATCCAAATATTTCTGGGGGTCCATCCCTCCAAAACACCCCCCAAACAGGACTTATTTACTGACCATCGGAATATGGGGCTTAAACAAAGGGTGATTAAGTGTAGAATACGAGTCTGATATTTAAATATGGGACCAAGTGTTTGGGGGGCCGCCTCTCCCCAAAAGCATCCCCAAAGGGGGCAAATTTACGACCATAGCAATATGGGGCTCAAATGAAAGGTCTTTGGGAGTAAAGCACGAATCTGATATCAATATTCGGGAAAAGTGTCTATGGGGCCACCCCACAACACCACCCAAATAGTAAGTATTTGCTGACTATTTCAATATAAGGCTCAAATAAGAGGTTTTTAGAGTGGAACACGAATCCAATATATATTTTCAAGGCCAACTCAGTGGGTGTCCGCCCATCCACGAAAACCCCCCCAAGTCGGTCATATTTGCCGACTATGGAAATATGGAGCTCAAATGAAAGGTATTTGGGAGTAGACCACGTATCTGATATCAACATAGGGACCAACTGTCTAGGGGACGTCCCACCACCATAACAACCCCCAAATAGGACGTATTTGCTCACCAAGGCAATTTGGGTCTTATAGAGAGTGGAACTAAATATTTATAGTTTTTAGGGCCCATACCTCAAACCCAACATATTTGATGACTTTTGCAATAAGGGGTTTAAGTGAAAGGTATTTGAGATTAGAAAACGAATTTGATATCCAATTTTGAGGGCAATGGCAATATGGGGTTTAAATAAATGATATGTAGATATATAAGAATAGAGCACGTTGCTGATATATTGTCCGGGCTTAGTGTTTGGGGGACCACCCCAATCCCCAAAATAACCCTAAATCGTGCATATTTACCGGCCATGTCAATGTGGAGCTTAAATGAAAGGTATTGGGGGTAGAGCAAGAATTGATACCCATTTTCGGACTTATTTTCTGGGGATCTACCTCTTTCCCAAAATACTCCACAAAGCAATTTTTTAGTGACCATCGCAATATGGGGCTCAAATAATATTATTTGGGATTAGAATACGAATTTGATATCCAAATGAAGGACCATGTGTTTAGTACATCACCCCTTTTCCAAAACACCCCCAAAGGAAAAAATTTTTTCGACCATGCCAATATGTGGCTCAAATGGAAGGTATTTGAGATTAGAAAACGAATTTGAGACCTATTTTGGGGCCATGTGTTTGGGGGAGGCCTCATCCTACAAACTCCTCCTAAGCCAATGGCAATATGGGGTTTAAATAAATGGTATTTGAGAGAAGAGCATGATGCTGATATTTTTTCAGAGCCAAGTATCTGGGGGAACACCTCTCCCCAGAAAACACCACTTAATCAGACATCATAAGAATATCGGGCTGAAATGAAGTATTTTAAGAATGGAGTACACTTTACATCCAAACTTAAATTTGTAGACCAATAAGGATCATATGGGATTAAGATTAACTAAAAGATCTTTAATTGTCGCAAATAAATATTCTAAGGAAACTTTTGTCCATATAAAGTAAAAGAAGGCGCAGCGGAGCGGGCCCGGATCAGCTAGTAGTTGAAAAACTTGAATTTGGTAAGAAATTTTACTTAACCAAAATATAAAAAAAAAAATAAAATAAACAAGTTAATGCGTGCTAAGTTCGACCGGGCCGAAACTTGGGAACCCACCACCATGCCAAACTTCTGTCAAATCGTGGGAGATATATCAGGTTATAAACGTATTTGGCACGGTTGTTGGAAGACGTTACAGAACACCCCATGCCAAATTTCAGCCAAAGTGGACAATAATTGCGGCTTGTAAGGACTTAAGAAATCAAATCGGAAGATATACTGTAGCTATATCAGGTTATAGACCGGTTTCGACCGTACTTGGCACAATTGTTGGAAGTCCTAACAAAACACTATATGCTTAATTTCAGCCAAAGCAGGCAAAACTTGCGGCTTGCCAGGGCCCAAGAATCTCAGTTATTGGAAGTTTTAACATATCGCCACATACAAAATTTCAGTCAAATCGGAATTAAATCGCGGCTTCCAGGGGCGATTTAATTCCGGGCCAAAACCTTAAATCGAGAGATCGGTCTATCGGAGCTATATTCAAATCTGGACCTATCTGGGCCAAATTAAAAAAGGATGTCGAAGGGCCTAACACAACTCTTTGTCCCAAATTTCATCAAAATCGGATAATAAATGTGGCTTTATGGAGCTAAGACCATAAATCTGAGGATCGGTCTATATGGCAGCTATATCCAAATTTGGAGCGATCTGGGGGTGAAGAAGGATGTTGCAGGGTCTAACACAACTCACTGTCCAAATGATATGTAGATATATAAGAATAGATATATGTAGATATATAAGAATGTCAGCAATTATTTGGATTTTTCGATGTGATGCAAACGGAATGACAAAATGAATATACCCCCATCATTCGGTGGTGTGTATGAAAATTTGTACTGTGTAAACGGTTAGTCTGAGCGGTGTGAAATATTCTAGGCAATGGTAGAGAAGGACATAATCTTTTAATAAAAAACTGTTGCTGTTGTTCGAGTATACTAAAATTTGGTATGTAAAGTAAGTTTACATCCTCTAATACCCACACCAAATCACGCCTTAACAGGTCCAAAAATATGTATAAACCCTATGTAAACCGATTCCGGTATTTAAATTCCCGACTCATGGGGGGAGGGATGTATTTTATCGCCAGTCCTATGAATGACTACCATAAACAAGGATCCGAACCTGCTCTGCAGATACGAACTGGGCTTGACCTAGGGGTCTCATCGTTAACCAAGAGAAGACTGAAATCTGACTGTTCACGAGGAAGACAACGTTGACGTACCACGTTTTCCTCAATAAAACGATTTCGATATCTGACAAGGTCAAGTACTTAAGAGTGATCTTTGACAAGAAACTGAATTGGAAGCGTCACATTCAGGAGCGTACCAAGAAGGCTCACAGAAGTGGGCCATTTTGTAGACAAGCCGTAGGCTCGAAATTGAACCTGAATCCGAGGAAAGTCCACTGGCTCTATAGGAGCGTGATTAGACCAATAGTTTATTATGCTCAGGAGTTTGGTGAACTGCGATGGAGAAGGTGCAGCGTAAGGATAATACAACCGATACAGAGAACATGTTGTATAGGCATAGGCGGAGCGATGAGGAACACGCCCATAAGGATACTGGAGACTATTCCAGATATCCGACCCATTGACATACAGATTAAGTGTGAGGCTGCCACTGCGGCCATGAGACTTAAGGCCGTGGGAGAATGGGTTGAGCAGGTCATAACATCGCGGATAATCAAAACTACGATAGGAAACCCAGAAGGAATGGAAGCTGTTTCCGATGGATATTTGAGACAACGCTTGTGGTCGAGTGCGAAATTCTCCTGCCAGCGGCACAGTTTTGGATTGACGGAACCCTGGTATTACCATCTGGAGGATTATGCTGCACAGATGAATCAAGGCTGGGGGTATACATTGAGAACCCATGGACAGAGATCTGGATTCTGGAGATTTTGGACTGCCTGACCATAATACGGTCCTGCAGGTGGAGATCCGGGCGTTCATTGAATGCCTGAGTTGGTATGGCGCTAACGCGAGGACTTCTAATGATAACATCTTTACGGACAGTGAAATGGTGATCAGGGCATTAGCAACCGAGTCTGTGAGGTCACAAACAGTCTTGGAGTGTAAGAAGGATACAACGCCTTCTCTGAGGATGGCACTTTCGCATCGTTTGGGTGCTGGCAATTGCACAATGCTTCCATTTGTATGGGAAGGTGCGACAAAAATAGTTTTAGTTGAGCTATCGACTTCAAATTTAAAGATGAGTGTCATTGATACAAAGGGAAAAAGCATTAAAATTTGGGCATGTTCGAATATGTTCCACCTGTATTGTAGTATATATGTATCTTTCAAGGAAGAATAATAGACAACATCTGCACAAAACGGTTAAAGCAAGAAATTTTAAATTTTGCGTGAAAGTTGCAACTGATTGAGAGGGGCCAGAAAGATATTGATTTGTACACAATCAATATAAGGAAATCAGGAAAAAATTGGGTTATAGATTGTTCTGCAACACTACACATTTTTTATGAAAATCGTGGTATTTGGTACTAAATAATACTATTTGGCACAAAAAACTACCATTTGCTACCAAAAGGTACTATTTATATGACAGATATATCAGGTTATAGACCGATTTTAACCATACTCAGCACAGTTGTTGGAAGTCATAATAAAACACCTCATGCAAAATTTCAGCCAAATCAGATAAAAATTGTGCCCTCTAGCGCATCAAGAAGACAAGACCCCAGTTCGGTTTATATGGCAGCTGTATTAAAACATGGACCGATATATCCCATTTACAATCCTAATCGACCTACACTAATAAGAAGTATTTGTGCAGAATTTCAATCGACTAGCTCTACTCCTTCGAAAATTAGCGTGCTTTCGACAGACAGACGGACGGACATGGCTAGATCGACTTAAAATGTCATGACGATCTAAACTATATATACGTTACTTTATATTGGGTTGCCCAAAAAGTAATTGTCGGTAATATAGTAGTAATATAGTCGGCGTTGACAAATTTTTTCAACGGCTTGTGACTCTGTAATTGCATTCTTTCTTCTGTCAGTTATCAGCTGTTACTTTTAGCTTGCTTTAGAGAAAAAGTGCGCGAAATTTTGTTTACATTTGTTTGTTTGGCGTCAATTTTAATATGGGTACCACATGTATTGAAAAAAATTCATTTAACAAACCGAATCAACGCTTGTGATATGCACCTTAAACGCAATGAATTCGATCCGTTTTTAAAACGAATCATAACTGGAGATGAACAAGTAAAAAGGCGTTAAGTTCGGCCGGGCCGAACTTTGGATACCCACCACCTCGGGTATATATGTAAACCACCTTTCATCAAAATTCTGTGAAAATTTCATACCTTATACTCATATACCTCATACCGATCTGAACTATATAAGACACGGATGTCGAAAAGACGAACATAAGTTACTATGTCAAATTTCAGTGAAATCGGATATAAATGCGCCTTTTATGGGGCCAAGACTTTAAATCGAGATATCGGTCTACATGGCAGCTATATCCAAATCTGGACCGATTTGGGCCAAGTTGCATAAACATGTCGAAGAGCCTAACACTAAGCACTGTCCCAAATCGGACAATAAATGCCTCTTTTATGGGCCCTAAACCTTAAATCCAGAAATCGGTCTATATAGTAGCTATATTCAAATCTGGACTGATCTGGGCAAAATTGAAGAAGGACGTCGAAGAGCCTAACCAAACTCACTGTGTCAAATTTCAGCGACATCGGACAATAAATGCGTCTTTTATGGCCCCAAAACCTAAAACCTAGATATCGGTCTATATGGCAGCTATATCCAAATCTGGACCGATCTGTGCGATATTGCAGAACTATGTTAAGGGGCTTAACTTAACTCACTGTTCCAAATTTCGGGGACATCGGGCAATAAATGAGCATTTTATGGGCCCAAAACCATAAATCAAGAAATCGGTCTATATGGCAGCTATATCCAAATTTGAACCGATCTGGACCAAATTGAAGAAATATATCAAAGGGCCTAACACTTCTCACTGTCCCAAATTTCAGCAAAATCGGATAATGAATGTGGCTATTATGGGCCTTAGACCATAAATCGGAGGATCGAACTATATGGCAGCTATATCCAAATCTGGACCGATCTGAGCCAAATTAACGAAGGATGTCGATGGGCCTTACACAATTCACTGCCCCGAATTTCATCAAAATCGGATAATAAACGTGGCTTTTGTGGGCCTTAGACCCCAAATCGGAGGATCGGTCTATATGGCAGCTTTATCCAAATCTGAACCGATCTGGGCCAAATTAACGGAGGAAGTCGAAGGGCCTAACACAACTCACTGTCCCAAATTTCAACAAAATCGGATAATAAATGTGGCTTTTATGGGCCTAAGACTCTAAATCGGAGGATCGGTCTATATGGGGGCTATATCAAGATATAGTCCGATATAGCCCATCTTCGAACTTAACCTGATTATGGACAAAACAAGAACCTGTGCAAAATTTCAGCTCAATATCTCTATTTTTAAAGACTGTAGCGTGATTTCAACAGACAGACGGACGGACATGGCTAGATCGTCTTAGATTTTTACGCTGATCAAGAATATATATACTTTATAGGGTCGGAAATGGATATTTCGATGTGTTGCAAACGGAATGACAAAATGAATATACCCCCATCCTTCGGTGGTGGGTATAAAAATGGATTGTGTACAACAACGTTAGTCGAAAACGATCATGGTCCAAGCATGGTGAACCAGCTCAAACCACTTCAAAGGCTGATATCCACCAAAAGAAGGTTATGCTGTCTGTTTGATGGGATTGAAAGGGTGTGGTATATTTTGAGCTGCTTCCAAGGAACCAAACGATTGAATATAGCCATCAAGGAGAAGCAACCAGAATTGGTCAATCGTAAAGGTGCCATATTCCACCAGGACAACGGTAGACCGCACACATCTTTGATCACTCGCCAAAAACTGAGTGAGCTTGGCTGGGAACATTTGATGCATCCACCATATAGCCCTGACCTTGCACCATCAGACTACCATTTATTTCGATCTTTGCAGAACTCCTTAAATGGTAAAACTTTCGGCAATGATGAGGCTATAAAATCGCACTTGGTTCAGTTTTTTGCAGATAAAGGCCAGAAGTTCTATGAGCGTGGAATACTAAATTTGCCAGGAAGATGGCAAAAGGTTATCGGACAAAATGACAATTATATATTTGATTAAAGTTCATTCTAAGTTTTATTAAAAATGCATTTACTTTCTTTTAAAAAATCCGCAATTACTTTTTAGGCAACCCAATATATACATATGTATCTTTCAAGGAAGAATAATAGACAACATCTACACAAAACGGTTAAAGCAAGAAATTTGAAATTTTGCGTGAAAGTTGCAACGAATTGAGAGGGGCCAGAAAGATATTGATTTGTACACAATTAATATCATGAAATAAGGAAAAATTGGGTATATAGGTTGTTCTGCAACACTACAAATTTTTTATGAAGATCGTGGTGTTTGGAAATAAATAGTAATATTTGACACAAAAAACTACAATTTGCTACCAAAAGGTACTATTTATATGACAGCTATATCAGGTTATGGACCGATTTCAACCATACTCAGCACAGTTGTTGGAAGTCATAATAAAACACATCATGTAAAATTTCAAATCGGATAAAAATTTTACCCTCTAGCGGCTCAAGAAGTCAAGATCCCAGATCGGTTTATATGGCAGCTATATCAAAACATGGACCGATATATCCCATTTACAATCCCAACCGACCTACACTAATAGGAAGTATTTGTGCAGAATTTCAATCGACTAGCTTTACTCCTTCGAAAGTTAGCGTATTTTCGACAGACAGACGGGCGGACATGGCTAGATCGACTTAAAATGTCATGACGATCAAAAATATATATACTTTATGGGGTCTTAGACGCATATTTCGAAGTGTTACCAACAGAATTACGAAATTAGTATACCCCTATCCTATGGTGGAGGGTAGAAAAACAAAAAACGACTATTTTATCGAGTATTTTTTTAAAATTCCAATTAACTCTTTATATCCTTTATAGAACAACAAAAAATAACCTAAAGCTATGCTAAGTTGTGAAAACAGCGATGGTAATTTTTTGGATATAAAACAGAGAACGCGGATCAAATACACATTTCTAAACATTTTATGAGTGAAGTTACTTACAGTTTATCTTAATATTTGTGTTCACAAAAAGCTTAATATTCAGTGTGCCCCGCTATTTTGGTACCAATGAAATGATAACTGGTTTAAATCGCTGCAATCTACACATATTTGCACTTTCTGTAGACAAAACATTATAAATGAAAACTCTAATACGTGGTGGAGTTACATTTTTTTTTTTGACAAACCGAAAAAAATTTCGATTTTAGTACATTTCGAAAAAATGCTAAACTTTTTTGGACAATCCGATTCACTATTAATTTGAGTCCCATACTGTCTCGATTGGCCTTCATGTCCGTTACAGGGGTTTTGTAACGGTCCCAGATACTTGTCCCCAAATTCGATTATGAGGTTCGTGCATTACTCCCAGTGTAGTTTTGTTTAAGTCCTACATTGTCCCGGTCGACCCACATGTGCGTTTGGGCGATCTCAGATATTTGTTTCCTAAAATTCGTACTTGACTTTCAAAGACCTGTCATTTAAATCCCATAATGTCCCGATTAACCTTCAATTCAGTTTTGGGTGTTTTTCTGAGTCGGACGGTTCCCCAAACACTTGATGTCTAAGATTAATATCACATTCGTATTCCATTACCAATGACCTTTTATATGAGTCCCAAGTCAATAAACTTGGTTAATCCGGAGCCTTTCGGGTCGACGCAGTCCGAGGTAAGGGAGTGGACGACAAATGAGCATACACGTGAATACGTTCCCATTAAGTCCAATATTAACCCCCAACCCCCCCCATCGTTCTACTTTTGTTTTGAGAGGCTTTTAGGAGCAGTGGTGACCCGCTGTTATTTGTTGCCAAATTTTGATATCAAATTCGTTTTCCATTCCCAAATACCTTTCATCGGTCTACTATTCCATTTGCGGATAGGAGTGGTACTCCTGAGACATGTTCTACTAACTAAATACCTTTAATATGAGTTCCATATCGTCCCGATCGGTCTACATGTCCGTTTGAGAAGTTTTTGAAGTGGTTTAAAAGGTGAGGCGGCCGCTCTGAGACATGGTGGCAAAATCTAATTCTATTCCCAATTACCATTCAAATTTGCATTCTATTTCCAATTACCTCTCATTCGAGCTCCATATTGCCTCAATCGGTTTAAATGGTGGGGCTGGTTTTTGGGGCGGGACGTCACCATGTTTTGATGCATTTTTCGACTTCTCCAAAATATGTTTTAAAATCCAAAACTGCCCACCCCATTCCGATATAAAAAATAACCTATCACTACTTCCAACTTGAGCCATCGGTAGAAATTTAAAGAAAATCTTTTCATCCGCTTTCGAGTCTATACGGAAGAAATGCACGAATAACCAGTAAGAAAAACAAAAATCGGGTTGAATCGACTATATAATACCCCACTCCACCGAGTCTACGTACTATTTTTAATACAATTTGTATTGCAAGTATTGAATAGAACCTTGTAAAATTATCTTTCGATAGGATCAAAATTGTGTCTACTACAGCCTTAGAGGGCTATATCGGATGAAAGATATATATGGATGATATATCTAAATCTGGACCGACTCTGATAAAATTAAGCACACGTTCTAGAACTAGAAATAAAACATTTCTGCCAAATTTTATAAAGATCGAACAAAAATTTTAGCTTCTATAGCTCTAAAAGGCCATATCGAACGAAAGATATATGTGGGAGCTATATCTAAACCAGATCCCATCTTAATGAAATTTCGCTCACGTATTGGAAAGTCAAATAAAATATCTCGTGCTAAATATTGTTATAATCGAATCAAAATTGTGGCTACTACAATCTTAAAAAGCCATATCGGATGAGAGGTATAGAGGGAAGCTTTATCTTAACATTGAGAACACAAGGACTGTGATCTGTTTTAGACTGCCTGACCATAATACGGTCCTGCAGGCGGAGATCCGGGCGATCACGGAATGCGTGAAGTGGTGTGGTGCTAACGCGAGCGCGGAACATCTTTACCGACAGTAAAATTGCCATAAGGGCATTAACAACCAGGACGGTAAGGTCACGAACATTCTTGCAATGTAAGAAGGAGATTAACACCTTCTCTGAGGATGGGAAAATCCGCATCGTTTTTGTGCCTGGCAATAACGGAGTATGGGGAAATGAAAGGGCAGACGATTTGGCGGTGAAGGCCAGAGGACTGCCGTCAATAAACTTGGTTAACCCGAAGCCTTTCGGGTCGACGCAGTCCGAGTTAAGGAAGTGGGCGACAAATGCGCATGCAAGATTATGAGATGTTGGAGATTATGAGATGTGAGCATTTCCTTTGTCATTGTCCAGCATTCGCGTCCATCAGATACCGGTACTTTGGTGGAGGCACAATATCAGACATGAACCAACTTAGGGCAGTGGCATTGAAAACAGTTAATGATTTTGTAAGTAGCACGGAATTCCTAACTTAAAATTTTCTTTTTAGAGGATACTCTATAGTTTTAAGAGCGCACAACAATCCGATTACTGGCTTAGGTGTATGTTCATAGTCGCATGGGGCGGATTAATATCTGCACCCTCTTTTCAACCTAACCAAACCTAGCCTAACATAATCCTGGCGAGAACATCAGAAAAACAATTTAGCTAATGCTGTCGACATTTGTGAGGTACTTTGTCATGGAAAAACTTCTCCCCAAACAGCTGTCGCATTGCGGCACCCTATGCGGACTCGGCTATAAAATGAAAGCCCTTTATCATTGAGCTTAAACTAAACATTGAGCTTAAACTTAGAATCAGACAGATAAATTTGCCCCGGTTCCTTAATGGAATGTTCATGGGCAAATTTTCATTTACATAATACGATTCCCTTTTTTGAGTATAGCAAGTAATAGCAAAGCGTCATTTTTTATAAATCACTAGCTGGAAAGTACCCGCTCTGCTGCACCTTCATTCACTCTCTTATTTTATGTAAGCCTTATACTGGCACGGTCAGGGGATGCTGGTACGGCCTTTCAGGTATTTCGCTCCAACGTGGATATCACATTGGTGCGCTGCTCCCAAATACCTTTCATTTGAGCCTATGGTCGTTAAATATGTTGGGTATGGGGGAATTTATGAGGGTGAGGTTTACCCCATATATCAGATCCAGGCTCTAGTCCCTAATACCTTTCATTTGAGCCCCATATTGACATTATTGGTATATATTTCCATTAAGCGGGCTTTGGTGGTGGGCCCTCCTTGATATCCCACCCCAAATTTTTGTTTTTGTGCTTGTAGAAACAAACTAAATTTCGCTTAAATCGCCCCACCCATCTCCGAGATCTAGAGTTTTAGAAAATATAGTTCGGATGTAAGATCTACTTCATTCTCTTGCTTTTGGTGGTGGATTGGAGTAGCCAAACCCTTTGCACTAAAAAGGAATTTCAGATTCATATCCAATCCCAAAAACCTACATATTGCTATAGTCGGTATATATGTGTGGTTGAGAGGAAGTTTATGAGGTAAGGCGTCCCCGAAACAGATTTGAGCTCGTTTTTGTCATAATCCACAAATATGTCCAGTTTGAGAGGTATGTAGGATGAGGCGGCCACCCACCCACTTAGCTCTGAAAAATATCGGCATCTTGCTATAATCTAATTTTTTTTATTTGGGCCCCAATTTACATTGGTTTAAGGGGAGTTGGGGGTCGTCTCACCCCTTAGTGAGACGACCCCCAAACACATCACCTCAAAATTGGATATCAATTCGTTTTCATACCCACAACCATAGGAAATATTCGTCTAAACCACATAAAGTATATATATTCTTGATCGTTTCGACGCTCTGAGTTGATCTAGCCATATCTGTCCGTCCGCCCGTCTGTCGGACAGCTTGAAATTTTGCACAGATACTTGCAAATGGGCCATATTGGTTCAGATTTAGAAATAGCTTCCATATAAACCAATCCACGGAATGCGTGAAGTGGTGTGGTGCTAACGTGAACATCTTGTTCACACCACATCTTTACCGACAGTAAAAAAGCCATAAGGGCAATAACAACCAGGACGGCAAGGTCACGAACAGTCTTGCAGTGAAAGAAGGAGATCAACACCTTCTCTGAGGATGGGAAAATCCGCATCGTTTGGGTGCCGGGCCATAACGCAGTAAGGGGAAATAAAAGGGGGACGATTTGGCGGTAAAGTCCAGAGGACTCCTGTCAATAAACTTGGTTAGCTCGAAGCCTTTCGGGTCGACGCAGTCCGAGTTAAGGGAGTGGGCGACGAATGCGCATGCAACATTGTGGAACAGCGAAACTGTCGGTAAGACGGCAAAATTCCTATGGGGGGATCCAGATCGTGAGAAGACAAGGCTATAACTGAAAGGAAGCAACAAGGAGGTCAGTATAGCTATTGGTATCATAACGGGACACATAGGACTACAAATTCACTAATGTAAAATCGGTGCGGCCAGTGATAGCATGTGTAGGGCATGCGGGGAAGATGATGAGACATTGGAGCATTTCCTTTGTCATTGCCTCTCTTTCGCGTACAACAGATACCGACACTTAGATGGAGACACAATATCAGACATGAACCAACTTAGAGGAGTGGCATTGAAAACAATTAAGAATTTTGTAAGTAGTACGGAATTTGTAATTTAAAATTTTCTTTTTTAGAAGTTACTTTATAGTTTTTGGAGCGCACAACAAGCCGATTACTGGCTTAGGTGTATGTCCATAGTAGCATGGGGCGCATTAATATCTGCACGCTCTTTTCAACCTAACCTAACCTTATCTCAACCAGATCCGATTTTTATGAAATTTTGTGGCTTCTACAGCCTATAAAGGCAAAATCGGATGAAAGATATAAGGGACGTAGCTTAACTAATTTAAATGATATTTTTTTTACACACAAAATTTTTCATAGAAAAATTTTATTCAAAAATTCTCTAAAGACAAAATTTGTTCGGGCCCCTTAATTATTTCAAGACAAAATTTTAGTAACTTTTATACCCACCACCGAAGGATGGGGGTATATTCATTTTGTCATTCACTTTGCAACACATTGAAATATCCATTTCCGACCCTTTAAAGTAAAGGGTGATTTTTTTGAGGTTAGGATTTTCATGCATTAGTATTTGACAGATCACGTGGGATTTCAGACATGGTGTCAAAGAGAAAGATGCTCAGTATGCTTTGACATTTCATCATGAATAGACTTACTAACGAGCAACGCTTGCAAATCATTGAATTTTATTACCAAAATCAGTGTTCGGTTCGAAATGTGTTCAAATTTTGACAAATTTTGTTCAGCGATGAGGCTCATTTCTGGTTGAATGGCTACGTAAATAAGCAAAATTGCCGCATTTGGAGTGAAGAGCAACCAGAAGCCGTTCAAGAACTGCCCATGCATCCCGAAAAATGCACTGTTTGGTGTGGTTTGTACGCTGGTGGAATCATTGGACCGTATTTTTTCAAAGATGCTGTTGGACGCAACGTTACGGTGAATGAACACAATTCGAACCGAACACTGATTTTGGTAATAAAATTCAATGATTTGCAAGCGTTGCTCGTTAGTAAGTCTATTCATGATGAAATGTCAAAGCATACTGAGCATCTTTCTCTTTGACACCATGTCTGAAATCCCACGTGATCTGTCAAATACTAATGCATGAAAATCCTAACCTCAAAAAAATCACCCTTTATATATATTCTTGATTAGCATAAAAATCTAAGACCATCTAGACATGTCCGTCCGTCTGTCTGTTGATATCACGCGGCAGTCTTTAACAAGTAAAAAGGCGTTAAGTTCGGCCGGGCCGAACTTTGGATACCCACCACCTCGGGAATATACGTAAACCACCTTTCATCAAAATTCGGTGGAAATTTCATACCTTATGTCCCATATCAGTTATATCTAAATATGTTCCGATTTGGACCAAATACTAAAAGCACACTAGCTATATCTAAAAATAAACCGATCTGAACCATATACGACACGGATGTCGAAAATCCTAACATAAGTCACTGTGTTAAATTTCAGTGAAATCGGATTATAAATACGCCTTTAATGGGGCCAAGACCTTAAATTGCGATATCGGTCTATATGGCAGCTATATTCAAATCCTGACCGATCTGGGCAAAATTGAAGAAGGACTTCGAAGAGCCTAACCAAACTCACTGTCTCAAATTTCAGCGACATCGGACAATAAATGCGTCTTTTATGGCCCCAAAACCTAAAACCTAGAAATCGGTCAATATGGCAGCTATATCCAAATCTGAACCGTTCTGTGCGATATTGCAGAAGTATGTCAAGGGGTTTAACTTAACTTACTGTCCCAAATTTTGGCGACATCGGATAATAAATAAGCATTTTATGGGCCCAAAACCATAAATCAAGAAATCGGTCTACATGGCAGCTATATCCAAATCTGAACCGATCTGGGCTAAATTGAAGAAAGATGTCGAAAGCGTAACACAACTCACTGTCCCAAATTTCAGCAAGATCGGATAATAAATGTGGCTTTTATGGGACTTAGACCCTTAATCGGATGATCGGTCTATATGGCAGCTGTATCCAAATCTGGACCGATCTGAGCCAAATTCGCGGAGGATGTCGAAGGGCCTAACACAACTCACTGTCTCAAATTTCAATAAAATCGGAAAATAAATGTGGCTTTTATGGGCCTAAGACCCTAAATTGGCATATCGGTCTATATGGCAGCTATATCCAAATCTGGACCGATCTGAGCCAAATTCACGGAGGATGTCGAAGGGCCTAACACAACTCACTGTCCCGAATTTCATCAAAATCGGATAATAAATGTGGCTTTTATGGGCCTAAGACCCTCAATTGGCATATCGGTCTATATGGCAGCTATATCCAAATCTAAACCGATCTGAGCCAAATTGACGGAGGATGTCGAAGGGCCTAACACAACTCACTGTCCCAAATATCAGCAAAATCGGATAATAAATGTGGCTTTTATGGGCCTAAGACCCTAAATCGGCCGATCGGTCTATATGGGGGCTATATCAAGATATAGTCCGATGTAGCCCATCTTCGAACTTAACCTGCTTATGGACAAAAAAAGAATCTGTGCAAAGTTTCAGCTCAATATCTCTATTTTTAAAGGCTGTAGCGTGATTTCAACAGACAGACGGACAGACGGACGGACATGTCTAGATCGTCTTAGATTTTTACGCTGATTAAGAATATATATACTTTATAGGGTCAGAAATGAATATTTCGATGTGTTGCAAACGGAATGACAAAATGAATATACCCCCAT
Source organism: Stomoxys calcitrans (assembly GCF_963082655.1). NCBI lineage: Eukaryota > Metazoa > Arthropoda > Insecta > Diptera > Muscidae > Stomoxys > Stomoxys calcitrans. The sequence goes on along the minus strand of NC_081556.1, from coordinate 59,626,675 downwards.
CCTTCGGTGGTGGGTATAAAAATAGAGATATTAAGATATTGCTATATCGGACTATATCTTTATATAGCCCCCATACAGACCGATCGGCCGATTTAGGGTCTTAGGCCCATAAAAGCCACATTTATCATCCGATTTTGCTAAAATTTGGGACAGTAAGTTGCGTTAGGCCTGCCGACATTTCACTTCAATTTGGCCCAAACCGGTCTAGATTTGGATATAGCTGCCATATAGGTCGATTTTTAGATTTAAGGTTTTGGACCCATAATTTTTTTTGCTGAAATTTGGGACAATGAGTTGTGATTAACCATTCGACATCTTTCTTCAATTTAGCCTAGATCGGTTCAGATTTGGATACAGCTGCCATATAGAACGATCGCTCGATTTAAGGTCTTACGCCTATAAAAGGCGCATTCATTGCCCGATTTTGCAAATATTTGGGACCGTGAATTGTTTTAGGCCCGTTGACATCCCTTTCCAATTTGGCCTAAATCGGTCTAGATTTGGATATAGCTGTCATATAGATCGATCTCTCAATTTAAGGTTTTGGACCCATAAAAGGGGCATTTATTGTCCGATTTCGGACAGGAAGTTGTATTTGGGATAGGAAGTTGTGTTAGGCCCTTCGACAGGTCTCTTCCATTTGGCCCAGATCGGTTCAGATTTGGTTATAGATGCCATATAGATCGATTTTGCGATATAAGGTTTTGGGCCCTTAAAAGGCGCATTTATTGTCCGATTTCGCCAAAATTTGGGACAGTGAGTGAAGTAAGACGCCTCGACATCTTTCTGCAATATGCCAGAAATCGGTCAAGGTTTGGATATAGCTGCCCTATAGACCGATCTCTCGATTTAAATTTTTGGACCCATAAAAGGCGCATTTATTGTCCGATTTCGCCGAAATTTGGGACAGCGAGTTGTGTTAGGCCCTTCTACAGCTATCTTCCATTTGGCCCAGATCGGTTCAGATTTGGTTTTAGATGCCATATAGATCGATCTCTCGATTTAAAGTGTTGGCCTCATACAAAGCACATTTATAATCCAATTTCGGCGCAATTTGAAACTGTGACTAATGTTAGGCATCCCTGTCTTATATGGTCCAGATCGGTCTATATTTGGACAGTCGAGTCGAATTTCGTTAGAGCTCCTAAGGGGGCATAAATTAAGCATTTTTCACTGGATTATGATGAAAGGTGGTTTACATATATATCCGAGGTAGTGGGCCTGGCCGAACTTATCGCCTTTTTACTTGTTTTTCTTCATTTTCAATTTTTCCCGTTTGGGTGAATATCATTAATTTTCACAATTTTTGTTTGTTTCTCTTTGGAGACGAGTTAAACATTGCTGCGAGATTTGGCTTTCCTTTTCCATTTGCAACAAAGATCTCCGATCATTTAGCTTGTCTAGAAAGAGAAAGAAACCGAATTTTTTCTGTTGACAAAATGGAATAAAAATTGTATTCTAAATGTTAATAAAATTTTATCTAAAATCAAAAGTCAATGAAATTTTTGATGCAATGTTCTTTATAGTCAAAATTCAAAGAATTTATTTAGGGAACATTTTTCAATGAATTTTTATTTACAGACAAAATTTAAATGAATCTTTTTCTAGAGGCAAAGTTTTTATGAAATTTTGCCTTTAGGTCATCTAAAGGCCAAATTTCAAAAAAATTGTCTCAAGAAGCAAAATTTTAATGCATTTTTTTAAACAAAATTTGAATGAAAAATTTTTCCTAAAAAATGCAACAAATTTTTTTCTAAAGACAAGATTCTAATAAATTTTCATTTAAAACAAATTGTCTGTTTGCTCTTTCTCTTTTCTTGAAAGTCATTAAACAAAATGTTTTTTTAGATCAATTGCATAATTTGAGTTTTATTTGTATAATTACCTTGTACTTAATTTCTATTTTTAAATTAAATGTTTTGTTTGTAAATCTGGAATATTTTAATTATTTATAAATGTGGTTGGCAAAAATAATTGATAATAGATAATTTAAAAAACGAATTGTATAAGCAATAAAATTAATTATTCAAAATACTAAGAATAAATTTTTTCATTTGCCTTTGGATTCTTTTTTTTTTTCATTGTTATTACCCATTTTGGAAAGCTTACTTAATATCCTTTATCGCAGTTGTAAATAAAGGGTGATTTTTTTGAGGTTAGGATTTTCATGCATTAGTATTTGACAGATCACGTGGGATTTCAGACATGGTGTCAAAGAGAAAGATGCTCAGTATGCTTTGACATTTCATCATGAATAGACTTACTAACGAGCAACGCTTGCAAATCATTGAATTTTATTACCAAAATCAGTGTTCGGTTCGAAATGTGTTCATTCACCGTTCAGCGATGAGGCTCATTTCTGGTTGAATGGCTACGTAAATTAGCAAAATTGCCGCATTTGGAGTGAAGAGCAACCAGAAGACGTTCAAGAACTGCCCATGCATCCCGAAAAATGCACTGTTTGGTGTGGTTTGTACGCTGGTGGAATCATTGGACCGTATTTTTTCAAAGATGCTGTTGGACGCAACGTTACGGTGAATGAACACATTTCGAACCGAACACTGATTTTGGTAATAAAATTCAATGATTTGCAAGCGTTGCTCGTTAGTAAGTCTATTCATGATGAAATGTCAAAGCATACTGAGCATCTTTCTCTTTGACACCATGTCTGAAATCCCACGTGATCTGTCAAATACTAATGCATGAAAATCCTAACCTCAAAAAAATCACCCTTTATATATATATATATATTCTTTGGTACCTTTTAAGCAGAATAGAGACCGAGAAAAATAATGTTTCGTGTTTGTAGTGCGTTTTTCATATTTTAGTCACTGTCACTTGGCTTTGTCGGCCGATCATTAAAATATACCTTATTTGAAAGATACTGTTGTAACCTTCAAAAGAAGGTAAGAATCATAGAAATCCGTTGTGAAACAAATAAGTTATGCCCATTTTAGACCGAAAATCTAATAAAACGCATTTTTCGCTACATTAAACGCCATAAAATCACTTAACGAAGTGACCCAGTAAAATTAAAAGTATTTTCGATTCCCATGGCCTCCAAAAAAACAGAATTGGTACACTAGAACCGCACGATACACGTCACCTGTGTAACAGCCCAGCCAGACCCACTCGCCTCAGACCCAGATCCCTGTGGACGCACCCCATCTTAGTCGCAGAGTTCCAGGGTCTTGACACTTAACAGAATCATAACAAAGCATGTCGTGCAAAATTTCATTCCAATCGGATAAGAATTGCGCACTCTAGTGGCTCAAGAAGTCAAGACCCAAGATCGGTTTATATGACAGCTATATCAGGTTATGGACCGATTTAAACCATACTTGGCACAGTTGTTGGATATCATAACAAAGCATGTCGTGCAAAATTTCATTCCAATCGAATAAGAATTGCGCACTCTAGAGGCTCAAGAAGTCAAGACCCAAGATCGGTTTATATGGCAGTCATATCAAAACATGCACCGATATGGCCCATTTAAAATACCAACCGACCTACATTAATAAGAAGTATTTGTGCATAATTTCAAGCGGCTAGTTTTACTCCTTCGGAAGTTAGCGTGCTTTCGACAGACAGACGGACGGACGGACAGATGGACGGACATGGCTAGATCGACATAAAATGTCGCGACGATCAAGAATATATATACTTTATGGGGTCTCAGACGAATATTTCGAGTAGTTGCAAACAGAATGACGAAATTAGTATACCCCCCATCTTATGGTGGAGGGTATAAAAACAAAAGTTCGCTGAAATCGCTCCACACATCCAATTTTATGGTAATAAAGGCAAATTGTAGATGTTTTGAAATTTAATTATTTACTTATTTCTGGCAAACGGTACAAAATAGTAGGGACTTTCTAAAGCATTTTCTTGAAAAAAAAAAACATTTATATCGGTGCAATAGATAAAATGTAGAAGCCTCGAGAAGATAGGAGTAGTCGAAATCGGTCAACTTTGACACCCCTTTTTCTCACCCAAATGATTAAACGGACTATATTAGAATATTTCTGAAAGTATACGTCTTTCTCTCAAATGTGTAGAACATTTTTTTACTCCTTAAATCAATAGAACAAAATAGTAGACAAAATTCCATTTCTTTGCCGTTCGGGCCACTGTGTAACGTTTCAACTGGCACAATAGTAGAGAGGATGCTGGAGAACGATAGAAACTGAAAAGCGATTACAAGATACGGCTAACAAGTACTGCCAGAAGACCTGGACGCAACGGCTTAGAGGATAAATCCTGAGGTCTAGACTAAAGATATGCGCGTGAGTTAATTTTCACTCACGTTCACGAGAAAAAAATCGACTTTTTAATGCCGACTCACGTTCATACACGTTCACGAGAAAAGAATTTTACTCACGAGAAAATCACGACTCTCGAGACACTCACTGGGCACTAACTCTCACGAGAAAATCACAACTCACGGGACAAACACTAGGGTCTCATTCACAAATCACGTGACTCATGCGTGATACTACAACTCACGTGCACACCTCTAGTCTAGACGCAGTCACAATACAGTCACCTTAAAGTAATGCAAACACTGATCTAAAAAATAAACACGCCACATCCAGATATATTTTCGAAATTAAATTTCAGTTAGAGCGGTCGAAAACATTATAAATTTTCGTTAACTCTATTTTTATAAACGTCTTTAGATCTTATAACTATTGTGGCGACACCTCTGTTTAAATGGGTGTCATCATCAGTCTGCGAATCGCTAATATTTTTATAGCTATGTACAATTTGTTACTTTTAGTGTTTGCCATCCGGCATACGTCCAATTCCTGGTGTGGTTGTCTTCTTTGCGGACTCAGATGAAGCATTTAAAAGTAATTTGCATAACAAGTCCAACATTAGCAGGAGACACTTCGTGACAGTTGCCTTGATAGACTGCTACACCCTCTTCCTACGTGACGACAGGGTATGACTAGTATAAGAGTCCCTTGCGACACAATAAAGTGATTCACCAGCAACCAATCATGTAGATGTTACACCCTCATAGTCTAAGGTTGGTGACCTAAAGGAGCCGCAACCAAACCAGCACACAGAAACACGTACCCTGAAATGAAATATAATTTAAAATCTATGATAGCCGAATAAACAATTCCAACCAACCACAAAAGCACTTGCCGCCCACATCCCACACGAAACGCTACGAACAACGTCATCAGGTGGAATTGGTGGAACTGCCCCCAATGGCACATGTTCGATTTACAGCTGTTGCTCCTGCTTGACGAGTGGCAACATAAAATTAAATTAATGTTAAACATTTATTATTATTTATTGCTCCCCGGATACATTTGCAGCTACTTAAGATGACCGGGTGTAAAGCACTGCTGATAGAAAATAAATGAAATATCACACAGCGCCATGGGATCCAGATAGCCCGCAATTACCTACCTACCTACCTACCTTCTTCTGGCAAATCTCAGGAATGATAATGGACATTGGCTCGAGGCAATTGAAATCAAAGTATCAGTTTAGGGCAAATAAATTGATTCTTATTTTGTTTGGTCAGCAAAATATGGCTCTTACGATAACATTCCGTCGGGAGAAATGTGGTGTAGTTTATAAGTGTGTGAGTACAGCTTTCTACGGTGTGAATGATGACAACTTTACAGCATTAAATTTTAGATTTATGATATCTGGTCAAAAGTAATTCATCCATAATTTATTAAAACTTTATTGAGGCGTCTTATTACTTACGTTTCTAGCACAGACTATTGAATTACGAAGCTGACGGATGGCTATGTGTAAGTTGTAGCAATGGTAAATCAATGTCAAAATTAAAACGAGGCATGAATGAGGTCATTTCGGTCAACTGTGGCAGGTTTATACACAGCAGCCAGATTGTAATACAATATTTTTCAACTTCACAATCCGTCCTCCTATAATACGACTCGTATACGTACTTAAATATGGGCCTAAGTTCACAGACTACATTACAGCACAGAATGGGAAAGAATTTAGTGAAACCCAGTAAGAAAAGGCAAACGTCGTGCGGTGCCGACTAAATAATACCCTACACCACCTAGTGTATGTAGTACTTTTTATACGTAAAACTTATCTCGAAATCTAGACAGTCATTTAGATACCAATTGAAATAGCAATTTAGAACTTTGTAAGATTTTCCAACCATAGGACAAAAGATTTGAATTTCCACATCTTTAAAAGGCCACAGGATTCACTAATAGAAGGTTAGGTCACATGCAAAAACACAAAGTGGATAGGCCCCATAAACATCATTAAGGATGTCAAATCTGACGATTGAAAATGTCATCATATAGGAGAAAACGTAAACAAAGAATGAATGTAAAAAGAGAACAAGTTGACATCCTCAATGCCAAGTACTGCCAAATATTAAAAAAAAAGTATATCGGCTGATCGCTTGGCTTAACCTTATTCAGTGAATCCTGAAAAGGCCATATCGGACAAAAGATTTTATGGGAGTTATATCCAAACCTGTGCCAATTTTAATGACACATACTGGGACATGAAATGAAACATCTCACACCTTATATTGTAGAGATGTGACCAAAATTGTGCATTTTACTGTTTGGAAATTTCATATCGAATGAAATATACACATTGGAGCTATATCTAAATTAGGACTGATTTTAATGAAATTTTGCGCACGTATTGCAACGTCAATTTAAACGTCTCATGCAAAATCGGACGAAAATTGTGGCTTCTACAGCCTTAAAAGGCCAATTCGGATGAACGATATATATGGGAGCTATATCTAAATCTGGACCGATTTTTATGAAATTTTTCACACATATTAGGACGTCAAATAAAACACCTCGCGCAAAATTTTGTAAAGATCGGACTAAAACAGAGGTTTCTACAGCCTCAAAAGTAAATATCGGATAAAAGATATATATGGGAGCTATATCTAAATCTGGACCGATTTTTTTGAAATTTTGCACACATGTGTAAACCTCAAATAAAATATCCAATGCCAAATTTTGTAAAGATGGAATTTATTTTGAAAAATTTATTTAAATTTTTACGAACTTGGGTTCTAGGAAATACTATTCATAAACAAAACCATTAAAACACGTCGTGTGGTTTGCTGCTGCACCGCTCCAGTAGGGTTGTGGTTTTCATTTTTCGGCTTGATTGCTCTCCAATTTTTTCTCTGTCACTCTCTGAATTTTTTGCTGTGCATATCATTCATTTCCTAGGAAAAGTCACAAGAATCTATTACACTGCCTCTGTTGATGATCATTTCTGGTAATTAATTCTTAGGCAGGTTTTTATGTATGTACGTTGATGACGTAGGAATATATCATAGCGCCCCGGTGAATAATATTGAAGCTTGTGTATCTAAACTTATCTAAGATCTTTCCAGACCCTGGTAAAGTTGAAAATACGGAATAAATTCGAGATCAAATTTTATATAAACGTATCTTATTGTATCATTGCCTAAAAGAATAAAGGCGAAAAATAATAGGGTCAAATTGCAAATTTAATCGGCGATCAACCCTCAATTGAGATGTATCGTTCCACCCTAAAAGAGATTGGTGAGATTATAGACGTAATGGTTAAGCGGATGTCGAAGGCCCTGAATGATTTACTTGTGTCAGCATGTCCTAGTGCCAAGCCAATGGGCAAACAGCGACCGGTGCGGTGGAACCCAGAACGGGTTTGTCTAAGGAAGAGCTGCAGAAAACTTCTCAACTGGGCCTTAAGGGCACCACACGATTGCAACATCTATAAAGTTGAGCTAAGATCATACAAGGGCGAGCTCAGAATAGCTAAGAACAAATCCTTGGTGGAATTCTGCAAGATCTTATCCTCGAGACCTATTACGGTTGGATGTATTCAGTAGCCAGATAATGGATGGACTGGATGTCTAGTGAGGAAACACTAGAGCTACTCGTGAATACATATTTCCCGGGAGCAATCCAACGGATAACGGTGCGCCAAAAGAGGTTGTCACTGGTATGCATTCGCCGGAGGTTATTGGGGAAATTGTGTCTGAGTCGAAAATCCTTTGGACGATAATAAGCTTCGACTCCGTTAAGTCGCCAGGCCCTAATGATGTATCACTGGTTGAATTACAAGCTGTGTCCGACAGAGTGGCTGCTTAGCTTAGCGATATATACTTTGCTTGCATCCGTCTCCAAGAGAAGAAAACCCTTACAGCCCCAAGGTGATAGATTTTTACAGTATAATGCAAACGTCGAAAACGTCGTGTACCTATCCAAAAGATATAGTTTTTGACAGAGTTAAAAATTAGTAAGAAAATCATACAACTTACTTAAACTTTCTTGAATTTATGATTATGGTCACCCTGGTGCACAGATTAGAAGGTGTGTCTATGACAGAAAACGTTTCAGTTCGAATTCTGTCAAAAACATTTTCAGCTGTTTCTCCCCCTCACTAATGCTGTTGGCGTTCGTGTTTATCCTAACGTGGCCAAACTGCTCCGTGAACCGCTGACTATAAAAAGATTTAAGGCAAAAACTTTTTACCATAAAATTTTAAATTATTTATACAGAAGCTATGGCAACAACAACGAATCTAAAACAAGATGATGTTTAAACTCAACAAAGAATAAAGAATAAAGGCGAAAAATAATAGGGTCAAATTGCAAATTTAATCGGCGATCAACCCTCAATTGAGATGTATCGTTCCACCCTAAAAGAGATTGGTGAGATTATAGACGTAATGGTTAAGCGGATGTCGAAGGCCCTGAATGTCGAAGGCCATGTCCTAGTGCCAAGCCAATGGGCAAACAGCGACCGGTGCGGTGGAACCCAGAACGGGTTTGTCTAAGGAAGAGCTGCAGAAAACTTCTCAACTGGGCCTTAAGGGCACCACACGATTGCAACATCTATAAAGTTGAGCTAAGATCATACAAGGGCGAGCTCAGAATAGCTAAGAACAAATCCTTGGTGGAATTCTGCAAGATCTTATCCTCGAGACCTATTACGGTTGGATGTATTCAGTAGCCAGATAATGGATGGACTGGATGCCTAGTGAGGAAACACTAGAGCTACTCGTGAATACATATTTCCCGGGAGCAATCCAACGGACAACGGTGCGCCAAAAGAGGTTGTCACTGGTATGCATTCGCCGGAGGTTATTGGGGAAATTGTGTCTGAGTCGAAAATCCTTTGGACGATAATAAGCTTCGACTCCGTTAAGTCGCCAGGCCCTAATGATGTATCACTGGTTGAATTACAAGCTGTGTCCGACAGAGTGGCTGCTTAGCTTAGCGATATATACTTTGCTTGCATCCGTCTCCAAGAGAAGAAAACCCTTACAGCCCGAAGGTGATAGATTTTTACAGTAAAATGCAAACGTCGAAAACGTCGTGTACCTATCCAAAAGATATAGTTTTTGACAGAGTTAAAAATTAGTAAGAAAATCGTACAACTTACTTAAACTTTCTTGAATTTATGATTATGGTCACCCTGGTGCACAGGTTAGAAGGTGTGTCTATGACAGAAAACGTTTCAGTTCGAATTCTGTCAAAAACATTTTCAGCTGTTTCTCCCCCTCACTAATGCTGTTGGCGTTCGTGTTTATCCTAACGTGGCCAAACTGCTCCGTGAACCGCTGACTATAAAAAGATTTAAAGCAAAAACTTTTTACCATAAAATTTTAAATTATTTATACAGAAGCTATGGCAACAACAACGAATCTAAAACAAGATGATGTTTAAACTCAACAAGTAGGAGGCTTTTACGAGGTTTATGCCCTTTATTACTTTTTATACCTCTTATACAAGTCGAAAACCACAAATTCGTCATACGGACCATCTCTGGTCGCTTTCAAGGAATACACGATGGTAGCATTTCTTGACATTGAAGGTGCTTCAAATAATGTAAACTGACGACAATCATGAAGGAGCTGGAGTTTCTAGGCATCATCACTGCCGTAAGAAAGTTTTTGATGACTTTGTTACTAAATGATGCATTACGGCAGGTCTGGAATCTGTAGATCTAAAAAGATGGGTCAGCAGAGGAACTCCCAAAACGGTGTCTGTCTCCTCTACGTTGAATATAGAAAAATGTCTGGAAGAAAAATGTGTAAAAGTGGTCGCGCATGCTGGTGACGTGGCTATTGCGGTTAGGGAAAAGTTTCCCAGCACTCTTAGAAATATATTTCAAGAAGCTCTAGGTGCCACAGATAAGTTGGCTACCGAAAGTGGTCTAGGCGTAAATCCGTGCAAGACAGAAGTAGTTCTTTTCAGCAGGAGACACAAGTTACCTACAGTGGTACCTGTCTCCTTGGGAGGAGATAATGTTCCATTTACAGAAAGCACAAAATACCTCGGTGTTTTGCTAGACAGGAAATTGAACTTCAAATCTAACATTTTGGAAAGGGCAAGAAAGGCAACACTTGCCCTATACACCTGCAAGAGAGCTATTGGCAAATTTTGGGGGTTTAGACCGCGTGTCATGCAATAGGTATATACTGGAGTTGTGAGACCTATAAAGATATAAGCTGTTGTGGTCTGGTTGAAGTCGCTTCAAAAGTCCAATAAAAGTTCAGTACTCAGCCGGATCCAAAGGATGGCGTGCCTGAGCCACTTTTTGATAAAAAGTACTGAACCACTATACTTGATAGAAATCCATTGGGACAGCAATATCTCTGGTAATTGATGTTACATAGACTTCTGTACAAATGGTTCCAAACTACACGACCAGGTGGGCTTTGGGGTGTACTCTGAAGAACTAAGACTGGTCATATCAAGAAGGTTACCTGACCACTGCAGTGTGTATCAATCGGCGATATTGGCAATTAAAGAACTGGTGGAATGGTGTCAGTCATTGTGTCCGTCACTGTCTGATCGGAAAACATGCCGATAAATTAAAGGTTGCCAGTAAAGACTTTTGCCGAAGCTGTGTGTGTTTTGAGAACTTGTCTGATTTAGAGGATGTGAACATTCGCAAGTTGGCGGTCTGTTTAAAGCGATCTGGATGGTTCAACAGTAGAAACTAAAAGGCATCTTTCTTTTCCTGTGGTATCACAGTGGGTACAGTGACAGTGATGGCAGACTGTCATTTAAACTTAACCTAACATATCATGAAATGGGAAATTTATTTTTTTTTTGTCTTCAGAGGATTTTATTGCAATGATGGTGTGATTTAAGTTAAACTGAAGTGGGGTAAAAAAACGAGTGTGAAAGAATTCTAAGTAAGAGACCGAAAATACTACGTGGACTATAGACAGTAATCGGATAGATATTTTCAAACTGAAATTGGGTGTATTCCCAAAATTGCGATCCATGGGAATATTCATAGGCTATAGACATGCAGAGTCGTAGAAGGGGTGGGGCTCAAATTGGGGACATGACGATGGAGAGTGGACCTTATTGTGATCCTACCATAGGATAGGGAATACTAATTTAGTCATTCCGTTTGTAACACCTTGAAATATTCGTCTAAGACCCCATAAAGTATTGTATATATATATTCCTGATCGACATAAAATTTTAAGTCGTTGTAGCCATGTCCGTCCGTCCGACTGTCAAAAGCACGCTAACTTTTGAAGGAGTAGAGTTAGGCGCTTGAAATTTTGCAAAAATACTTCCTATCAATGTAGTTTGGTTGGGATTGCAAATGGGTCATATCGGTCAATGTTTAATACAGCTGCCATATAAACGGTTCATAGGTCTTGACTTCTTGTGCCGCTAGAGGGCGCAATACTTTTCCGATTTGGCTGAAATTTGGCAAAATGTGTTGTGTTATGATTTCCAACAAATTTGCTAAATATGGATCCAATGAAATTTGGCATGCGTGTTCCGTTATGACTTCCAATAACTGTGTTTAGTATGGTTAAAATCGGTATATAACCCGATATAGCTGCCATATAAACGGTTCTGCAATCTTGACTTCATATGTCTCTAGAGGACGCAATTCTTATTCGATTTGGCTGAAATTTTGCACGAGGTGTTCTGCTATGACTTTCAATAACTCTGCTTACTATGGTTTAAATCAGTACATAACATGATATAGCTGCCATATAAACCGATCTGGGATCTTGACTTCTTATGTCTCTAGAGGGCGCAATTCTTCGGCTGTTACTTCATATAACTGTGTTAAGTATGATTCAAATCGGTATATAACCCGATATAGCTGTTATATAAACCGATCTGGGATATTGACTTCTCATGTCTCTAGAGGGCGCAGTTTTCATCCGATTAGGCTGAAATTTTGCATTAGGTGTTCTGCTGTGTTAAGTGTGGTTCAAATCGGTATATAACCTGATATAGCGGCCATATAAAGCGATCTGTGATCTTGATTTCTTAGGCATCTAGAGGACGCAAATTTTATCCGATTTTTTTTACAGCGGCTTCTCCCATGACCTTCAACATACTTGTTCAATATGGCCTGAATCGATCTATAGCCTGATAGCCCTATAGCCATATATACCGATCTCCCGATTATCCTTCTTGAGCCCCTACAAGGCGCAATTCTTATCCGAATGAACTGAAATATTACCCAATGACTTTTAAAAAGGTCTTCAACATTCAGTTCATTTATGGTCCGAATCGGACTATAACTTGATATAGCTACAATAGCATAACAATTCTTATCCATTATTCTTTGTTTGTCTAAGAAGAGATAACGCACAAAGAACTCAACAAAGGCCATGGTGAAGGGTATATAAGATTCGGCCCGGCTGAACTTAGAACGCTCTTACTTGTTTATGATACGAAGAATTTATGTTTTTTGGTTGCTTGTGACTTGTGGTTAGAAGAATCCCTATTTGGCGAGCTACCAGATGATGCGACATTGTCAGAATATCATTAGTAGACAAATATGAACCATACCAAAATTTAATATAAAATCTGCAGCAATTCTACATGCTTTGGAAACGTCAAAAAATTTGAATCAAAACACAATATTATTACCGATAGCCTATCTGTTAAAACAGCTTCAAATATTTCCAAAGCAAGGTGGAATGTAATCAATAAGATCAGAGATTTGGTCATAGACATTAAATTTCTGACTTTTCGATTTTTATCAGTATGGCAAAAAACGACTTTTTTATAACAAGTCGACTGACTTTATTACAAAATCGACTTTTCGACTCTTGCACAATGCCGACTTCTTGTCAAAAATTTGCAAAATTTGGACTTATTGAGTCTTGTCTCCTCTCTTGTATGGTGAAGTTCCAATCATTGGGTATGTATTCTTCTAGCCAGATTGCCTTCGGTCTCAAATAGTTCAGTGGGTAACAGACGGGTTACCCACTGCTACTTTGTCGTTCTTCAGTCGGGTCACAGCTCACCTCATTCTCACTAGCAGTGGGTAACCCGTCTGTTACCCACTGCTACTTTGTCGTTCTTCAGTCTGCTCACAGCTCACCTCATTCTCACTAGGAGGTAAACATTCTATACCATCGTCAGGGATTGATTCTGCGGTATCCTCTTCGCCGCCATCGTCTGCCACTAGCAGCTGCACCAAAGTCATCGGTTTGATATTTAATTCTTCGGTAGAATTTCCGGAGTTCATTCTGATTCCTGAAAATCTGAATTCGCTCGCACTTACGTATTTGCATTTCCTTTTTCTTTCTGCGGAAGAGACGTTGCTCTTCTCTTCTTTTCTCCCGATACCCCTCCCTCATCTGACCAGTTGCTACTGATTGCAGGGTTGTTCTATATGCCGCATTCTTGGCTTCAGTGGCACTTCGATACTCTTGGTCGTACCATGGCTTTCTTGGGGGAGGCTTTCGGTACCCAAGTACGGATTTCGCGACATTTTCCATTTTATAATTTTATAATCGGAACAAGGAGTGCTTTCAACAAACAGTTGGGTCAGACGAGTGGAGTATGCCGTTGCCATCTGTTGTGTTTTTAGCTTTTCAATGTCCAGCTTCCGTGCAGTGTCAGATCGTACTTTCTTTGCCATGTTCAAACGGGTGGAAACCTTTGCTGCAACAAGTTAATGATCCGAATCTATATTCGCCACTCGGATCGATCGTAATATCGTAAGATTGCCTAAGAAGAAATACCGGGAAAAAAACTCGGCAAATGCAATCCTTGGTGGAGGGTATATAAGATTCGGCCCGGCCAAACTTATCACGATTTTACTTGTTTGCTTTAAAATTTATTATCTGAAAAATATTGCGAATAGGGAACGTAATACCTTGCTTAAGATTATTTTTCAATGAAAATTTCTGTTAAGTAAAAGAAAGAAATTATTTTTTTGAAGGACAATATCTCAATAAAAACTTACAGAACTTCAATTAATTTTTTTCTAAAGACAAAATTGTAATATTTTTTCAAAACTTGTGATTTTCTCTAGACAAAATTTGAACTAAAATCTCTCAAAAGGAAACATATCAGTTAAAAATCCACTAAAGATACAATTTGGCCCGGTTAAAAAAAAGACAAAATATCAATCAAGATTTTAACTTAAGAAATCTTGTTATAAAATTTTAATCAAATGTTTTCTTAGACAAAGTTCTATAAAAATTTTCCTAAAGACAAAATTAAAAAAAAAATGGTTTTAAAAAAGACTTGATTAGATTAGGTTAAAGTGTCAGTCTATCAAAGGACGTTCTCGGCCATTTTGATACCAAAGGAACAGGAGAAGGAAGATGCTTTCTAGTACTTACCGATGACCGTGCAGATCACTTTAAAAAGCCCATCAACTTGCGAATGTTAACATCCGCTAAAACACACAAGTTCTCAAAGAAATGAGAACCTAAAGTGGAACTCCATCTGACTGCCAAAGCGGTAAACCTCCTCAAGTCTAGTTTAGGCCACATAATAGTGAAATGCTCACAGCCCCCCCTTTGTGACCTTCTATAATTTATTGCCCTTCGGGCCTTATTCTGAAGAGTTAGCTTACATGTCACTGGAGGCATACCTACAAATTCCAGTTCCCCTAGAATGTGTAAGGTAGTTCGTAGTCTCTCAAGCTCGACCGCTTTACAATTCCCCTGGATATCTCTCTGGCCCGGCATCCAGAACAGGTGAATATTGAACTGTTCGGCCATCTCACTGAGAGACAGTCGAGGGCGGTTTTTGTATTCAGAAATACGTTCTCCAGGGATTTAATGGCTGCCTGGCCGTCTGAGAAGATATTGTTACAAAATTTGCCTTTATTTATTTCCAATACAAAACTACAATTCAGTAAATAAACGGCAAACTTGTAACTCATTTACTGCAGGCAGCTCCAATAAAAGACAACCGCAAGTGCATAGCCAAAGAAACGAAATCTGCACAGCCAAAGAAACGAAATCTGAAAAAAAGTGGGAGAAAGATTTTAAAAACAAACAAAATATTCGACATCGAATTATGGGGCAATCAACATCTAATTTCGAAATACGTTTCCGTTACAATATTTACGCCAGTTGTCGTTATGGTTATATTTAAGCCATTCCACCACTTCCTCAACTGAAAGGATATCCGCTTCATACACACACCACCCGTGTAGAAGTCCATGTAACTTCTATTACCAGGGATATTGTAGTTCCAATGGGTGCTATCAGGAATAGTGGTACAGTACATTTTATCAAAAAGCCGCTCAGGCTGGTGGTATTCCACACCCTGCCAGTGTATCAAAGATAACACAGTGTTCGTAGTAGCCACATGACAAAGAAAAAGCTCCCTTAGCCTCACGCCTGTGGTCGCAGTAATTTGTCCAACCACAATGTCCAGATGCATTCGGTGTAGCATTAAATTCCGTGCATCAGATGGTATCGTCCTCAGTGCCGCAATGATGCACCAACAAGCCATCCCTTGGATTCGGTTAAGTATTGAACAGTAAGTGGACTTTTGAAGCGCCGTCCACCAGACCACAACACCATATAGCATTATAGGTCGGACAACTGTAGTGAGTGGTTGGCCTTTTATATTTCGGGATTGGACAACCCTTGTGTTGCAATCTGCCAACTGATAGCCTGAAATTTTTTAGGTAATACGTACTCAGAACGTTTTGACATACGAGCGCTATTTGTTTTGTATACAGTATCTTTAAAGATTCATCTCGCCAAAAAAAAATGGAATTAAATCGTGAACAATTTCGCGCGATTATTTTACAACTTTCGAAGTGGATTAACTCAACATCAGTCCATCGATGAGCTTAATTCAATTTTTGGCGATGAAGCTCCAGCACCAGTTTTGATTGATGGTATGGTGAATTCAACCGAGGTCGTAGGTCACTCCAAGACGAATTTCGTGAAGGTTGTCCAAAATCAGTTGTTCTTCCAAAAACCATTGATGCTGTGCGCCAACTTATATTGCAAGATAGTCATGTGACCTATCGTGAGATTGAGATAACTTCAGGCATTAATGGGACCGGAATACATTCAATATTGCAGAAACATTTGACCGCCAAAAAATTTGTTCGCGTTGGAACCCACACATTTTGCCAATCGCTCAAAAAAAGGTTTGGTTGAAAGAAATGCTCCAAAAATACGAAACAATGTTATTGGGGAATATTTCAAAAAATAATAAAGCTATTTTCGATGGTTAATATTTGTTTTTGTGTTCTCTAGTCCCGAAATATAAAAGGCAGCTCTCATATTTACTCAATGCATAACGCGCGGTCTGAACCCCCAACTTATGCAAATGGCTCTCTTGCTGGTGTATGGACATGAGTTGCCTTTCTGCCCAAAATGTTTCCTGTCCAGCAAAACAGCCACGTATTTTCCGCTTTCAGTAAATGGAACATTCGCTCCTCCCAAGGAGACAGGTGTCACTGTAGGTATTTTGGATCTCCTACTAAAAAGAACTACTACTGTCTTGCACGGATTTAAGCCAAGACCACTTCTAGTAACCCAATTTGATGTGGCACAGTTTCCTGAATTATATTTCCATGAGTCCTGGAAAACTCTTCCCTAACCGCAAATGCCACGTCATCGGCAAACGCGACCATTTTTACACCTTTTTCTTCCAGAGTTAACAATATATTGCTAATGGCCGTGTTCCAAAAAAGGGGAGACAGTACATCTCCTTGAGGTGTTCCTCTACTGACCCATCTTTTAAGTCTACAGATTCCATGCCTGCCGTAATGCATCTCTTAGTAAGTAAGTTATTTATAAGCTTTCTTTCGGTAGTGTTGATGATAAGAAATTGTAGCCTCTTTATGATTGACGTCGGTTTTACAATATTGAAAGCACCTTCAATGTCAAAAAATGCTACCAATGCATATTCCTTGACAGCGAGAGAACCCTGTATGTTGCCGAATAGGTCATGAAAGGATGTTTCTGTGGACTTGCCCTTACTATATGCATACTGTTGCCGAGAAAGGTGCTTTCCAGGGATCTTTGCCCTAAGATATGTTTCTATCAACCTCTCAAGAGTCTTCAGCATGGAGAATGACAGAATTATGGGACGAAAATCCTTCGCTTTCGTATATAAATGACCTGTGTCCCTCCACACCACAGGTATATATTGCAAGTTAATACAAGCAGAGTACATATCCCTAAGCCAAGGAGCCAGTCTATCAGACACAGGTTGTAATAAATCGAAGATACATCAGGGCCTGGCGACTTAAAGGAGTCGAAACTTCTTATCGCCCAAAGGATTTTCGACACAATTTACCCAATAGCCTCCGACGAATGCATACCATTGACAATCTATTCTGGCGCCACGTTGTCCGTTGGAAAGTTTCCCTGGAAATGTGTCCATCCATTGTCTGAGTTCTGAATATATCCCACCGTAATAGTTCTCGAAGATAGGAACTTTCTTAACCTAGAGGCCTCAGAGAAATCCTTCATGGAGGTGCAGAGTTCAGCCCAGAATTTGATCTGCGTCTTTCTCAGCTCACCCTTGTATGTTCTTAGCTCAGTTTTATAGACATTCCGATTGTGTTGTGCTCTTATGGTCTTCGCTCCGCGTAAGAGTTTTCTGCGGTCCTTCCACAATGGCGATCGCTGTTGCCACTTGGCTTGACTCTAGAACATGTCGACACTAGTGAGGCATTCGGGGCCTTCGTGATTAACTTGACCATTAGGTCTATATCCTCTACAGTTTTCCCTTCTCTTTTTAGTCTAAAAGGGGTAGTCTTGCAGAAGGTGTTCCGAAATTTATCCCAATCCGTCTTCCTTCTGCTTTGCCAAGAGACCACTTCTGCAGTATTTTTTCCAAGTCTAAAACTAATATAACGATGATCAGAGAATTTGTAGTCTTCTTAAGCTTCCCAGCCACATATCCCATCGCTAATTTCCTCCGATACAAACATTAAACCAAATTTTTTTATTCAAAACAACAAAAATGTTTGGGCTGATTTATTAGCAAATATTTCGATCAGCTTAATCAGCAAACAAAATCTGTTGTTTACGTACAAAAATCTACTGAAACAAGTAAAAAGGCGTTAAGTTCGGCCGGGCCGAACTTTGGATACCCACCACCTCGGGTATATATGTAAACCACCTTTCATCAAAATTCGGTGAAAATTTTATACCTTACGTCCCATATCAGTCAATCCAAATATGTTCCGATTTGGACCAAATACTAATAAGTACATTAGCTATATCTAAAAATAAACCGATCTGAACTATATACGACACGGATGTCGAAAAGCCTAACTTAGGTTTTTTGTGCCAAATTTCAGTGAAATCGGATTATAAATGCGCCTTTTATGGGGCCAAGATATTAAATCGAGATATCGGTCTACATGACAGCTATATCCACGGACGTCGATGAACCTAACCAAACTCACTGTCTTAAATTTCAGCGGAATCGGACAATAAATGCGTCTTTTATGGCCCCAAAACCTAAAACCTAGATATCGGTCTATATGGCAGCTATATCTAAATCTGGACCGATCTGTGCGGCGTCATCGGACAATAAATGAGCATTTTATGGGCCCAAAACCATAAATCAAGAAATCAGTCTATATGACAGCTATATCCAAATCTGAACCGATTTGGACCAAATTGAAGAAAGATGTCGAAGGACCTAACACAACTCACTGTCCCAAATTTCAGCAAAATCGGACAATAAATGTGCCTTTTATGGGACTAGCACCATAAATCGGAGGATCGGTCTATATGGCAACTATATCCAAATCTGGACCGATCTGAGCCAAATTAACGATGAATGTCGATGGGCCTTACACAACTCACTGTCCCAAATTTCAGCGAAATCGGATAAAAAATGTGGCTTTTATGGGCCTTAGACCCTAAATCAAAGGATCGGTCTATATGGCAGCTATATCCAAATCTAGACCGATCTGAACCAAATTGACGAAGGATGTCGAAGGGCCTAACACAACTCACTGCCCCAAATTTCAGCAAAATCGGATAATAAATGTGGCTTTTATGGACCTAAGACCCTAAATCGGCGGATCGGTCTATATGGGGGCTATATCAAGATATAGTCCGATATAGCCCATCTTCGAACTTAACCTGCTTATGGGCAAAAAAAGAATCTGTGCAAAATTTCAGCTCAATATCTCTATTTTTAAAGACTGTAGCGTGATTTCAACAGACAGACGGACGGACATGTCTAGATCGTCTTAGATTTTTACGCTGATCGAGAATATATATACTTTATAGGGTCGGAAATGGATATTTCGATGTGTTGCAAACGGAATGACAAAATGAATATACCCCCATTCTTCGGTGGTGGGTATAAAAATGTGTTATGTTTGCCTGTTACTTGTTTTGACTACTTAAGGCATTTTTTCAGAAATTTTATTGGAATTGATTTCAATTTGTGGAATATTACTTTAAAGATGCTACCTGTTCCAACTATTGGTATACATTTCGATATGTGGCTGAACTCGCTAGCACTAATATATACATGGCTGACATGGCCTTTTGTTTCTGAATTAAATGAAAAGAGGTTATGAAATGTATACTTTCAGTGGTGAATACAAACATTCACTGAGAGACACATTTACATTTGTATTTTTTTTTTCTTACATCCCTTTCATTACTAAGCAGCAGTCATTTTCAGCAAACAGCTGACTTTTCAGCGGTCAGCCTGCTACTCTGAAATTGCAGCACCACTGCTGTGATATCAAAACTACTGCTGTAATAGCAGCAAAATTAAATGCTAATATTCAGCAGACATCAATTGCTAATTTCAGCAAACTTTTGTTCAATAAGTGAAGGAAACATTTAGTACCTCCTGCCTGTTCCTGGTAATAAAGTTCCGTTTATTCGCTTTATTACTAATCGCCAGATTACAACTTTTAATATATTCGATAAGCAGCTCACTCCTTTCGCTGATATCCGAACTTCCCCATATTTGGAAATGTGCATTAGCATCACATCACACAATGAGGTTTTTTCCCTGCAGGAACGGCTTCAACCAGCAACTTAAGGTTGAAGTTCATATTGAACGCCGATATTTTGGTGTAGATGCCTATGAAATGATAGCAGCTGGTTTAAAATGCGACATTCTTCACTGTAAACTTTGCACGCTGTAGGAAATGCATCATTTTCCTCTCTTTGTAGGCAACACCATTACAAACGAAAACTAGACCCGGTGGTGGGTTTACGCTTTTTTGGACAAACGAATACAAAATTTCGTTCATGTTCGCAGCATGTCGAAAAAATGCTACACTTTTTTGCACAATCGAAATCACAAGCAGTTTTATAGTAAGATTGGACTATTCAATTATTTTTTCAACCATTTCGGCGACCTGGCTAGTATTTTGATGACAATCTTTTTTTTAATTATTGCAAAAATTTGTATTTTCCACTAGTTTTAATTTGTCATAAATTAGTTAAATAATTTTAAAAGGATGTTGTCTTGATTTCGACATTCGGTTTTAAATGCTATTTATGTTATATATTGGGTTGCCCAAAAAGTAATTGTCGGTAATATAGTAGTAATATAGTCGGCGTTGACCAATTTTTTCAACGGCTTGTGACTCTGTAATTGCATTCTTTCTTCTGTCAGTTATCAGCTGTTACTTTTAGCTTGCTTTAGAAAAAAAGTGCGCGAAATTTTGTTTACATTTGTTTGTTTGGCGTCAATTTTAATATGGGTACCACATGTATTGAAAGAAATTCATTTAACAAACCGAATCAACGCTTGTGATATGCACCTTAAACGCAATGAATTCGATCCGTTTTTAAAACGAATCATAACTGGAGATGAAAAATGGATTGTTTACAACAACGTTAGTCGAAAACGATCATGGTCCAAGCATGGTGAACCAGCTCAAACCACTTCAAAGGCTGATATCCACCAAAAGAAGGTTATGCTGTCTGTTTGGTGGGATTGGAAGGGTGTGGTATATTTTGAGCTGCTTCCAAGGAACCAAACGATTAATTCGGATATTTACTGTCAACAATTGGATAAATTGAATACAGCCATCAAGGAGAAGCGACCAGATTTGGTCAATCGTAAAGGTGTCATATTCCACCAGGACAACGCTAGACCGCACACATCTTTGGTCACTCGCCAAAAACTGAGTGAGCTTGGCTGGGAACTTTTGATGCATCCATCATATAGCCCTGACCTTGCACCATCAGACTACCATTTATTTCGATCTTTGCAGAACTCCTTAAATGGTAAAACTTTCGGCAATGATGAGGCTATAAAATCGCACTTGGTTCAGTTTTTTGCAGATAAAGGCCAGAAGTTCTATGAGCGTGGAATACTAAATTTGCCAGGAAGATGGCAAAAGGTTATCGAACAAAATGGCAATAATATATTTGATTAAAGTTCATTCTAAGTTTTGTTAAAAATGCATTTACTTTCTTTTAAAAAATCCGCAATTACCTTTTAGGCAACCCAATATAAAAATCAATTTGTGTTTGTTTGCAGATTTGTTTGTTTGTATGTTTGTGTGTTCCTTATAGACTAAGAAACGGCTGAACCGATTTTCTTGAAAGTTTCACAGATGGTGCATAATGACCCTGTGGTGATATCTGAAGTGGGGGCGGACCACCCCCAGATCTCGGAGATGGGTGGTGCGATTTAAGCGAAATTTTGTGTGCTCTCATATAGAACCATAAAAATAAAAATTTGGTATCCAAATTTCGGATGGGGTACCTAGGGGGGGGGACTGCCCCACCCTAAAACCTACCAAACATATATTTAGACCAATCACGACAATATGGGACTCAAATGAAAGGTATTTAGTATTAGGAAACGTATCTGATATCCAATTGTTGGACTAAGTGCAAGGGGGATCACCCCAAACCCAAAACACCCCAAAATCGGACATATTTATCGACCATGGCAATATGGGACTCAAATGAAAGGTATTTGCGAGTAAAATTCGAATCTGATATCCAAATGTGGGACCACGTATCTGAGGGTCCACCCCTTCCCACACACAACCCCCAAAGAGGACTTATTTAGTGACCATGGGAATATGGGGCTTAAATAAAAGGTATTTGAATGCAGAATACGAATCTGATATCCAAATGTGGGACCAAGCTTTGGGGGGCGCCTCTTACCAAAAACATCCCCCAAAGGGGACAAATTTATGACCATAGCAATATGAGGCTCAAATGAAAGGTCTTTGTGAGTAAAGCACGAATTTGATATCAATATTTGGGAAAAGTGTCTATGGGGCCACCCCACCCCCACAACTCCACCCAAATAGTAAGTATTTTCTGACTATTGCAATATGAGGCTCAAATAAGAGGGTTTTTAAAGTGGAACACGAATCCGATATATATTTTAAAGGTCAACTCACTGAATGGCCGCCCATCCCCCAAAACACCCCCCAAGCCGGTCATGTTTGCCGGCTATGGAAATATGGAGGGCTCAAATTAAAGGTATTTGGGAGTAGACCACATATCTGATATCAAAATTAGGAGCCAACTGTCTAGCGGACGTCCTACCACCATAACAACCCCCAAATAGGACGTATTTGCTCACTAAGACAATTTGGGTCTTAAAGAGAGTGGAACTAAATATTCATAGTTTTTAGGGCCAATACCCCAAACCGGACTTATTTGCTGACTTTTGAAATAAGGAGTTTAAATGAGATTGAAAACGAATTTGATATCCAATTTTAAGGGCAATGGCAATATGGGGTTCAAATAAATGATATATAGATATATGAGAATAGAGCACGTTGCTGATATATTTTCAGGGCATATAATTTGGGAGACCACCCACTCCCCAAAACACCCCTAAATCGGGCATATTTACCGATTTATGGGCCTGGGTCAGCTAGTTTCCATAAAATACTACCCACACAAACTGAAAACATTAAGCAAATATTATTTTTAGATGCATTTGAAGAAAATAAATGTTAACCATTTTTGTTTTTTAACCAGCTATATTCTTCTGAAATGATGGCTCCAATTCGTTTTTAGAAAAATTTCATCAAATTAGTCTTACAAAAACATGTTATTTTTTATTATTAGAAAACATTTGATTAAAATCGTATCTTAGGTGTTTTTAATATAAAAACTTGATTGATATTTTGTCTTAAAATTTTTTAATTTTGTTCTTAAGAAGGAATCTTCTAAAAATAAAGTTTCGTTTACAAGCGGACCGATCGAGACAATATGGGATTCAAATGAAACGTATTTAGTACGATTTTTTATTAAAAACTGGGCCCACGAAATTGGGACGCTGTCCCCTACCCCCAAATACTAAAATAGGTTTAATGGACGATAATGACAATATGGGACGAGAATTAAAGGTATACGGGAGTAGATTACGAAAATGGTCAGGAAGGTGGTATGGGCTTTATAATTTGTTGCTATTGAAAGGGGCGGACCCTCCCTCGTTACAAAAAACCTGGGGCGATGCCCCAACCCAACACCCACCCGAACGGACCAATAAGGACAATGTGGGTATCAGATGAAAGGTATTTAGGTTAGGTTAGGTTTGAGTGGCAGTCTGCCATCAGACTCACTTGGAAGTTTTCGTCCATTGCGATAGCACAGGAACAGAAGAAGGAAGAAGCATTGTAGTTCCTACCGATGAACCATCCAGATCGCTTTAAAAAGCCTAATAAATTGCAAATTTTCACATTCGCTAAATCAGACAGGTTCTCAAAGAAATGAGAACCCGCTAGTGCGGGACACACACACAGAAGGTGTTCTATAGTCTCTTCTTCTTCGATGCCCTCACAGCTTCTACAAAGGTCGTTGCTGGCAACCTTCAGTCTGTCAGCATGTTTTCCGATTAGACAGTGACCTGTCATGACGGACACAATGACTAAGACGCCTGTTCTAGCCACTGACGGAAAAACGGTAGACCTCTTCAAATCTATATGAGGCCACATAGTTTTGGAATGCTCACAGCTCCCTCTTTGTGACAATCTATCATTCGTTGTCCTTCGGGACCGGTCCTAAAAACTTAGCCTACATCTAGCTAGAGCCATACCCACAGATTCCAGCATCCCCGGAATGTGTAGGGTAGTATCTCGTCCGCCTTACAATTCCCTGGGATATCTCTGGAGCCCGGCAACCAGAACAGGTAAATCTTGAACTGTTAAGCCATTGCGTTGAGAGATCTGCGACAGTCGAGGGAATATTATGTGTTCATAAATACATTCTCCAGGGTTTAAATGGCTGTCTGGGAAGATATTTATGCCAATAGTCGTAATGACATTATATCTTAGTTATTCCACCACTTCCTTAATTGCAAGGATCTCCGCTTGATACACACTATAGTGGTCGGGTAACCTCTTCGATATGACCAGTTCTAGATCTTTAGAGTTTGGAACCACCATATATAGAAGTCTATATAACTTCTGTTACAAGGGATATCGTAGTTCCAATCGGTTCTATCAGGAATAGTGGTGTAGTACTTTTTATCAAAAAGCGCCTAAGGTAAGGCCAACTGAGCAATGAGAAAGCTCCCTTAACCACACGGCAGTGGTCGCTGCAATTTGGGTAGCCACAATGTCTAGAGGCATAAGATGGTGCCGTCCTCAGTGCGGCTGTGATGCACAAATAAGCCATCCTTTGAATCTAGCAGTAGATGGACTTTTGAAACGCCGTCCACCAGACCACAACTCCATATAGCATTATAGGTCTGAAAACTGCAGTAAAAACTCTTTACATGACACGTGGTTGTATTTGGGAGTTAAATACGAATATGATATTACAAATTGGGTCCAAGTACTAATGAGGCCAAAAAATTCAAGTCAAGTCCCAGGAAGGCCACCCCACCCCAAAATTATGAACCAAATGGACATGTACACCGAACATAACAATTTTGTCTTTAGAAAAAATTTTATTGAAGTTATGAACGTTTTGATTAAGATTTTGTTTTTAGAAAATATGTCTTTCAAATTTTGTATTTAAAACAAGTTTCATGAAAAGTTTGTCTTTATAACTTTTTATAATAATATTGTCAATTTTGTCTTCACAAAAAGTTTTTTGAATTTTTGTTCTAAAAAATTCCTTCATTGAAATTTTGTTTTCAGTGAAATTTTTTTAAAATTGTGCTTTAGAAAAATTTTATTGAAGTTTCAGTTCTTTTGAATTTATTTGAAATTGTGTTTTTAGAAATGTTTTATAAAAATCTTGTCGTAAGAAAAAAATTCGTTGAAAGTTTATGTATAAAAAATTTAATAGAAATTTTGTCTAAATTATAAATTTTATTTGAAGGTTTATTCATTTTGTCATTCCGTTTGCAACACATCGAAATATCCATTTCCGACCCTATAAAGTATATATTGTATAGTGTTGATCAGCGTAAAAATCTAGGACAATCTAGACATGTCCGCCCGTCTGTCTGTTGAAATCACGCTACAGTCTTTAAAAATAGAGACTGAAATTTTGCACAGATTCTTTTTTTGTCCATAAGGAGGTTAAGTTCGAAGATGGGCAATATCGGACTATATCATCATATAGCCCCCATTAGACCGATCTGCCGATTTAGGGTCTTAGGCCCATAAAAGCCACATTTATTATCTGATTTTGTTGAAATTTGGGACAGTGAAATGCGTTAGGCCCTTCGACATCATTCGTCAATTTGGCTCAGATCGGTTCAGATTTGGATATAGCTGCCATATAGACTGATCCTCCGATTTAGGGCCTTAGGCCCATAAAAGCCACATTTATTATCCGATTTTGCTGAAATTTGGGACAGCGAATTGCGTTAGGCCCTTCGACGTCCTTCCTCAATTTGGCCTAGATTGGTCCATATTTGAATATAACTGCAATATAGACCGATCTCTCGATTTAAGGTTTTGGGCCCATAAAAGGAGCATTTATTGTCCGATTTCGCCGAAATTTGGGACAGTAAGTTGTGTTAGGCTCTTCGACATTTTTCTGCAACTTGACCCAAATCGGTCCAGATTTGGATATAGCTCCCATGTAGACCGATATATTGATTGAAAGTCTTGGCCCCATAAAAGGCGCATTTATAATCCGATTTCACTGAAATGTGACACAGTGACTAATATTGGGCTTTTCGACATCCGTGTCGTATATGGTTCAGATGGGTTTATCTTTAGATATAGCTATTAAAAAGACCAATATTTTCTTATACACAATTGAACAATTACTTGTACTTATAAGTATTTGGTCCAAATCGGAATATATTTCGATATAACTGCTATGGGACATAAGGTATGCAATTTTCACCGGCTTTTGATGAAAGGTGGTTTACATATATACCCGAGGTAGTGGGTATCCAAAGTTCGGCCCGGCCGAACTTAACGCCTTTTTACTTGTTTTAATATTGCCTTGAAAATTTTTGGCGAAACTAAATGGGTTGTGTAGGTAAGATGTGTCCACCAATCTCCACATGGATGCTCCGAAGAATTCGGGTATAGCTATTTTTTCAATAATAGTACCTTTCAGTTTCAATGCTAATTTGTTCATATTTTACGTATGGGAAGTAAAAATTTAATATAAGTTGACTTTTAACTGTAAAAGCAATTTCACATTCTTTAAGCTATAGGAAGTTTATTATTCCCAAAATTTAGTTCATTTTTAATAGTGTCAAGGTTCAACATTTCTTGAGTGTACGGGTACAAAGTAATTGTAATCTACTATAATCAACAGAAGTGAATTGAACAGTTGAATAGATGAATGTGAAGTGTATCCTACACTCAGAGAAATTTGTTAGTAAAAACATAAAAAAATTTTGCTGTGGCAAAAATTTTTTTTTTTTTTTTTGCTAAGACAGCAAACTTTTTTTGCTGTTTTCAAACAGGAAAATGTTATTTATAGCCTCAAAATGTGTGAAAATGCTTCAAAAACTTTCATACCATATCCAATCTTTCTGTGCCCTTTGGCACTTCAGAATGCAAGTTTACCAACCTTTCTACAATTTAACATTTTTTAATTATTTCAAACAACAGCAGACAAAATATCTGCTAAAATCATATTAATGCTTCTAAATAGAAAATGAACGCCTAAATAAGCAAGAAATTTATATTAATGTATAAGAAGACCCTTGGCGATCGTTTCGATGTTAAAAAAATTTGAAAGTTTTTCCATCAAAGTTACGTCCATTGTCATTTTAACACATTTTTCAAGTATATAAAACCAATTTTAAATACATATATACTATGTTATTATCCCAACTAATTAATCCCTAAGGCTTGTTGTTTTAAAATCTTTGAAACTTTTTTTTTACAAATTTTAAACGACTGCAATATGACTTTAAAAATGCAACATCGACACTAAACTCGGCAAATCCGATCCTACCAAAATGCAGAGTTCTTTGTTATTTAAGTGACCCCAAAGCCCTGATGTATTTGGCTTTGTGTATTTTTCTGTTTTTCATTAAAATCCAGCAAAAGAAACTCACAAAAATATGGATTATTATTGCATGGTTGCTTGTGGTTAACCTGGGCCGCGCACCTCGGAATTCCCCTTGAGCACGGGTGCAGCAAAATTGTTTTGTTAGTACTGTAAGCCGGCCACAATGGTGACGACTGCCACCAAGCGAATGAATGGAAACAAACAGCCCAGAGAGAATAACCCAAAGTGAAACATAGCAAACGGTGCACACAGTAATAATGCTTTCATTTCACATTTTAGCTGAACGTCTGTTGGCAGAGGTCGTTGTCTCCTCAAATGTTGTACGTATGGGTGATGTCATGCGGGTGGCCATAATTCTCTTGGACAGATATGCAGATTGAATGCGCTGACAGGAGAAGTTTAATTTCCAAGTCCTTATGACTTTTAATAGCTACCGTATAAATAGGACAACAACCGAAACCAAGATTTGGTCGTTTCTACATAACCAATGCAATGAATACCAACATTTTAAATAAAATTTTCGTTTCTGATTGCAAAAATATGATAAACACATCTCTTCATTAATTGATGTCTTTTATTTTAATTATATACAGTGCAAATCAAGTATTTCGAATAAATTGCATAATAATTGAGTCCTATAGAGGCTCATCTAAAGTGGAATGAAAAACCGAGTAGATGTTCCACATTGAATTTCATTCGAATATTAACAAGTAAAAAGGCGTTAAGTTCGGCCGGGCCGAGCTTAGGATACCCACCACCTCCGGTATACATGAAAACCACCTTCGGTGAAAATTGCATACGTTATGTCCCATAGCAGTTATAACGAAATATGTTCCCATTTAGACCAAATACTAATATGTAAGAGTCATTTTTCTATTGTGTATAACAAAATATTGGTCTTTTTAACAGCTATATCTAAAAATAAACCGATCTGAACCATATGCGACACGGATGTCGAAAAGCCTAACATAAGTCAATGTGTCAAATTTCAGTGAAATCGGATTATAAATGCGCCTTTTTTGGGGCCAAGACTTTAAATCGAGTTATCGGTCTATATGGCAGCTATATCCAAATTTGGACCGATCTGGGTTAAAACGACGAAGAATATCGAAGGGTCCAACACATCTTACTGTCCCAAATTTCAGCAAAATCGGATAATAAATGAGCCTTTTATGGGCCCAAAACATTAAATCGAGAGATCGGTCTATATGGCAGCTGTATCCAAATCTGGACCGATCTGAGCTAAATTGACGAAGGATGTCGAAGGGCCTAACACAACTCACTGTCTAAAATTTCAGCAAAATCGGATAATAAATGTGGCCTTTATTGGCCTAAATCGGCGAATCGGTTTGTATGGGGGCTATATCAAGATATAGTCCAATATAGCCCATCTTCGAACTTAACCAGCTTATGGACAAAAAAGAATCTGTGCAAAGTTTCAGCTCAATATCGCCAGTTTTAAAGACTGTAGCGTGATTTCAACAGACAGACGGACAGACGGATGGACATGTCTAGATCGTCTTAGATTTTTAACGCCGATCAAGAATATGTATACCTTATAGGGTCGGAAATGAATATTTCGATGTGTTGCAAATGGAATGACAAAATGAATGTACCCCCATCCTTCGCAGGTGGGTATAAAAATCAAAACCAAAATCAACTGTTTTTCTAAATAAATGCTCTTTCAATTATCACTTTTTGACTTTAATTACAAAAGATGAGAAAAATCAAAGACCCACAAATGTAAACAAAATTGTCTATTACCTTTTTATACCCTCCACCATAAGATGGGGGGTATACTAATTTCGTCATTCTGTTTGTAACTACTCGAAATATTCGTCTGAGACCCCATAAAGTATATATATTCTTGATCGTCGCGACATTTTATGTCGATCTAGCCATGTCCGTCCGTCTGTCCGTCCGTCCGTCCGTCCGTCCGTCCGTCTGTCTGTCGAAAGCACGCTAACTTCCGAAGGAGTAAAGCTAGCCGCTTGAAATTTTGCACAAATACTTCTTATTAGTGTAGGTCGGTTGGTATTGTAAATGGGCCATATCGGTCCATGTTTTGATATAGCTGCCATATAAACCGATCTTGGGTCTTGACTTCTTGAGCCTGTAGAGTGCGCAATTCTTATCCGATTGGAATGAAATTTTGCATGACGTGTTTTGCTATGATATCCAACAACTGTGCCAAGCATGGTTGAAATCGGTTCATAACCTGATATAGCTGCCATATAAACCGATCTTGGGTCTTGACTTCTTGAGCCTCTAGCGTGCGCAATTCTTATCCGATCAGAATGAAATTTTGCACGACGTGTTTTGTTATGATATCCAACAAGTGTGCCAAGTATGGTTCAAATCGGTCCATAACCTGATATAGCTGCCATATAAACTGATCTTGGGTCTTCACTTCTTGAGCCTGTAGAGTGCGCAATTCTTATCCGATTGGAATGAAATTTTGCATGACGTGTTTTGCTATGATATCCCACAACAGCGCCAAGTATGGTTCAAATCGGTCCATAACATGATATAGCTAGCATATAAACCGATCTTGGGTCTTGACTTCTTGACCCTCTAGAGGGCGCAATTCTTATCCGATTGGAATGGAATTTCGCACGACGTGTTTTGTTATGATACCCAACAACTGTGCCAAGTATGGTTCAAATCGGTCCGTAACCTGATATAGCTACCATATAAACCGATCTTGGGTCTTGACTTCTTGACCCTCTAGAGGGCACAATTCTTATCCGATTGGAATGGAATTTCGCACGACGTGTTTTGTTATGATACCCAACAACTGTGCCAAGTATGGTTCAAATCGGTCCGTAACCTGATATAGCTACCATATAAACAGATCTGGGGATTTGACTTCTTGAGCTTCTAGAGGGCGCAATTCCTATCCGATTTGGCTGAAATTTTGCATGACGTATTTTATTTTTACTTTCAACAACTGTGTCAAATAAGGTTCAAATCGGTTCATAACCTGATATAGCTGCCATATAAACCGATCTGGGATCTTGACTTCTTGACCCCTAGAGGTCGCAATTATTATCCGATATGCCTGAAATTTTGTACGATGGATACTCTCATGACCATCAACAAACGTTTTTATTATGGTCTGAATCGGTCTATAGCCCGATACAGATTCCATATAAATCGTTCTCTCTATTTTACTTCGTAAGCCCCAATGGGCGCAATTCTTATACGAATTAGCTAAAATTTTACACAGGTCTCCAACATATAATTTAATTGTGGTCCGAACCGGACCATATCTTGATATCGTTTTAATAGCAGAGCAACTCTTTTCTTATATCCTTTTTTGCCTAAGAAGAGATGCCAGGAAAAGAACTCGACAAATGCGAACCATGGTGGAGGGTATATAAGATTCGGCCCGGCCGAACTTAGCACGCTTTTACTTGTTTAGTTTAATGTGGACTATTTTCATGCCATTTGAAGGGACAATTCGCAATTGTCTATAAAATTTTTGTTGGAAATAGGTTCCAATCTTCGTAATATCGAATGAATATCTAAATTGTGGTTTTAATAATCATATTAACTTTGTAATTTAAGTTTTTGATTGGTAAAATGTAAATTTGCTGACTAGAGACATGTTCTTGTTTAAATTTTCGTAGTTAGGGATTTGATAAATATTCAGATAAACCTATTTTCAACGATAATTTGAAGCTATTCTTCTTCATGCAATGTTAGCAGATCATATTCTAGTACATAAACGATTGTTGTTATATGTTGCAAAGAGTGCCTTTAAACAACAAATTTGTACTTTGAGTCGGTGAGATACAAATAAATTGTTGCAGGAATATTAAAAAAAAATTTTGTTTTTATACCCTCCACCATAGAATGGGGGTATACTAATTTCGTCATTCTGTTTGTAAGTACTCGAAATATTCGTCTGAGACCCCATAAAGTATATTTATTCTTGATCGTCGCGACATTTTATGTCGATTTAGCGATGTCCGTCCGTCCGACCGTCTGTCTGTCGAAAGCACGCTAACTTTCGAAGGAGTAAAGCTAGCCACTTGAAATTTTGCACAGATACTTTTTATTAGTGTAGGTCGGTTGGGATTGTAAATGGGCCATATCGGTCCATAACCTGATATAGCTGCCATATAAACCGATCTTGGGTCTTGATTTCTTGAGCCTCTAGAATGCACAATTCTTATCCGATTGGAATGAAATTTTGCATGACGTGTTTTGTTATGACATTCTACAACTGTGCCAAGTATGGTTTAAATCGGTCCATAACCTGATTTAGCTGTCATATATACCGATCTTGTGCCTTGACTTCTTGAGCCTCTAGAGGGCGCAATTCTTTTGGATTGTATATACCATCCACTGTGGACAGCAATTTTTCAAATTCTTTGACCGATCTGTCAATTGCTTAGAATTGCTATGCTATTTTAGCTATATCATATTAAAAACCGATTGGGGCCATACTTGGTATGAGACCAAAGTGGAATACGCTGTGCACAAATTCAGCCAAATCGGGTAAAAATTGCCCCTATAGTGGCTTAAGAAATAAAATTGTGAGATCTGTTTATATGGGAGCTACATAAGGTTATGAACCAATGTAAATCATACTTGGCGCATTTGAAGTTAGAAAAAATATTTTAGCTTAATCGGATAAGAATTGTGCCTTCTACCTTTACCAAAACATGGACCGATATGACCCATTTACAATCTCAACCAACCCACACTAACAAGAAGTATATATACAAAATTCTACGCACCTATCTGTACTGTATCGAAAGTTATCGTGCGTTTGACAAACAGACGCACGGAAGGACATGGCTGTATCGACTTTATGGGGTCTTAGACGCATATTTCGAAATGTTACAAACGCAATGACGAAATTAATATACGCCCATTCTATGGGTGGAGGAAATAAACATTACGAAACAAAGTTCTTAAAAACAGTCCAAACTAAAATAAAAGGGTAATAGACGAAAATTGTGCTGAAAATTAATAAATTTCTTACAAAATAACTCTGAAATAGATGAAAGGTATATCAAGGCATAGTAACTTATCTTAAAACCAGTAAGGAAGGGCAAAAGTGGGGCGGTGCCGACTGTATAATACCCTATACCTACCCTATAAGTACAATGTGGGAGCTACCAATTTTGATCTACCTCGGCTAGCAAATATGTTCAAACAACATTATTGGAAATTCCCCAAAATCTTACAGACATATATAGGATATTTATAGGAGCAAAATCTAAATCTGTACTAATTTCGAACAAATTTCTCAGATAACGTGGAAGTCGTCAAACAAGGCGTTGTACAAAATTTTGGGAAAATTGGTTAGTAAATGCGATTGCAATGGTTCTAGCAGTGAAAATCGGGCGATATATATATATATATATATATATATATATATATATATATATATATATATATATATATATATATATATATATATATATATATATATATATGAGAGCTATATCCAAATCTGAATCGATTTCTATGAAATTCCTACCAAATTTCGAGAGAATCGGTTTACAAATGACCTATCTCTTTAAAGCATTCTTACTGCTATATCCAAATCTGATCCGATTTTTTTCCAATTTCAATAGGCTTCGTCTCTAGGCCGGAAAACATGCCTGTACCAAATTTGAAGTCGATCGGATGAAAACTGCAACCTGTACTTTGTACACAAATTAACATGGACAGACGGAAAGATAAACGGACGGACATACAGACAGACGTACATAGCTAAATCGAATCAGAAAGTGATTCTGGATCGATCGGTATACTTATCAATGGGTCTATCTCTCTTCCTTTTGGGTGTTACAAACTAATTCGCTAAGTTATAATGCCCTGTACCACAGTAGTGGTGTAGGACATAACAAGTAAAAGCGCGCTAAGTTGGAATAAGAATGTCGAGACGATCAAGAATATATATACTTTATGGGGTCCTAGATCAATATTTCGAGGTGTTACAAATGGAATGACTAGATTAGTATACCCTCATCCTATGGTGGTGGATATAAAAACGATGCCTATAACCCTGCGCATTTTCATTCGTGGCTATCTCAACAACGACTGAAACAAAGAGAATAAGATTACGTGTGACTTGCCATCAACACTACCGTAATGCGTTTAATATCTTAAATGACCAAGTACTACCTTGTCTGCTTTCGCTAGTACCCATGCTTCGGAACCATACAACAGCTCGGGTAGTATAAGTGTCTTGTATTGTGTAATTTTCTGCTTACGAGAGGTGGCTTTGCTCCTCGCCTGCTTGTTTAATCCAGTAGCATATGTTAGCCAATATTATCCTACGCTTTCAAAACTTTTGGTATTTTTTGCGGTTACGGTTGTGTCTGCCGACGTAAATAGATAAAGTTGCTAACTATCTCAAAGATTGCTTTCCTAACTTTTTCTATTTTCTAATCCTGCTCAGGTTTACAGGACTTTATGGGAGTTGAAATCATCCACTTTGTATTATCTCCATTTACATTTTCGTTAATTCACTTTCGATACTTTGAAAGGCTGCAATTGCTTCTTCCGGTTACCGACCCATAATATCGATGTCATCGGCATAGGCAAGAAGCATAAGTAGTGTGCCAACCTTATTCACATCTGCATCTCGTATAATCTTCTCCAAGGGATTATAAAAGAGATCACACGATACTCTGTTTCCCCGTCTGAAACGTTGTTCGGTATTGACCGATTCGGAGAGGTTCTTTCCTATTATAAGTGAGTCCTATTAGTTTTGCAGAGATACTAAACTTTGACATGGCTTGAAATACCTTGAACGTATTGGGCTGTCGAAGGCGACTTTGTAGTCAATGGGAAAAAATGGTTGGTGTTAATTTGGTTTATGGTGGATTTACCAGGTCTAAAGCCACACTGATAGATCCCAATTACTTTGATGATTTTAGACATTAATCTTTCATGGTCGTATCTTGTATGCGATGGGTGAATAGACTTACTTTTATACCCTCCACCATAAGATGGGGGGTATACTAATTTCGTCATTCTGTTTGTAACTACTCGAAATATTCGTCTGAGACCCCATAAAGTATATATATTCTTGATCGTCGTGACATTTTATGTCGATCTAGCCATGTCCGTCCGTCTGTCCGTCCGTCCGTCCGTCCGTCCGTCCGTCCGTCCGTCCGTCTGTCTGTCGAAAGCACGCTAACTTCCGAAGGAGTACAGCTAGCCGCTTGAAATTTTGCACAAATACTTCTTATTAGTGTAGGTCGGTTGGTATTGTAAATGGGCCATATCGGTCCATGTTTTGATATAGCTGCCATATAAACCGATCTTGGGTCTTGATTTCTTGAGCCTCTAGAGTGCGCAATTCTCTTCCGATCAGAATGAAATTTTGCACGACGTGTTTTGCTATGACACCCAACAACTGTGCCAAGTGTGGTTAAAATCGGTCCATAACCTAATATAGCTGCCATATAAACCGATCTTGGGTCTTCACTTCTTGAGCCCCTAGCGTGCGCAATTCTTATCCGATCAGAATGAAATTTTGCACGACGTGTTTTGTTATGATATCCAACAACTGTGCCAAGTATGGTTTAAATCGGTCCATAACCTGATATAGCTGCCATATAAACCGATCTTGGGTCTTGACTTCTTGAGCCTCTAGAGGGCGCAATTCTTATCCGAATGGAATGGAATTTCGCACGACGTGTTCTGTTATGATACCCAACAACTGTGCCAAGTATGGTTTAAATCGGTCCATAACCTGATATAGCTGCCATATAAACCGATCTTGGGTCTTGACTTCTTGAGCCTCTAGAGGGCACAATTCTTATCCGATTTGAATGAATTTTTGCACGAAGTATTTCGTTATGATATCCAACAACTGTGCCAAGTATGGTTGAAATCGGTTCATAACCTGATATAGCTGTCATATAAACAGATCTGGGGATTTGACTTCTTGAGCTTCTAGAGGGCGCAATTCCTATCCGAATTGGCTGAAATTTTGCATGACGTATTTTATTTTTACTTTCAACAACTGTGTCAAATAAGGTTCAAATCGGTTCATAACCTGATAAGCTGTCATATAAACCGATCTGGGATCTTGACTTCTTGACCCCTAGAGGTCGCAATTATTATCCGATATGCCTGAAATTTTGTACGATGGATCCTCTCATGACCATCAACAAACGTGTTTATTATGGTCTGAATCGGTCTATAGCCCGATACAGATCCCATATAAATCGTTCTCTCTATTCTTATACGAATTGGCTGAAATTTTACACAGGTCTCCAACATACAATTAATTTGTGGTCCGAACCGGACCATATCTTGATATCGCTCTAATAGCTGATCAAATCTTTTCTTATATCCTTTTTTGCCTAAAAAGAGATGCCGGGAAAAGAACTGGACAAATGCGATCCATCGTGGAGGGTATATAAGATTCGGCCCGGCCGAACTTAGCACGCTTTTACTTGTTTATTCTGTAGTTGGCATATATTGTTTTATCCGCTTTCTTGTGTACGGGACACATATTTCCTTCTTTGTCTCATCGGTTTGATGTTTAATTCTTTGGTAGAGTATTCTTACTACTGAACATCTCGATTCGCTCACACCTCTTTCCATTTCCCTTTTCTTCCTACGGAAGAGACGTTTCTTCTCTCTCCATTTCTCCCGAAGGATGGGACAGCGGATTATATTCTCTTTTTAGTCGTTCGTTGAAAATATCGCTTGAAATTTTGCACAGATACTTTATAATAGTGTAGGTAGTTGGGGATTGCAAATAGGCCATATCGGTTCTGATTTGGATATAGCTCCCATATGAACCGATCTGCCGATTTGACTTCTTTAGCCCCTGAAATTTTCATCTGATTTGGCTAAAATTTTTCGCATAGTGTTCTGTTATAACTTCCAACAACTGTGCTAACTACGGTCAAAATGGGTTAACAACCTGATATAGGTCCCATGTAAACCGATCTTTCGATTTGATTTCCTGAGCCCCCGGAAGCCACTATTTGCGTCGATTTGGCTGAAATTTTGCACATAGTGTTCTGTTATAACATCCATGTTCTTGTGCCAAGTACGGTCAAAATCGGTCAAGAACGTCATATAGCTCCCATACTAACCTATCTCCCGATTTGACTTCTTGAGCCCTTGCAAGCCGCGATATTTATCCGATTTGGCTGAAATTTTGCATATAGTGTTCTGTTATGACTCTCAACAACTGCTCCAATTACGGTCAATTTCGATCTAGAACTAGATATAGCTTCCATATTTTAGCAGAACCCATGGTGGTGGGTTCCTAAGATTCGGCCCGGCCGAACTTAGCACGCTTTCACTTGTTTAATAGTGATTTCTTCAAGTTTTCCGGGTGATGTGCTACTAACCCGACGCCGCAACCCACCTTTTTATCGGCCCACAGGTGAACTCGTGGCATATTTTAGCTCACTATCTTCAATGGATGTTAAAGGTAGCTACCCGGATGACATCGCGAGAAGGTTTATGTCCACATTTAAGATGAAGGATGATCAAGATAAGGATTTTGGCAAGTCAAAACCAATCAGAACGTTGCTTGTTTTCATCCCCAAGTCACCTCTATAACCTGTTATAGCTATAATCCGATCTCTTAATTATACTTGTTTGGCTCTTATAAACTTAAATTTTTGTCTGGTTTGACAGAAATTAATTACATAGATTACAACCATGTCCTTCAATTGAATTTATTTCTGTACATTTTTAGCACAATCCATAATCCAGGTAACAGATGGTTCACAAAACCAGCCAGGCTTTCCCTTCATTGGCACAATTGAAACGCTGAACCAGGGGATCGCTTAATATGGGAGTTATATCTTTTTACCGTCTTATTCTGTTTGAATCTTGGTGGTCATAAGTGTATCGCCCATATGAAATTAAATTGGAGGCAGACCTAGCCTCCAATTATAATGGGGTTTATATCTAATTATGGACCACATAACAACCATATTTTGCTAACTAAAACGGATGTTTATTTACCTTACCTTACAGTTATTATTTTCAAACTAAACTTACTAATATGCAGCTGGAGCCGTCACTTAACCTCCTGCATCACTGTACTAATAGAAAAAGGGCATGCAATCGCTTTTAATCACTCTTATATCACAAAACTCGGTTCTGGTGGTAAATGCAAATGCCTAAAATTTAGTGGAGTTCATGTTTTCTTCGCGGCTCGTTAATTTGTTTGAAGAGCATTATGAGGGGCACTAACAAGTATTTACAACCAAAGCAAAAGAAGTCTCAAATTTACGGAGCGCTTTCTGGCATCAGGCAAAAAATTACAATGACAAAGCACTCAAACAAATGTAAACATCGCTGGCTGCAGGTTGTTTCCTTTTTTTACTTGGGTATTTGTTGTTCATTCCATTGTAGGGGAATAGTCACAAAGGATTATTTTGTGGCCAACTGGCAGCAAGACGCCTTCCATGCATTCGCAAGTCATGCATAGCCATCTCCAAGTCCCATGGACGACAGTGGAAGCCTACGTTCATATATCCTTTTTAATTTATAAGCTTTTCTTAGTATTGCAGCCAGCTCAGGCAACGCCACACAGTCGCGGCCATATTTGAGTCTGAATGAGACGCACCAACAAACCTGTGCACATACACACCCATACTCTTCCCTGTATATGCCACATAGCAGAAAAAAGCGAGGAACTTGCACTCCATTAAACCAGACTTAAGTGCAACTGGCTCGCTTCGCTCCATTTCGTTTGAAATAACAATGCTTCAGTTGGAGCGCTAAATATTATTCCTTGCTTGCCCGAGTATGTTTGTGCGAGAATATATTTAGAGAAGCCATTTTTTTATTCACTTTTGCCGAGATACACAAATAATGCAACAAACGGATACGGAAACAACGATACGGCTCCGACGTTGAATGCATCGAAGGAACAGGAGTATGTCTGTTGGTGTGCACGACAAGCGTATTCTAGTCAGGACCTCAATGCCACTCCTTCCAGTTCCATGTCAAACAATTGTTCTTCATTTGTGACTGCTTGCCTGCAACATAGAGAATGGGTCAAAAGTATGCAGCAAATTTTTTCAGAACGAAACTGCTGAAGCTCCCAGAGAAAAACTTATATATATAAATAATTAACTTATCCTATTAATATAGTCAAATAGGACATGATGTAGCTCATTTTACTTATATACGACCGTATAAAAATAGAGTAAACATATTTGATAATTTAAATACATCTACTTAAGTTAAGTTAAAACGCACTCAGTTCTAGAATGCTTTTCACCAAAACTCTCTTACACCCACCACCATAGCATGGGGGCATATCAAATCATTACGTTGGTAACACCTCTAAATATTAGTCTGCGACCCCATATTGATACAGCCATGTCCGTCCGTCTGTCGAAATCACGATAGCGGTCGAACGAATAATGATATCCGCATGAAATTTTGCACAGATACTTCTTGTTGATGTAGGTCGTTGGGGACTGAAAATGGGCTATATCGGATCAAATTTTGATACAGCTTCCATCAGGGACGAAGCCAGTTTTTTATTTTGGAGGCTGCCCACCCCAAATATTTTTTTATAAGCGAAAAATTCGCAAAATTCTTCAATTCTAGGAAATTGGCAAATTTTTTATTCAAATTTTAAGTTGTTACTGAATGCAGGAACTAACACATTGGCGATGACATTTGGTTATAAAGTCAGGGCTAAATATTGTACTGCTCGCCAACATACTATTCATAAGCCGACCCTAATTTTTCAAAATGTGTTTGTCTTTGCGAACATCTCAGTTTTATAGTGATAGTATCGGTAAATCAACTTTAGTGTTCTGAAGAAATTTTTATACCCTCCACCATAGGATGGGGTATACTAACTTCGTCATTCTGTTTGTAACTCCTCATAATATTCGTTATGCCATTTTATGTCGATCTAGCCATTACCGCCCGTCCGTCTGTCTGTCGAAAGCACGCTAACTTTCGAAGGAGTAAAGCTAGGCGCTTGAAATTTTGCACAAATACTTCTAATAAGTGGAGGTAGGTTGGGAATGTAAATGGACCATATTAGTTCATATCTTGATATAGCTGAAATATAAAAACCGATCTTGGATCTTAAATTCTTGAGCCACTGCAGGGCGAAAATTTTATCCGAATTCGCTGAAATTTTGTATAAAGAGTATTTTTTATGATTTTCAACAACTGTGTTAAGTATGGTTGAAATCGGTTCATAACCTGATATAGCTGTCATATGAACCGATCCGTGGTCTTGATTTCTTAAGCTTCTAGATGGCGCAATTTCTATCCGATTGGAATGAAATATTGCACGACGTGTTT
Source organism: Stomoxys calcitrans (assembly GCF_963082655.1). Classification (NCBI taxonomy): domain Eukaryota; kingdom Metazoa; phylum Arthropoda; class Insecta; order Diptera; family Muscidae; genus Stomoxys; species Stomoxys calcitrans. The sequence goes on along the minus strand of NC_081556.1, from coordinate 59,586,790 downwards.
TGTTATGACTTCCAAGAACTGTGCCAAGTATGGTTCAAATCGGTTCATAACCTGATATAGCTGCCATATAAACCAATCTGGGATCTTGACTTCTCGAGCCTCTAGAGCTCGCAATTATTATCCGATTTGCCTGAAATTTTGTACGACGAATTCTCTCATGACCATCAACATACTTGTTAATTATGGTCTGAATCGGTCTATAGCCTGATACAGCTCCCATGTAAATCGATCTCTCTATTTTACTTCTTGAGCCCCTAAAAGGCGCAATTCTAATTCGAATTGGCTGACATTTTACACAGGTCTCCAACATATAATTTAATTGTGGTCCAAACCGGACCATATCTTGATATCGCTCTAATAGCAGAGCAAATCTTTTCTTATATCTTTTTTTTGCCTAAGAAGCGAAAGAACTCGACAAATGTGATCCATGGTGGAGGGTATATAAGATTCGGCCCGGCCGAACTTAGCACTCTTTTAATTCTTTTTGCATGAGGTGTTTTGTTATGACGTTTAACAACTGTGTCAAGTACGGTGATGGCCTCTCCCATGACCTTCAATATACGTGTCAAATATCGTGTGAATCAGTTTTCAGCCTGATACAGCTCCCCTATAAACCGATTTCCCTATTTTACTTTTTGAGGCCCTAAAATGCCCAGTTCTTATTCGATTACTCTGAAATTTTACACATAGACTTTTACTGTGGTCGACAACACTCAATTCAATTAGCATAGCAATTTTTTTCTTTTACCCTTTGTTTGTCTAAAAAGATATACCGGGAAAGAACTCGACAAATGCGATCAATGGTGGAGGATATATAAGATTCGGCCCGGCCGAACTTAGCACGCTTTTACTTTTTAATGTTATAGCAGATTTTTGGTTTTAAAACAGCAGATTTTGTTAGCTGAAATAGCAGTACGAAATATTTGCGACAGAACCATTTAGCTAAAACGGCAGTCATGTCTGCTTTCCCATTTTGCTGTTTTGTATAACAAATTTCGTCGATTGTGTTATATGTGGAATATCCATTTATTCTAAGGCAGTTACTCGAAGTGAAGGGGGTCTTAGTGAAGCTATATCAAGTTAAGGTCTGATTCGGAGCATAAATGAATTGAATGCTGAACATTGCAGAAGTCGCTGCGTAATATTTCAGTCCATTCGGATAAGAATTGCGCCTTAAAGGGGCTCACGAAACAAAATTGGGAGATCGGTTTATATGGGAGCTGTATCAAGCTATTTATCTATTCAGACCATATTAGACACGTATGTTGAAGGTCATGAGCCGTTGTACAAAATTTCTGCCAAATCAGATAATAATTGCGCCCTCTAGAAGCTCAAGAAGTCAAGATCTCAGAACGGTTTATATGGCAGCTATACCAGGTTATTTACTGATTCGCGCAATACTAAACGCAGTTGTTAGAAATCATAACAAAACACCTCATGCAAAATTTCAGCCAAATCGGCTGAGAATTGCGCCCTCCATCGGCTCAAGAATTCAAGACCCAAAATCGGTTTATATGGCAGCTATACCAGGTTATGTACAGATTTGCGCCATACTTAGCACAGTTGTTGAAAGTCATTACAAAACATTTAATGCAAAATTACAGCCAAATCGGATAAGAATTGCGCCCTCCAAAAGCTGAAGAAGTCATGTCCCCAGATCGGTTTATATGGTCGCTATATTGGGTTATGATTCTCAATCTGTTGGACTCTAGAAGCAAAAATAAGCACTGTAACTCGATCATAGACTAAATATAATAAATATATTTGCACCCAATTAGCTGAGGAAATTCCACTGCGATCACAAGATGTTATAGAGAAAGCAGTCAAGTTATTGACAGAAATTGTAACTAACGCGGCTACGTTAGCTTCTACAAAAGTATTGTTACAACAGGGTTTTTGGCCAATGCAATCGCCTAGTATCGATACCCTTATCAGAGAGAAAAAATCTCAGAAAAGAATTGCAAAGACATCGATCTCCGAATTTAAAAAGCAATCTCCGAAGAAGTTAGAGGAAACTAAACGACGCATTGAAAGAAACTGAAGAGATCGCCTTCGATCGATAAAAAGCATGCGTAGACCTATTGCTCACCAATCTGGAAGCTGGCTTCTGGGCAAAGAGAGCAGAGGAAAAAGTTAACGCGTTTGCAAGTGATCTTGAAATGTGTTTCACACCTAATAGTCCCTTAATGAAATTGAATCAACTATACAAGACAAGATTGAATCAACTATACAAGACAAGATTGAATCAACTATACAAGACAAGATACAAGATATGAAGTCTAAGAAATCGCCAGGTGTTGATGATATAAACGCATGACAGCAATCAGCTGTCAGAATCATATATTTCATCTTCAACAGCATATTACTTTTTGGATATTTTCCCCAATCTTGGAAACGATCTGGCATAGTTATGATCCAGAAACCCGTTAAGGATCCTACACAAGTAAAGTCGTACAGACCCATAAGCCTCCTATCAATTTTATAAAAATTGTTTAAAAAAAAGTAATAATTTTTCGAGTGTTTTTGCCCTTTGGAGCGAAGATTTGATTGAATTTTTACAATTTTTGTTTGTTTCTCTTTCGAGACGAGCTTAATGATCGGAGATGCAAATGGAAAAGGAAAGCCGAAGATAGCAACACATACCAACCACTAGAAGACTTTTCAACCATATTAGATGTAATTGCTTCAAAGGCCGTGCGTTGGTATGTTGTATTTGAATCGTATATATTGCGAAAACGCATCTGTGATACAATTACCACATTAACCAAGCTCGACAACCCTGCTTACTAGCTGTACTTTTCCCAATGCATATATTTTTGTGTAATGACAGACATTCTTTCTGTGGCAAATTACAGTTCTTCCATACTACACATGATTTTGTCTTGGAAGATGTATTGATGGCTTCGAACGCCAAGATAACGGCAATGGCTCTCGCTGTTGTTCCGTGTGCCCAGGTTTGAATCCTGGCCGGGCTCTGCCGAATTTCGAACCTGGGCACCCGAAACAACATCGAGAGCAATTGCCGTTGTCTTACTGAAGACATACCTACAACACAAGGGTCACTTTGACTTTTGCAGATGATACTGCTTTTATTACTTTTCATCGTAATCCGATAATTTTGTAAAGATTTACAAATTCACGTCCGAGAGATAGAACAATAGCTCCAGAAATGGATGATTGTAGTGCAAGCTAGTAAGTGCACCCACGTTACTATTACCCTTAATAGAGAATCATGATTCCCAGTAGTGATATTTAACTCTTCGATACCCCAAAAAGATAAAGTTAAGTACTTGGGATTGCACTTCGATAGACGTCTAACTTGGACTGATCAATTAAATGCAAAGTTAACCCAAATATAGCTTAAAACAATCCAACTGCATTTGCTCAGTAGTCACTATTCAAACCTTCACTACAAAGTTTTGCTATATAGATAGAAGTATTATTAAACCAACATGGACTAATGGCATAGAGCTCTGGGATACAGCATACGCCACAAATATCAACAAATCTGTATCCTGAATCTGTACTAGTGATCTTTATCTGCCTCCTTAGGTTAGGTTGAAAGAGGGTGCAGATATTAATCCGTGCCATGCCATTATGGACATACACCTAAGCCACTAATCGGCTTGTTGTGCGCTCTAAAAACTATAAAGTAACCTCTAAAAAGAAAAATTTAAGTTAGGCATTCCGTGCTACTTACAAAATCCATAATTGTTTTCAATACCACTCTTTTTAATACTCACTAGGTAAGGCATATTTACCACGTTAGAAGAGATCGAGCTTTGTTAACTCCCTTCATAAGTCCGCTAAAAGATGTTTTGTAGATAATTATAGGTGTACCGCAAAATTTAGTGTCATTCCTAATCTTTTCGAACTTCTGGTATTGGAATATGGGTGCATCATACGGAGCCCGGTTTACAATTGTTACTCTGATAGAATGGAATCAGTTCAGATTCAATATCTGATTTTAGCTTTTTAGTGGCCTGATTGGGAACCCATCGGAATTGCCTCCGCCTTACAGAAGTCGTTTACTGTTGATTAATCTTCCGACACTTGAAAGAAGACGATTTATGTTAAGAGATTTACTTATCATTAAATTACTTTGGGGTCTAATGGACTCTCAATTCCTGACAGTCGAGATAGCATATAATATTCCCTCTCGAACAACTCGCAAATTTGAACCGTTGAGTTTGTCGCTCGCGAGAACTATTAACGAGATTACTATGTGCTATATACAATAACATGTGTACTACTATATGCTTAAGTGATCCGTTGCACGTCAAAAAGAACATGGTATTACATTTGTAAGATTGTAACATCCATGTTTATTTTGTTAATTTGATTATTTTCTAATTGGGATTCATTATTCTAATTACTGGCCACTTTGTATTGGGTTGCCTAAAAAGTAATTGAGGATTTTTTAAAAGAAAGTAAATGCATTTTTAATAGAACTTAGAATGAACTTTAATCAAATATATAATTATCATTTTGTTCGATAACCTTTTGCCATCTTCCTGGCAAATTTAGTATTCCACGCTCATAGAACTTCTGGCCTTTGTCTGCAAAAAATGGAAACAAGTGCGATTTTATAGCCTCATCATTGCCGAAAGTTTTACCATTTAAGGAGTTCTGCAAAGATCGAAATAAATGGTAGTCTGATGGTGCACGGTCAGTGCTATATGGTGGATGCATCAAAAGTTCCCAGCCAAGCTCACTCAGTTTTTGGCGAGTGACCAAACGCGATCTAGCGTTATCCTGGTGGAATATGACACCTTTACGATTGACCAATTCTGGTCGCTTCATCTTGATGGCTGCATTCAATTTGTCCAATTGTTGACAGTAAATATCCGAATTAATCGTTTGGTTCCTTGGAAGCAGCTCAAAATATACCACACCCTTCCAATCCCACCAAACAGACAGCATAACCTTCTTTTGGTGGATATCAGCCTTTGAAGTGGTTTGAGCTGGTTCACCATGCTTGGACCATGCTCGTTTTCGACCAACGTTATTGAAACAATCCATTTTTATTCCCACCACCGAAGGATGGGGGTATATTCATTTTGTCATTCCGTTTGCAACACATCGAAATATCCATTTCCGACCCATATACATATTTTTGATCAGCGTAAAAATCTAAGACGATCTAGACATGTCCGTCCGTCTGTCCGTATAAATAAATAGAGATATTGAGCTGAAATTTTGCACGGATTCTTTTTTTGTCCTTAAGCAGGTTAAGTTCGAAGATGGGCTATATCGGACTATATCTTGATATAGCCCCCATATAGACCTATCCGCCGATTTAGGGTCTTAGGCCCATAAAAGCCACATTTATTATCCGATTTTGTTGAAATTTGGGGCAGTGAGTTGTGTTAGGCCCTTCGACATCCTTCGTCAATTTGGCTCAGATCGGTCCAGATTTGGATATAGCTGCAATATAGACCGATCCTCTGATTTAGGGTCTTAGGCCTATAAAAGCCACATTTACTATCCGATTTTGCTGAAATTCGGGGCAGTGAGTTGCCTTAGGCCCTTCGACATCTTTCTCCAATATGGCCCAAATCAGTTCAGTTTTGGATATAGCTGCCATGTAGACCGATATCTCGATTTAAAGTCTTGGCCCCATAAAAGGCGCATTTATAATCCGATTTCACTGAAATTTGACACAGCGACTTATGTTCGGCTTTTCGACATCTGTGTCGTATATAGTTCAGATCGGTATGAGGTATATAAGTATAAGGTATGAAATTTCGTTTCCGTGTCGTATATAGTTCAGATCGGTATGAGATATATAAGTATAAGGTATGAAATTTTCACCAAATTTTGAAGAAAGGTGGTTTACATATATACCCGAGGTGGTGAGTATCCAAAGTTCGGCCCGGCCGAACTTAACGCCTTTTTACTTGTTCATCTCCAGTTATGATTCGTTTTAAAAACGGATCGAATTCATTGCGTTTAAGGTGCATAAGGTGCACAGGCGTTGATTCGGTTTGTTAAATGAATTTCTTTCAATACATGTGGTACCCAAATATCAAGCTTTTTCACCAGTTCAAGACTTTATATGTGATAATAAACAGTTGATTTTGGTATCGTTAACTTCTCTCCTATCTCACGCTCAGTTACATGACGATACAATTCGATTAATGCTTAAAATTTGTCAACCCCGACTATATGAAAAATCAGCAATTACTTTTTGGGCAACCCAATAGTTGGCTGACAATTTGTTTTACCTTTTTAGGCTCCATATAAACGGCATCATATTCTACAATTCCTTCCGCAAAATAGTACAACCTGGCCTTTGCGCAGTAGTTGTCAGTTTTTAGGAATTATTGTACCTATTTATTTGCCTATTTGGCTCTGGGGACCAGTAGAACTTTGCCTATTGTATAGGCCGATTGATCATCTGGCATATAATCTGCAACCACCTCTGCGGACCAGTATAACACTGATAATGAACGGCCATCTTGTGATTATGTTTATCTCACTGATATGTGTTGTTGTTTGAAATCATTGTTTATATGTTACTAGCTGACCCGGGCCCGCTCCGCTGCGCCTTCTTTTACTTTATATGGAACAAAATTTTCCTTGGAATATTTATTTTCGACAATTAAAGAGCTTTTAGTGAAATACCATGCTACGAAAATAGTATATCGCTTGACTAACAATTTAACAATATAAGTGCCTTCGTCCGAATCCCATATGATCTCTATTGGTCTACGAATTTAAGTTTGGATGTAAGGTGTACCCCATTCTTAAAATACTTTATTTCAGCCCGCCACTCTCATGATATCTGATTTAGGGGTGTTTTCGGGGGTGAGGTGATCCCCCAGGCACTTGGCCGTGAAAAATATCAGCATCGTGGTCTTCTTTCAAAAACCATTTATTTAAACCCCATATTGCCATTGGTTTAGGGGAGTTTACACGGGCAAGGGGTGATTTCCTAAATACATGGTCCTTAATTTGGATATCAAATTCGTATTCTACTCCCAAATACCTTTATTTGAGCCCCATTTTGCGATGGTCGCTACAAAATTGCTGCTTGTGGGCTATTCTGGGAAAGGGGTTGGCCCCCAGAAAATTGGTCCGAAGGTGGGTATCAATTCTTGCTCTACTCCCAACACATTTCATTTATGCTCCACATTGACATGGTCGGTATATATGGCCGATTGAGGGGTATTTTGGGGATTAGAGTGGTCGCCCAAACACTAAGCCCGGAAAATATATCAGCAACGTGCTCTATTCTCACATATCTATATATCATTTATTTGAACCCCATATTGCCATTGGCCTCAAAATTGGATATCGAATTCGTTTTCAAATCTCATTTAAACTCCTTATTGCAAAAGTCAGCAAATATGTCCGGTTTGGGGTATTGGCCCTAAAAACTCTAAATATTTAGTTCCACACTCTTTACAAATCAAATTGTCTTGGCGAGCAAATACGTCCTATTTGGGGGTTGTTATGGTGGTGCGACGTCCCCTGGACAGTTGGTTCCTAATGTTGATTTCAGATACGTGGTCTACTCCCAAATACCTTTAATTTGAGCCCCATATTTCCATAGTCGGCAAACGTGACCGACTTGGGGGGTGTTTTGGGGGATGGGCGGTTACTCAGTGAGTTGGCCCTGAAAATATATATCGGAATCGTGTTCCACTCTAAAAAACCCTCTTATTTGAGCCACATATCGCAAAAGACAGCAAATATTTACTATTTGGGTGGTGTTGTGGGTGTGGAGTGGCCCCATAGACACTTTTCCCAAATATTGATACCAGATTCGTTCTTCACTCCCAAAGACCTTCATTTGAGCCCCATATCGCTATGGTCGTAATTTTGTCCCCTTTGGAGGAAGTTTTTGGGGAGAGGCGGTAAATAAATCCTGTTGGGGGAGGGTGTTTTGGAAAAGAGGTGGACCCCCAGAAACGTGGTCCCACATTTGGATATCTGATTCGTATTCTACTCGCAAATACCTTTCATTTGAGTCCCATATTATCATGGTCGGTAAATATGTTCGATTTAGGGGTGTTTTGGGGGTTGGGGTGGTCCCCCTAGCAGTTGGTTCGACAAATGGATATCAGATACGTTTTCTTATCCTAAATACCTTTCATTTGTGTCCCATATTGTCGTGATTGGTTTAAATATATGTTTGGTAGGTTTTAGGGTGGGGCGGCCCCCCTTGGTACCCCATCCGAAATTTGGATACCAAACTTTTATTTTTAGGGTACTACATGAGAGCACACAAAATTTCGCTTAAATCGCAGCACGCATCTCCGAGATCTGGCGTTTATGAAAATTATGGTAAGGGGGAGGGTCCGCCCCTCCTACAGATATCAAAAAATGTAGTACCCTATTTTCACCACGGGATTATGCACCATCACCACGGGATTATGCACCATCTGTGAAAATTTCAAGAAAATCGGTTCAGCCGTTTCTGAGAACACACAAACATACAAACAAACACAAATTGATTTTTATATATAAGATTTGTTATTATGCATATATGTTTCACTCACATTACTGGCTGTTGTACTATCTGTAGCCAGTACTAAAGAACCACGACCAACCCGCCACATTCCGGAATTCCGTGTTTAAGCGCTCTCCACACATGGGATAGGGTCGGGTGGAGAGCCGTGGGAACGAACAAAGGCAATCTGCTATTCTACGAAATATTGTCGGAGCCCCATGGTATGCCCGGAACGCTAATATTCAAAAAGATTTTAACGTCAAAACGGCAAAGGAGAGAATTGAAATTTTCACTCAATGCAACATAAACAAATTGAGGTCTCTCCCCAACGGTCTTGCTTGAGATCTTCTCAAATTTGACGAATATGTGCGCCTCAGCAGGACTAACACATTGAATCTTGTATAAAATTTGCTACAAAAAATATTAAAAATAAAACAAGTTATAGTCCGATTCGGACCATAAATGAATGCTGAACTTTGTAGAAGTCATTGTGCAATATTTCAGATCATTTCAAAATCGGGAGATAGGTTTAAATGGGAGCTGTATCAAGCTATTGATCGATTCAGACCATTTTAAACACGTTATTGAAGGTTATGAGGGAAGCCGTTTTACAAAAGTTCAGCCAAATCGGATGAGAATTGCGCGCTCTATTGGCTCAAGAAGTCAAGATACAAGATCGGTTTATATGACAGCTATGCCAGATTATGAACCGATTTGAATCATACTTAGCACAGTTGTTGGAAGTGACACTACGTGCATATTTCAGTTAATTCGGACGAAAATTGCTCGCTCTAGAGGCTCAAGAAGTCAAGACCCAAGACCCGATTTAAGCCGTACTTAGCGTAGTTGTTGGAAGTTCTACCAAAACACTACGTGCAAAATTTCAATAAAATCGGATAACAATAGCGCACTCTATTGGGTCAAGAAGTCAAGAGGCCAAGATCGGTTTATAAGGCAGCTATATCAAAACATGGACCGATATGGCCCATTTACGATACCAACCGACCTACACTTATAAAAATTATTTGTGCAAAATGTGAAGCGGCTAGCTTTATTCCTTCGAAAGTTAGCGTGCTTTCGACAGACAGACGGACGGACGGACAGACGGACGGACATGGCTAGATCGACTTAAAATGACATTACGATCAAAAATATATATACTTTATGGGGTCTTAGACGCATATTTCGAGGTGTTACAAAACAGAATGACGAAATTAGTATACCCCCATCCTATGGTGGAGGGAATACTAATATTTTGAATAGTTGTAAATCCAAACTTTTTCGAATTAAGTGAAAACATAAAGCGGTTATATATATATTGGTAAAACTCTTTAGAATTAAATTCAGATTTGTTAAATTTTATTGCATCATTCATAACAATAAAAAAATGATTTGAAATAAACTTTTCTTCCGAATTGACTTGTAAAGCACCTTCTTTGAGTTATTCTATCCGGATATAAAATATTTTAAAGTTTACTCGTTTATGTTTCTGCCTTCAAATATCTGAAAAAGTCCATAGTGGAAGGTATGTAAGACGAACAGCAGTGAGGAACTAAAGTTGTACGAGGGTTGCCTTTTATATTTCGGGATAAAAGAACACATAAAACAAATATTAATCATCGAAATCGCTTTATTGTTTTTCAAAATACTCCCCATTAAGATCTATGCACTTTAAATGCGTTTAAACCAATTGTCGATGCACTTTTGCCACTCTGGTTGAGGTATCTCCAAAATATGCATTCTGAACGCATCAACCGCTTCTTCAGGTGTCGAAAAACGTTGACCTCTCATTATATTTTTTACGTACGGGAATAAAAAAAAGTCAGTCGGTGCTATACTAATCAATTCGATGTTTTGAGTGCTCAAAAATGCAGTTTGGAGTTTTGGAGCATTTCTTTCGACCAATCGACACGAGTCTTTTTTTGAGCGAACAAATTTTTGCGACGGTAAAATTTTGGGCGACCACCACGAAATTCGTCTTGGTGTGAACTAACATCTTGGTTGAATTCACCATACCATCGATTAACAATGGGCCTTGATGGAGCTTCATTGTCATAAATTGAATAAAGTTCATCGATGTACTGTTTTTGAGTTAATCCACGTCATTGTAAAAAATAATCGCACGAAAATGTTCACGATTTAATTTCATTTTTTTTGGCGAGATGAATCTTTCAAGTTACTGTAAACCACACAAATAGCTCTCGTATGACAAAACGTTCTAAGTACGTATAACATCAAGTTAAGATGTACCATAGAGCTGACAGATTGCAGCACAAGTGTTGTCCAAACACGAAATTTAAAAGGCAACCCTCGTATCTAATAGTTCGAATAGCGATTTTAATTTTTGAGTACTCGATTGAAAATGTTTAAGTACCATATGTGCCGTTAACCTCGCCGCCTGAATAATACGAATCGACCAAGACCGCCGGATTTTTTGACCTTATAAAAAAATAATTAACTTTGAATGCTAAATGTTGAACCTACAGAGAACCTTCTTATAAATAATGACAAATACTTTTGTTTTCTATTGTAAAGTGGAGCATTGCTGTTGGAATTTTTGGACTGCGTACAGCTCCGCCAGTTCAGCAATCCATTCCGTGGCCAGACGCACAACGAGTGTTCTTGTAGGTAAAGGGCAATAATAACGTCGGGCATTTATTTAAATTTAACTAAAAATGAAACCATGCGAAATATCTTAATTACTAATGTTGTTGTTGATTATTATTGTTAATGTTTTTCTTCTACAAGTCCTACTCTATGCCAACGCCGCCGTCGCCGCTACCGCCATTTTGCCTTCTTCATGAGGTGGTCGTCCTGCAGTCGGGTGCTGCACTAATGATGGTCGAAAACCTTTCATGGCTGTACGTGTGTGCCTGTTAGTAACTGCGGAAGTGTGCGAGTTTTGTATGTGCGAGTGTGTCAGACTCTGTTTGGGTGCATTATCCTTTGTTGTGTGTTTAGTCCTTTTGTGTGGCGTTCACTGCCAACGAGCAACGGCAAACGAAAAAGCTTGTAGTGCATTCAGTGTTGTTGCCGTTGTTGTTATTGTTCTTGTTGTTCTTACACCATGATTATGATGTTGATGGGTTGCAGTGTTGGTGCTACTACCGTCATTTTTATTGTTGTTGTTGCTGGTGCAGTTGTTGGATATAATAAAATCATCACATTACTCACTGCGCTTTCATGTTAAGTAGCGTAATATTTTATTGTACGGGCCCAGGCGTGTCTAATGGCTCAATTGTGGTTTAGCTGAAATATCACACGTCCACTGTGTATTATTGCCAGTTTTAATTAAATACATTCCCAGCTCTGTCACACAATTTAGAAAATGGGTTGCAACTGCGATAGTGCAGATTCACGTATCTTTAATTAATTTATTGGGGTAATAGATCATTCACATACATAGGGTACAACGAGTATGTCTGATAAAGCTCTCGGGTAATACGAGAAGCACAAAATTTTTTGGAATCATTAATATTAAAAATTAACTATGGAAGAGTTTTATATCAGTTGAGGTTTTGGATATAAACATTTTAAATTTATATACAAATTAACTGAACTCGTGTTCCTTGCTACACCCTAAAGTGGCTTCTTAAAATTTAATTTTTATTTAAATGTAATGCAGCCGGTGCCTACAGTCATCGGTCTATCACGGATCTAAATTACTTTATTTGTTTATTGTATGTGTTGTTCGAATACATTCTATGTCCAATGCAATAGTTTAAGTCCTACAGGTCATTCCTGAATCATCCTTGTTTGGATGTATGATTCATATTTTACCATCAAAGCTGCTTTATTTGAGTCCCGTACTGTCCCGATCAACTTGTATGTCCGTTAGAGGGGTCTTGTGACTTGGCTTCTAATTTGGATAACCTCTGTTACTTGGCCTATAATATTCGTACTCTACTTTCAATGGTCGACCTAGATTTTAATTTTGGAGTTTTTTCTGAGTCAGTGTCTAAAATTGATACCAAATTCGCATTCCACCACCAATGAACTTTTATTTATGTCCCATATTGTCTCGTTCGTTTTCTGATCAATTGTGGCCCCCTGATATTTGGTGCAAAATACTGATAAAAAATTCGTATTATAATCTAAAATACCCTTCGTTTGAGTCCCATATCGTTCCTATCGGACTTATTTTCCATTTGGGGAGCTTTAGGGCCAATATTCTTCTTCGTTTTATTTCTAAACTGTAGACATTCGTTTCGTTGACGGTGGTGCCAAGGTATATGAAATTGCCGATTATCTAAAAGATTTAGATACCAATATTATTTGTTTGCCCGGGTGTACAGGTCACTCCGAACCTACCAAACCAGCTTCCACCGACTCTGTTTCGATTTTATCATTGTGCCGCCTCCCGGCAAAAATAGTTCATCTGGCAACCCATCGGCTTCTCCAGCCTTGTTGTTTTTCAGTTGGGTCACTGCTGCTTGGATGTCATTCTGATAAGGCGGTACTGCGATTTCCTAGTCGTCTCCACTGTCGAATACTTATCGCTGGGTAAATGTTCTTTCCATATCCTTTACCTTCCGTGCAGTGTCAGATCATACTTTTCTCTTCACGCTTCGGCGGCTGCGAACCTTAGCTGCAACAAGGCAATAATTCAATATCTGCTTCTCGGATCGATAGTTCGCTGGATTAATCCCTTCCACATATTATTACAACGTCATCAATTTGATTTCTAAATTCTTGAATGGGGGCAACCAAGTGGCTTTGGGAATATTACGATGTTGAGATGCAGTGCTGCTAAATTCCATGGTTTCTATTGAGGCGAAGTCAATTAGCCTCAATAGATTATCCGACGTTATTTCGTGGATGTAAATTTTTCCGATAGTCGGACCAAAGAATTAAAATCTCCCAGAAAAAGTTCTTTTTTATGTGCGGGGCAGAAAACACTGAAAAAATATTGACTTGAATTGGACCAATTAAACATGATATAGATTTATAAAAATAACAAAGTGATTAATTACTTTGATATTTGCTAACATTGGAATTCTATTTGGTATTGAATCATGACTAAAGTTTAATAAATTTGAATAGCTCGAGTTAAAATTGTCATTTAATAACACAAGTAGAAGCGTGCTAAATTCGGCCGAGCCAAATCTTACATACCCTCCAACATGGATCAAATTTGCCAAGTTCTTTGCCCTGTATCTCCTTAAAGGCAAAGAAAAGATAATATATAAGAAGTGATATGCAATTGGAACTATGTAAGGTTATAAACCTATTGGGTCATATTTGGCTTGGATGTTAAAGGCAATAGTACACCCATTGTGTAAAATTTCAACCAAATCGGATATGAATTGGGCCCTAGAGGGACTTAAGAAGTAAAATGGGGAGATCGGTTTGCATAGGAGCTATATAAGGTTATCGACCGATTCGGACCGTATTTGACTAATTAGGACCACATTTGTTAGAGATCATGGATACAGCGACTATGCCAACTTTCAGCAAAATCGGATAAGAATTAAGTCCTCTAGGACCCACGAAGTAAAATTGCGAGGTCGGTTTATATGGGAGCTATATATCAAGTTTTACACAGATCCAATCTAAGCTTGTATCATCTTTAAATGTTGTAACGCTAGTATAAAATTTCAGCAAATTAGATAGAAACTCAAGAAGTCAAATCTTTACTTTACTTTAATTGGCTATGATAGAATATTTCTTCCACTAGCCGAACGTAGAATAGCGTTCCTAGCGCCTCGATCTTCTGCGCTCATTCTACAATCTTTGACACCAAGTTTCGAGGTGTCTCCCACAACTTGATATTTCCATCGGGCTTTTGGTCTTCCCGGTTTGCGTGTACCACCGTGTTTGCCTTCAAAAGACTTCTTTGCTGGAGCTTCTTCATCCATTCTGACAACATGACCTAGCCAACGCAGCCGTTGTATTTTGATGCGTGTAACTATGCTATCGTCGTCATACAGCTCATACAGCTTGTGGTTCATACGTCGCCTATATTCTCCGTTAAAGCAAACTGGTCCATATATTTTACGAAGAATCTTTCTCTCAAATGCTCCAAGCACTGCCTCATCTGCTTTCACAAGTACCCATGCTTCAGAACCATATAACAGCACGGGTAGTATCAGTGTCTTGTAAAGTGTAGTCTTCATGGATGAATGCCTTCCATCTATCACAACGTGATCAATTTGGTTTCTCGTGTTTTGATCGGGTGACAGCCATGTGGCTTAGTGAATATTTTTAATGTTGAAATCTGGTGTTACTTACTACCATGTTTTTTGCCGCGGCGAAATCTATCAGCCTCAACGCATTACTGGACGTTATCTCGTGGAGGCTAAACTTTCCGACTGTTGGACCAAAAATGTCTTCCTTCCCTATTATCGCATTAAAATCTCCCAGAACGATTTTAATATCATGGGCGGGGCAGCGGTCATATTCTCTCTCTAGGCGCTCGTAGAAAATATCCTTGGTGTGCTCGTCTTTGTCTTCCGTCGGGGCATGGGCACAAATAAGGCTGATGTTGAAGAATTTGGATTTTATGCGGATTGTGGCTAGCCTCTCATTCACCAGAGTAAAGCTGGAAACTAGGTGTTTCAGTCTTCGACTAACCACAAACCCGCAGCCAAATTCATGCCTCGTGTTATGGCAGCTATAGTATAGTTTGTCACCGTTTGGTGTTGTAGTGACGCCATTCCCAGTCCATCGCACTTCCTGTAAGGCGGTTATATCTGCCTTGTACTACTCTAATACATCCGCCAGCGCGTATACTGCACCTTCTCTATAAAGAGTGCGGACATTCCAGATGCAGATCCGCAAATCATGGTCCTTTTTTCGTTTGCGTGGGTCGTCAACGTTGGGGGGGGGGTCCGTTTTTACTATTCCTTTGTTTTTCATAGTAGTTCTATGTTTTCCGGGGGCGGGTTACTGGCCCACCGCCCCAACCGCATGGGTTTGTGGGATTGCATGTATCCCTATATCAGGTTTTAGGAGGTCATTGCAGAAGTTATTGTGCAAAATGTAACCAAAATCGGATAAGAATTGCTCCCTCTAGAGGCTCAAGAAGTATAAAATGACGATCGCTTAATACAAGAGCCAGGTACGTAACCAAGGGGGGAAGAATTTTAATTAAATTTATTCTAAACAAAATATTTCAGTAACATTTTTTACAATAACAAAATTTCAAGTTGAGGCCAAAGGCGCCTTAAAATTACTTTCTTAAGTACAAAATTGAAATAAAATTCTTAGTAAAAACAAGATTTTAATGAAATTTTTTAAAATACAAAATTTTAGCGTAACATTCTTAAACGGTAGAATTTCAGTATGGGCTGGAGCCCTCTCAAAATTTTTTTAAGACAAAATTTTTGCTAACTTTTTTAAAGACAACATTTTTATAAAAAGAAGTTCAATAAATTTTTTTTACTACTAAGACTAAATTTTAAATTTTTTTTTAAACACGAAAACTCTCTAAATACAACCAAACAATGAAATTATATTTTAAACAAAATGTTAATAAAATTTTGCATTTTGCGACACTATATTATGTATACACATTTTTAAAGTCTTTTATTATGCTTATCTGTCCCAAACAACATTTTCCAAAAACTTTTTTATAACAAAATATTTTTAAAGACAAAATTTTAATCTATTACGCCTAACCCTTAATTCCGTTGTCCGATTTTGTTGAAGTTTTGCGTATTCATAATTTAATTCAAAATTTTTGAGAACAAAATATTTTTATATCTTAACCCCCTGTAACAAAAAAATCATTTTTTTAATATATTTTAGAATTTTTCTAAGACAGTTCCATTGGTGGTATTTTTGTCGTTAATGGGATAATGCAATTTTTTATAAAGACCGAGGCGCAATGTAATTTCTTCAAAACATAATAACGTGTTTCTGATTTTCATTTCTATCACCTTTTACTATTTTATCTCCAATAAATTAGGGAAACTTTAAGACCTATAAAGATATGATGGCAATTATAAGCATATACGACAGTAGGTCAAACTCACGTAGACGTTTTCGTCCATTGTGATACCACAGGAACAAGGAAGATGCCTTCTAGCTCCAACCGTTGAACCATCCAGATCGCTTTAAAAACCCCAATAGCTTGAGAATGTTCACATCCGCTAAATCAGACAGGTTCTTAAAGAAATGAGAACCTAAGGTGGAACTGCTTCTAACTGCTAGTGCGGGAGACACACACGTCAATGTCCCTAAAGCTTCTGCTCGTTGTCCTTCGAGCCTGGTCCTGAAAACTTAGGTAACATGTTGCTAGAGGCATACCCACAGATATCAGTATCCCTGGAATGTGTAGGGTAGTTCCTAGTCTCGCAAGCTCGACCGCTTAACAATCCCTGGGATATCTCTGTGACCCGTCACTCAGAACAGGTGAATTTTGAACTTTTCAGCCATCTCGTTGAGAGATCTGCGACAGTCGGGGGAGGTTTTTGTGTTCAGAAATACGTTCTCCAGGGATTTAATGGCTGCCTGGCTGTCTGAGAAGATATTTATGTCAATCGTCGTAATGACATATCTTAGTCATTCCATCACTTCCTTAATTACAAGGATCTCTGCTAGATACACACTGCAGTGGTCGGGTAACCTCTTTGATATGACCACTTCTAGATATTTAGAGTACACCCCAATGCCCACCTGGTCGTTTTGTTTGGAACCATCCTTATAGAAGTCTATGTAACTTATGTTACCAGGGATATAGAAGTTCCAATCTGTTCTATCTGGAATAGTGGTACAGTAATCGGATATTGTATCAAGGATAACACAATGTCCGTAGCCGCCACATGACCAATGAGAAAGCTCCCTTAACCTCACGGCAGTGGTTGCTGCAATTTGGTTATCCACAATATCCAAAGGCATGCGATGTAGCATTAAATTCAGTGCATCAGATGGTGTCGTCCTCAATGCGGCTGTGATGCACAAACAATCTATCCTTTGGATCCGGTTAAGTATTAAGCAGTAGGTGGATTTTTGAAGCACCGTCCACCAAACCACAACACCATATAGCATTAAAGGTCTGACAACTGCAGTATATACCCAATGCATAACACGCGGTCTAAATCCCCATCTTTTGCCAATGGTTCTCTTGCAGGTGTACAGGGCAAGAGTGGCTTTTCTTGCCCTTTCCAAAATTTTAGTTTTGAAGTTCCATTTCCTGTCCAGCAAAACACCCAGGTATTTTGCGCTTTCTGTAAATAGAACATACTCTCCACCCAAGGAGACAGGTTCCACTGTAGGCAACTTGTATCTCCTGCTGAAAAGAACTATTTCTGTCTTGCACGGATTTATACCCAGACCACTTTGCTGCACTCTCCTAGAGTGCTGGGAAACTTTCCCCTAATCGCAATTGCCACGTCATCAGCATACGCTGCCACTTTTACGCCTTTTTCTTGCAGATACAATAATATATTGTTAATAGCTATATTTCAAAGTATAGGATACAGTACACCTCCTTGAGGTGTTCCTCTACTCACCCATCTTTTTAGATCCACAGATCCCAAGCCTGCCGTAATGCATCTTTTAGTATGTAAGTTATTCATAAACTCTCTTAAGGTAGAGTTGATGCCTAGAAACTCCAACTCCTTCATGATTGACGTCGGTTTTACACTTTTGGAAGCACCTTCAATGTCAAGAAGTTCTACCATTGTATACTCCTTGACGGCGAGAGAACCCTCTTGCAGCCGACTAGGTTATGAAGGGCTGTTTCAGTCGATTTGCCTTTACTATATGCGTGCTGCTGCCGCGACAGGCGATCTCCAGGGACCTTTGGCCTAAGATATGTTTCCATCAACCTCTCAATAGTCTTCAGCATAAAGCATGACAGACTAATAGGACGAACATCTTTCGCCTTCGTGTGGTAGGGTTTTCCTGCTTTCGGAATGAAAATGACCTTCGTGTCCCTCCATCGAAAGGTATATATGACATGCTGCTACAAGCAGAGTATAACTCACTAACCCAGGGAACCAGTCTATCAGACACGGCTTGTGGTTCAACCAGTGATACATCATCAGGGCCTGCCGACTTAAAGGAATCGAAACTTCTTATCGCCCAAAGGATTTTCGGCTCCGACACAATTTCCCTAATGGCCTCCGACGAATCCATATCAGTGACAACCTCTTCTGGCGCCACATTGTTCGTTGGAGAATTTCCCGGGGAATGTGTATCAAGGAGTAGTTCTAGTGTTTCCTCACTAGACGGTGGGGTATATTGAGAAGTTTCAGAATGTATGGACATTCTCAAACTTCTCAATATACCCCACCGTAATAGGTCTCGAGGACAGAATCTTCCTTAGCGTAGAGGCTTCAGGTGTATCCTCCACGGAGCTGCAGAATTCTACCCAGGATTTGTTCTGATCCTTTCTAAACTCGCCCTTATACTTTCTTAGCTCAGCCTTATAGATGTCCCAATCGTGTGGTGCTCTTGTGGCTTTTGCTCTATTGAAGAGTTTTCTGCAGTTCTTCCTTATACCAACCAGCTCAGGGATCCACCATGGCGATCGCTTTTTGCCCCTTGGCTTGGCACTAGGGCATGCTGACACAAGCGAGTCATTCAGGGCCTTCGTGATCCGCTTGACCACTATGTCTATATCCTCTGTAGTTTCCACTTCCTTTTCTAGTCTAGAAGGGATTGTTTTGCAAAATTTGTGGCGAAGTGTATCCCAATCCGCCTTCCTTCTGTTCAGCCGAGAGACCACTACTTCAGTATTTTCCCAAATTTGTGGTATTTTAAGTCGATCTAGCCATGTCCGTCCGTCTATCTGACTAAAGCACGCTAATTTACGAAGAAGTAAAGCTAGCTGCTTCAAATTTTGCACGAATTCTTCTTATTTACAATCCCAAAATCGGTTGGGATTGTAAATGGGCTATATCGGTTCATATAGACCGATCTTAGGCCTTGATTGCTTTAGCCTCTAGGGGGCGCAACTATTATCCGATTGTACAACGGCTCATGACCTTCGACATACATGTCGAATATGGTCTGAATCAGTCTATAACCAAATGCAGCTCCCATATAAGCCGATCTCCCCATTGAACTTCTTGAGACCCTTATTCGATTTGGCTGAAATTTTACACAATGACTTCTACTATTGTCTCCAAATTCCAATTCAATTACAGTCCGAATCGGACCATAACTTGATATAGCTCCAGTGGCATAGCAATTCTTGTCTTTTATCCTTTGTTTGCCTAAAAAGTGATACCGGGAAAAAACTCGATCCATGGTGGAGGGCATGGCCGATCTATGCACGCTCTTACTTGATTAATGTTAGGTATTCCAACGAGTAATAAGATCTTGATTACTGGTATTCTAGTGGGTAATATGACGAGCTTTCCTTGTTTTTGTTGGCAATTTACATGCTTCTGAATTTTTGGCACAAATAACAAATTGTCACGTAAACGATTGGCAGGTAAATCAAAACTACTGTACTACCAAGCGTTTTTTGGTACCACATTTTTAATATTTTATAAGCCTTTCCTTAGTTGCTTGTGTACTGGCACAAAGCATGAAATTTTTGCAAGCTTCCACAAATCGCTAACTTAAGCTAATACGGTATTGCTTTAATTCTGTACCAATCTGCCAGTCTCGCATTTTACGCAAGAGATGCAAACAAATTATAAAGTTCAGAGGGTTCACCGTATGATGTTTTAAAGCACACAAACCCGCCAGCCGAACAAGCTACTCCACAGTTGGATTCACAAAGGATCTGAAAGGAGCCATGGCTGCCAACAAACAGACTAAAAGAGGGATAACAGGACAAGCGTTGCAGCACAGGATACTCGCTCTGTGGGATGCTGCAAAGCGTTTAAACCTTAATATTTGTTTTCAACAGATTGTTTGCATTAATGCTTCGTTGTATCTCTTTAAATATTTGTCCAAATTAAACAACAGCAAAAGCGATTGCCCACCGCCAACAATGGCAATAGCAAGGGTTCTTCCGCTAAAGGATCCGAACTGGACCCAACCGAAACAAACTGACGTTGAACAAATCAGGGAAAACAAACTGAACAGCAGGCAAACGATTCGATAAGAGGCATCCAGCTCGCAGAGCATAAGACCATTGTTCGAGGAGAACGATGAAATTGGGAGGGAGTTTACTCCCTAAAATGTTCACTTGTGTGTTCCTTCCACGCAAGAGTGGGTGTTTTTTTTTTAATGCGGGCATAATTTGTATCATTTGCTGGCCAAACGATAGCAGCAACGAACATTCTTTGAACAAAAGCAAATAATCAGGCTGCATGGTGGACAGAGATATGCGTATCATTCCAATTATATTTACACGGAGTGATGTCCAGACAAACAATCATATAATGGCCATGCTCACGCAGACGTTACTGCACGCTGTGAACCTTATTTCCAATACAATATACATTCATACATCATTTATTTGGAAAAGGATTTTCGTTTTTCAGGACTTTTAATGCTTGCGGATGCGTTAACGAAATTTACACCTCGTCAACATGATTGCATGAAATACAAGAAGTTAAAAAGGCTTTGGCATTTAGCCGTGATTAGCAGACAATAAAACTTTAATGCCGCGTGTTGCAAAGGTGAATGGGTAGCAGCGATATAAAGCAATTACGCCACAATGTTGAATTTTTATAACCACCACCGAAGGATGGGGGTATATTCATTTTGTCATTCCGTTTGCAACACATCGAAATATCCATTTCCTACCCTATAAAGTATTGGGTTGCCCAAAAAGTAATTGCGGATTTTTCAAAAGAAAGTAAATGCATTTTTAATGAGCAATAGAATGAACTTTAATCCAATATACTTTTTTTACACTTTTTTTCTAAAGCAAACTAAAAGTCACAGCTGATAACTGACAGAAGAAAGAATGCAATTACAGAGTCACAAGCGGTGAAAAAATTTGTTAACGCCGATTATATGAAAAATCCGCAATTACTTTTTGGGCAACCCAATATATATATTCTTGATCAGCGTAAAAATTTAAGACGATCTAGATGTGTCCGTCCGTCTGTCTGTTGAAATCACGCTACAGTCTTTAAAAATAGAGATATTTAGCTGAAATTTTGCACAGGTTCTTTTTTTGTCCATAAACAGGTTAAGTTCGAAGATGGGCTATATCGGACTATATCTTGATATAGCCCCCATAAGCCGATCGGCCGATTTAGGGTTTTAGGCCCATAAAATCCACATTTATTATCCGATTTTGCTGAAAGTTGCGTCGGTGAGTTGTGTTAGGCCCTTCGACATCCTTCGTCAATTTGGCTCAGATCGGTCCAGATTTGGATATAGTTGCCATTTAGACTGATCTTCTGAATTAGGGTCTTAGGCCCATAAAAGCCATATTTATTATCCGATTTTGCTGAAATTTGGGACAATGAGTTGTGTTAGGCCTTTCGACATCCTTCGTTAATTTGGCTCAGATCGGTTCAGATTTGGATATAGCTGCTATATAGACCGATCCTCCGATTTAGGGTCTTATGCCTACAAAAGCCACATCTATTATCCGATTTCGCTGAAATTTGGGAGAGTGAGTTGTGTTTGGCCCTTCGACATCCTTCGGCAATTTGGCTAAGATCGGTCCAGATTTGGATATAGCTGCCATATAGACCGATCCTCCAATTTAGGGTCTTAGGCCCAAAAAAGCCATAGTTATTATCCGATTTTGCTGAAATTTGGGACAGTGAGTTGTGTTAGGCCCTTCGACATCCTTCGTCAATTTGGCCCAGATCGGTCTAGATTTGGATATAGCTGTCATATAGAGCAATCCTCCGATTTAGGGTCTTAGGCCAATAAAAGCCACATATATTATCCGATTTTATTGAAATTTGGGACTGTGAGTTGTGTTAAGCCCTTTGACATTTTTCTTCAATTTGACCCTGATCGGTTCAGATTTGGATATAGCTGCCATATAGAACGAACTCTCGATTTATGGTTTTGGGCCCATAAAAGACGCATGTATTGCCCGATGTCGCCGAAATTTGGGACAGTGAGTTGTGTTAGGCTCTTCGAAGTCTTTCCTCAGTTTGGCCCAGACTGGTTTAGATTTGGAGATAGCTGCCATGTAGACCGATCTCTCGATTTGAAGTCTTGGCCTCACAAAAGGCGCATTTATAATCCGATTTCACCGAAATTTGACACAGTCACTTATGTTAGGCTTTTCGACATCTGTGTTGTATATGGTTCCGATCCGTTTATTTTTAGATATAGCTACTAAAAAGACCAATATTTTGTTATACACAATTGAACAATGACTTGTACTAATTAGTATTTGGTCCAAATTGGAACATATTTCGATATAACTACAATGGGACATAAGGTATGCAATTTTCACGGTATTTTGATGGAAGGTGGTTTACATATATACCCGAGGGTATAAAGAAAACAAAAATCGCTCCACTAAAACAGTCAACGATAGGTATCAATTCGTAGAAACATTCAGTTTGAATCAATGAAAACAAGTAAAAAGGCGTTAATTTCGGCCGGTCCGAACTTTGGATGTGGTGGGTATCCAAAGTTCGGATACCTTTCGTTGACTGTTTTATTGGAGCGATTTTTGCTTTCTTTATACCCTCCACCATAGGATGAGGGTATACTAATTTAATCATTCTGTTTGTAACTATTCGAAATATTCGTCTGAGACCCCATAGTGTATATATTATCTTGATCGTCGTGACATTTTATGTCGATCTAGCCATGTCCGTCCGTCCGTCTGTCTGTCGAAAGCACTCTAACTTCCGAAGGAATAAATCTAGCCGCTTGAAATTTTGCACAAATACTTCTTAATAGTTTAGGTCGGTTGGGCTTCTTTCATGGCCTTCCAAGTACGTGTCAAATATGGTCAGGATCGGTCTATAGCTTAATACAGCTCCCCTATAATACAATCTCCCTACTTTACTTTTTGAGCCACTAAAGCTCGCAATTCTTATTCGATTTGGCTGAAATTTTACACAATGACTTCTACTATGGTTCGGGCCGGTCGAACTTAGCACGCTTTTACTTTTTTTTTCTCAAAAGCGGCTGATAAAATAAAGTGGGCACGTTGTGTATGTAGGCACATCGTTTTTTGATATCTGGGGCCTCACTACAGCATACCTTTTCGAGTGCGTTTCGCATCGATTCGAGCGGGTGAATCGGGTTTCTGATACTTTCACAGATTGTATAAAGTGGGCGCGTGGTGTTTGTAGGCACATTGCTTTTTGATGTCTTGGGCCTCAGTGCGCTTTCGCATCGAATGATATTTCGTATCACATGTAAAGGATGTCATACCACTTGCGGTAATAAGTAGCATGCCAAATTTGCATGCTACTTATTCCATTGGACGCCTCCCTGGGTACTGCAGAAAAAATTTATGAATGAAAGAGATAAGATGAACGAAAAAGTTAACAAAATAGGGGTGTGCCCCGCTTGGACGAATACAAACAGGTTTGCGATAGCACCGTGCAATAGAATCAGCAGAAGATGAACCAAACGAATGGCAACGGGGGCGCTCGCAGTTCTTCAGAAGATTTACTAGAGGGACGCTGGCAACCCCAGCACTAGATACGGATGTGATGTCCCAATCCATCATCCATCTAAGAAAGATGATTACAGAAACATCGACAAGAAACTATGAAACTGACAACCCCCTGATGACGATATATGGATTTAAAACATGGCTTATGATTGGAACTCTCTCAGCTTCAACTTAGACATTAAACTTGTTACAGGGGATTTCAATGCTAGGGTGTGGTACAACAAGAACGCTCTACAAAGAATCATGGGAATTCAAGGACTTTGCGATACCAGGAATGGTAACCGGCTCTTTATTGGAGGCACAAATTTCCCTATAAAAATATGATGATGATTGTATGATTTATTGAACAATTATTATGTAATAAATAATGAATAATGACATATTAATTTGATGAAATCAAAATAAGACATAACAAATATTGTTGTGTGTCTGTGTACCTTATATACGTATAAAATTAAGATCATAATATTAATTGACATTTCATATTAAGCTTTTGGGTAGGCAAATGTTGTATACAATTAATTTTTACTAGCTGGCTCGGTGCGCTTAGCTTCGTCCTAAAATGCCTTTTTGAAAATGGATTTTTCTTTGCGTATTTTGGAAGTGCCGACCAAGATATTCAGCGCTATGGGCAAAATTTTTCATTGGTGTCGAACTTTGTCACAAGCTCCCATTATGCGTTTTTTTTAATTTCCCTTTCCCTTTTGTTTATTTTTATATGGGTGGCGGTGGCCGCCAGACACTTGTTCATTCATTTGACTACAATATAGTCCCGGTGCGTCAACATGACAGTTTGGGGTTGATTTTATTTGGAGGAGAGGGTCGGTTCCCCCGACTCTAAGACCCAAAAGACAATTTATTTGAGTCCTTGATTGTCGCGATATACATGTCCGGCTGAACGGCAGGACGTGAATTCTTATTTCAACATTCGATTCGAACTCTACTGTCATAGACCTTTCTTTTAATTTCCATAATATCCTGATCGAACTACACGTCCTTTTGAAGGTTATTTAGTGGATGGGTCAGTCCCAGACTCTGTCCCAAATGTGAATACCAGATTCGTAGTCAACTCCGAAAGACCTTACATTTTATACCCATTTTGTGACGATCGACATTAATGCCGTTTTCGGGGTTGGGGAGGCCCCGTGGACACCTTGGACCAAATTCTTATAACAGACGTGTACTCTACCTCCAAACACTTTTCATTTGATACACATATTGTCCCAATCGGTAAACATGTCCTGTTGAGGGGTTTTGTGGCGTAGAGGTACCAAGGAATACATTTTTATATCGGCTCTGATTTTAAATACCTTTCATTTGATACACATATTCCAAAGCGGGAAGAGTGTCCTGTTGAGTGGTGTTTTTGAGGGTGGTGGAAAAATCGATTTAGTCAATATAGAGTTGAAAATGTATGTTAAGAAGGGTATTAAGTCAGGTAGTAATAGCCTCAGAAAGCATGGATTAATTTCATCTAATCCCATAGTATTGGATTAAATTTTATAAATGCTTTCGAAAACCTCATTTCCATCTACACTGCGAAAAGTAAATGGATTCTCAATGGATGGAATGCATAGCTGTTCATATACAGCGGTCAAAAAAAGTATTCATCATTCAATGTTTTTTTTTTAATAAGTCTACAAAAGACAATTGGAATAAAAACATATTAAACTAATGATGCAGTAGTGCTTGTGTGATATATATGTACACAATTTCATTGTTTTTAAAGAAAAAAATAGTATTTATTGGAACAAAAAGGGCCATTTTACAGCTGAACACAAAAAATTAAACAAAAAAAGTATTCATCATTGCAAAAAAAACAAAAAAATAAATAACATAATTTAAAAAAATTAATACTTTGTTATTCGACCACCGCGTCTTATAAC
Source organism: Stomoxys calcitrans (assembly GCF_963082655.1). Classification (NCBI taxonomy): domain Eukaryota; kingdom Metazoa; phylum Arthropoda; class Insecta; order Diptera; family Muscidae; genus Stomoxys; species Stomoxys calcitrans. The sequence goes on along the minus strand of NC_081556.1, from coordinate 59,560,983 downwards.
TTCTTTTAAACGGTTTGACATCGATTGGACTAATTTAGCGGTTATATTTTGGTCTATATTAGTCCATTCCTCCATTATCACCTGTTGCATTTGACTCTTGCTCGAAAAATTGCGCGTTCTCAATTTGCGTTCGAGATGTTCCCAAAGATGTTCAATTGGGTTCAAATCGGGACTTTGAGGAGGAGTTTTAATGACTTTGGGGCAGTTATACACCATCCACATCTTGGTATTTAAAGCAGAGTGTTTGGGGTCATTATCTTGATAATATTGAAAGTTATTATCAAGCCCAAGTTTTACAGCACTATCTTTTAAATTCCTCTTTAAAATGTCAATGTAATACTTATGATCCATTACTCCATTAATAATTTCAAGATTTCCCGCTCCTGAAGCCGCCATACACCCCCAAACCATTAAACCACCTCCACCATGTTTTACAGTAGCAACTGTGTTTCGTTCTTCAAGCTCTGTATTTGGTTTTCTGTACACTATGACCTTTCCATCGCACCCAAAAAGATTAAACTTGCTCTCGTCTGCAAAAATGACTGTTTTCCAAAATGATTCGGGCTGTTTTACATACATTTTTGCGAAGTTTAGCCTTTTCACTCGGTTTATTTTATTTATAAAGGGCTTCTTACGTGCAGTTCTTCCTCTGTAACTATGCCTTTTGAGTGTATTTCGAATTGTTTGTGTAGTAACTTCCTTCCCTAAATATTCCATAGTGCTTTGACGAAGAATGGTCGCATTTGTCTTCGGAGTTTTCTGAACTTGCCGCACTAGCCAACGCACATCTCCAACTGAAAGTGCTTTTGGTCGACCAGATCTTGGTTTATTGTCAACAGTTTTCGTTTCTGTCCACTTTCTGATGATGGATTGTATAGTAGATCGTGGTCTATTTAATATTTCACTGATAGTTTTTTGAGTTAAACCATTCCTGTGGTGTTTTATTATCAAAACTTTTACCTCATCAGAAACCTCGTTTTGCTTACGACCCATTTTGACAAAAACTATATTTTCAATGAAATTAAATATTTGCCAGCGGTCAAAAAAAGTATTCATCATTAGCAAAATTGATAATAAATTCACTTATTTTGGGTAATTGAAGAAAATTTAAAGTAAACAAATAATGCAGTTTTATGCAATAGTTTATTTTTCGTAATATGTTTTAAAATAAATTCAAAAAATAAATTTAATTAGCGCAAAAAATGCAATTTTATATAATAACACCAAAAACAGAACAAAAAAAGTATTCATCATTGATGTGCTATCATCAAAGTCAAATTCAAATATTATTTGGGAATCCCCCTTTTCTGTTTTATTTAGTAAAGGAGGCTTTGCCCTTGACAGCAAATATTTAATTTCATTGAAAATATAGTTTTTGTCAAAATGGGTCGTAAGCAAAACGAGGTTTCTGATGAGGTAAAAGTTTTGATAATAAAACACCACAGGAATGGTTTAACTCAAAAAACTATCAGTGAAATATTAAATAGACCACGATCTACTATACAATCCATCATCAGAAAGTGGACAGAAACGAAAACTGTTGACAATAAACCAAGATCTGGTCGACCAAAAGCACTTTCAGTTGGAGATGTGCGTTGGCTAGTGCGGCAAGTTCAGAAAACTCCGAAGACAAATGCGACCATTCTTCGTCAAAGCACTATGGAATATTTAGGGAAGGAAGTTACTACACAAACAATTCGAAATACACTCAAAAGGCATAGTTACAGAGGAAGAACTGCACGTAAGAAGCCCTTTATAAATAAAATAAACCGAGTGAAAAGGCTAAACTTCGCAAAAATGTATGTAAAACAGCCCGAATCATTTTGGAAAACAGTCATTTTTGCAGACGAGAGCAAGTTTAATCTTTTTGGGTGCGATGGAAAGGTCATAGTGTACAGAAAACCAAATACAGAGCTTGAAGAACGAAACACAGTTGCTACTGTAAAACATGGTGGAGGTGGTTTAATGGTTTGGGGGTGTATGGCGGCTTCAGGAGCGGGAAATCTTGAAATTATTAATGGAGTAATGGATCATAAGTATTACATTGACATTTTAAAGAGGAATTTAAAAGATAGTGCTGTAAAACTTGGGCTTGATAATAACTTTCAATATTATCAAGATAATGACCCCAAACATTCTGCTTTAAATACCAAGATGTGGATGGTGTATAACTGCCCCAAAGTCATTAAAACTCCTCCTCAAAGTCCCGATTTGAACCCAATTGAACATCTTTGGGAACATCTCGAACGCAAATTGAGAACGCGCAATTTTTCGAGCAAGAGTCAAATGCAACAGGTGATAATGGAGGAATGGACTAATATAGACCAAAATATAACCGCTAAATTAGTCCAATCGATGTCAAACCGTTTAAAAGAAGTTATAAGACGCGGTGGTCGAATAACAAAGTATTAATTTTTTTAAATTATGTTATTTATTTTTTTGTTTTTTTTGCAATGATGAATACTTTTTTTGTTTAATTTTTTGTGTTCAGCTGTAAAATGGCCCTTTTTGTTCCAATAAATACTATTTTTTTCTTTAAAAACAATGAAATTGTGTACATATATATCACACAAGCACTACTGCATCATTAGTTTAATATGTTTTTATTCCAATTGTCTTTAGTAGACTTATTAAAAAAAAAACATTGAATGATGAATACTTTTTTTGACCGCTGTAGGTCGCTTTTGCTGTGTTGATTTGTTTTGAAGCAGTCTTCCTGGCAGATTTGAATTGAATTCCCGGCAGATTTATATGCAGCATTTCTTTTATCAATCAGGTTTTTAATGGTTTCATTGAACCAAGGAGTTTGGCAGTATTTTATTTTTATTGATTTTATAGGAATACAACAGTTATATATTGATTTTATCCCATTTTGAAGAATATGTAATTGTTCATCGATTGTCGCCAATTGATAAATAAAGTCCCAATGTATTCCAGAAAAGTGTCGATTTAGTTCAATAAAATCAATGTTTTTAAAATCTCGATAGGTTTTAGTTTTTTTAACATTGCAATCATATGTTAGAAAAATAAAATCGTGTTTAGAAAATCCAGTAGCTGATAACTGATCATATAACAATACCTAAGACTTTTGACCCAAGAAAAACAGTTCGAGAAGACTTGAAGATGTGCTTGTGAAATGTGTAGGAATAGTTGTGTTAGTCAAAAAGAGTCCAAGTGATTCCATGGATTTTGTAAGAGTATTTTCAACCAGGATATTACTATTGAAGTCACCAGCAATGACAATATCATTGCAGTTCAAAGAAACAGGTATTATTTTCTCTAACATATCAGTATTATTGCGTGGACGATAGACACAACCTAATAAAACTTTAGTACTATTAAGTGTGGATACCTCAACCAGCATATATTCTATTTTGCTCTCAGGTAGCGATGTAAGTATTGGCATACAGTTTAAATGGCTTTTTATATGGATGGCAACACCTCCACCGTTTGAATGCCGATCTGCTAGTAGAATTTTGTAACCAGGAATTGTGTAAATGAAGTCATTTATTTCAGGTCTCAGACACACATATGATGTCAATTGTTGTGTTCACGAAAGTATAAGAAAGATATCCGACAAGGGAAATACTTAGAAATGATCTTTGACAGGTAACTTAAGTGGAAATATTACTTAGTATTTTTATTAGGCTCGAAATGAGGATTGAATCCGAGGATAGTACACTGGCTCTATAAGAGCGTGATTAAACCAATACATATTTACACCTCAGTAGTTTAGTGGACTGCGACGGAGAAAAAGTTCAACGTAAGGATAACACAATAGGTTCGGAGAACATGTTTTATAGGCATAGGCGTGTCAACGAGGACCACGCCCACAAGTGCAATGGAGAATATTCAACATATCCGACCATACAGATAAAGTTTAAGGTGGCCACCGCGTCTATGAGACTTATGGCGATGGGAAAATGGGAAGAGGATTAGAGAAGTATCGTGATATAATCTAGGCGAACATAGGAAACCTTGAAAGAAAGGAAGCGTTTTGTGATCATATATCTGAGACGATGCTTCGAGTCCAAAGCAGGAACAGCCTTAGGGTGCAAGAAAGGGACTAACCCCTTCCCTGTGGATAGGCGAGTAAGGGGGATTGAAAGAGCAAACAATTTGGGAGTGAAGGTCAGAGGTGTGCCGGCAGAAAAACTCTGCTATTCCGAAAGGTTTCGAGGCGACGCATCCGAGTTAAGGGCGAAGTCCACGAACAAGCTTGTAACACTGTGTAACAGTGAAACGGTCCGTGGAACGACGAAATTCCTATGGTGATATCCTGATCATGTGAAGACGAGGTTATTACTGAAAGAAAGTAAAAAGGAGATCGGTATAGCTTAAGCTACCATAAATGTGTGGAAAGTGATAGCATGTGCGGAACATGTGGATCATAGCATGTGACGTTGGAGCATTTCCTATGTCATTGCCCGGTTTCCGCCTCTATCAGACACCGCCACGTAGGTAGAGCTAGACATGAACCGACTTAGCAGCGTGGTATGGAGATCAATTAAGGAATTTGTTAGTAACAACAAATTCATTTCTACGTTTCTTTCGTTATTACTTTTTAGTACAATATTTAGAGCGCATAACCAGTTGATTGCTGTCTTAGGTGTATCCATAGTGGCATGGAACAGAATATATCCGCACCTTTTTTCAACCTTACCTTACATATTCGATCTCTGTTACTTCCATTGCACATTTTCCAAATTTTCTTTAATTTTCAGGAGTCCTACATACCAAATTCAATTTCTTTGGAACAAGTTATGAAACGCAATTTTCAGATATATACATGTATGTATAATGTGCATATGTAAATGCAAATTTACACACATGTATACCTATGTTTGTACGTAAGTTAATGTGCAATATGTATGCAAAAAGTTAATCATTACCACCATAATTAGTAGTGACTGGATTTTTTTCAAAGAAGGATTCATACCTGTCCATAGGGAACTCATGTTACTATGTCAAATGCAAACACCATTCGACTTGCTGGCGAAACCACAATAAAAGAAACAACCTTTCACTGTGATGTACCACATGAAAATCGATTTTAATGAGAACAAATGTTCATGTAAGAACGACGAAAAGAATACGCATGTTGTGGATGGTTTTACCAAATGCATGATATTGAGGAACATTAATTGCGGTCACTTGACCCATTTATATATTTATATATACACGATCTAGACCATAAACCGGAGGTATATGCCTAATCGCTATATAATTTAGGTCAGTCTTGAGATGCCGTCACGCATGTTTGTGGAATGTACGCTAATTTTCGAAAGAGAACAGCTGGTTGTCTGAAAATCAAACAAGTACAACCGTGGTGGGTATCAGAACTTAGTATACCCACCACCATTGATATATTAATTATTCCATTTTTTTATAACTCCACTATCATATCCATAGTTATATCTAAGTAGGGGCTGATCTGTAACAGTTTCAGCGAAATCAGGCAATACATCCTCTTTTTATGAGATTAAAACCCTAAATTGGAAGATCGGTCTATATGGCAGCTATATCTATGTAGTCTGATCTGGATCATATTTGGGTCGGATGTCTGGAGCCTTAAACAACCCACTCTTTACAATTCCAACGAAATCGGGCAATAAATAGAGATTTTATGGGAATCGAATTCTTAATCGTACGATCTTCACAATATATAAGGGTCAGATGGCGGAAGGCTTAAAACAACTTACTGATTAAAATTTCAGCGAAATCGAGCAATAAATAAAGCTTGTATGTGCTTTAGACCCTTAACCGGCAGATCTAGCTATATCTAAATATGGTTCGATTTGGCCCGTTGCATGCAGTAAAAAGGACTATCTGTGCCAAATTTCATCTCAATATCTCAATTTTTGGTACGGCAGCCATGTAAAAACTTCTCATAAAAAATGTGTCGAACTGCACCGCACAGTTTGAATTCGATCTGAAAAGTGTTGTTTAAATCAGTGGGCAAGCCGATCTTCATTAGAATTGGTAAATATAACTTATGACTTAGCGAATGGGTTCAGATTTATATATCTGACGGCGAAAATCCTATGGGGTGATCCGGATCGTGAGAGGTCGAGAGGCTATTACTGGAAGAGGTAAGAAGGATGTCAGTATAGTTTTTGGTATCATAACGCGAGACATAGCACTACGAGCTTATTGTGCAAAATCAGTGCGGCAAGTGATGGCATTTGTAGGACATGTGGGGAAGATGATGAGACGTTGGAGCATTTCCTATGCCATTGCCCGGCTTTCGCGGCTAAAAGACATTGGTACTCAGGTGGGGACACGACACGAGACATGAACTAAATAAGGGGATGGTATGGAAAACAATTAAGGATTTTGAATATACCATTGAATTTCTAACTTAATATTTTCTTTTTGAGGTTACTTTTTAGTATTTAGAGCGCACAACAAGCCGATTACTGTCTTAGGTGAAAGTACATAGTGGCATGGGCGGATTAATATCCGCAACCTCTTTTCAACCTTACCTAACCTTATTCTAGTATTTTATTACCCGTTAGCGAAGAAAATTGGATTTTAATGACTTTGACATAAAACCGCACCTGCTTTCAAAAGTAGTAGGCTTAATTAATTAAGTTTGTAAACCATCAAACCGAACAAGACACTAAAACGGTTTCCAGAGATCTCTCTCCTAAGAATTTTGAGAAAATTTTTTGTTTGAATTTTTGAGCTACAAAAAATTGCCGACCTTCGACAAGCAAATTTTTCCCCAAACCTGTAAGACGGTAAGTTTTTATATCCACCTACATAGGATTGCAACACGTCGAAAAATCCATTTGCGACCCTTCAAAGTATATTTCGGATCATCGTAAAATTCTAAGACGATTTAAAGATGTCTGTGTGTCTGTCGGTCTGTCCGTCGTTCTGTTCGTCCGTCTGTTGTTATCACTTCACAGCTTTCAAAAATTGAAATATTGAGATGAAATTTCGCACAGGTTCGTCCTTTTGCTGGACTCTGGCCCTTGAACGGGTCAATCAGTCTAAAGCCCATAAAGAGTTTATTTATTGACCGATTTCGTCCTTTTGCTGGACTCTGGCTCTTGAACGGGTCAATCAGTCTAAAGCCCATAAAGAGTTTATTTATTGACCGATTTCGCCGAAATTTGAAAGAGTGAATTGTTTTATGCCTTCCGACATATTAAATATGGTTCAGATCGGACTAAACTTAGATATAACTCCCATATAGATCGATCTTCCGATTAAGGGTCTGATACCCATAAAAGATGCATTTATTACTCGATTTTGCTGACATTTAAAACAGTGAGTGTTTTTAAGCCTCCCGATAGCCGACTCAAATATGGTTCAGATCCACTTATAGATAGATATACCTGCCATATAGACCAATCTGCCTATTTAGGGTCTGAAACCTTAAAAGCTGCATTTATTATCCGATTTCGCTGAAGTTTGAAACAGTGATAAATCCTCCCGACATCCGACCTTAATATGGTTCTGATCGGACTAAGATATAGCTGTCATATAGACCGAGTTGCCGATTAAGGGTCTTAAGCGAAATCAGGTAATAAATAACGCTTTTATATTGATTACCTGATTTCGCTGAAATTTTAATTAGTGAGTTGTTTTAAGCCTCCCGTCATCTGACCCATGTATGGTGAAGATCGTACGATACTTAGATATAGCTGCCATATAGACTGTTCTGCCGATTAATGGTTTGAAGTCCATAAAAGCTTTATTTGGAAATCGTTGAAACTGTTACTTGTATAAGAGTTCTCGGAACCAGCATAAAATATGATCCAGACCAGTCGCTATTTAGATATAACTATGGATATGGCAGTGGGGTTATAATCAAACAGGACGATTAATATTTCCATAGTGGTGGGTATCCAAAGTTTGGCATAGCCGTTTTTTCTTGTTTTTTGTCGGGAGTTGAGACATCTTTCTCGACTCCGAAAATCATGTGGGAACTGAATGACTCTCTTTTGTTACTATGTTCTAGAGCCAAGCCAAAGGGCAAACAGCGGCCGCCATGGTGGACCCCAGAACTTGGTCTAAGGTAGACCTGCAGAAAACTCATCAACAGAGCGAAAGCCACAAGGGCACTACACGATTGGCTAAAGAATATCCAATCCTCGAAACCTATTACGATAGGAAACATTCAGAAGTCGGAGAACGTTTGGACATTGTCTAGTGAAGAAACACCAGGTTTACTGATACTCATTTCCAGGCAAACTCTCCAACGGATATCGTGGCGCCAAAAGTGGTTGTCACTGATATGCACTCGTAGGAGTTTATTGGGGAAATTGTGTTCAAGTCGAAAATCCTTTGGGCAATAAAAAGTTTCCGCTCTTTTAAGTCCCCAGGCACTGATATCACCGGTTGAATTACAAGCTGTGTCCGTTTGACTGTCTCCTTGGCTTAGGGAGATATACTCGTGTATCGTGGGATGGACGGACACAAAGGTCATTTGCATTCCAAAAGCAGGAAAACCTCACCACAAGAAAGCAAAAGATTTGAGTCGTATTAGTCTGTCATTGATTATGCCAAATACCCTTGATAGGTTGATAGAAGCATATCTTGGGGCAAAGATACCTATAGATCGCCTGCCTCGGTAACAGCATACATATAAATAGTTAGGCCTAGTCCACTGAAACAGCCCTTCACGACCTAGTGGACTACATAGAATATTACATATATAGAGGAATATACAATGGTAGCATTTCTTGACATTGAAGGTGCTTTCAATAATGTAAAACCGACGTCAACCATGATGGAGTTGGAGTTTCTAGGTATCAACTCTCCCGTGGGAATGTTTATTAATAACTTACTTACAAAAAAATACATTACGGCAGGCTTGGGATTTGTAGATCTAATAAGTTGGGTCAGCAGAGGAACACCTCAATGAGGTGTACTGTCTCCTGGAATATAGCCATTAACAATATATTGTTGTCTCTGGAAGAAAGAGGAGTAAAAGTGGTCGCGTATGCTGACGACGGCAATTGCTGTTAGGGGAAAGTTTCCCACCACTCTAAGAGATATACTTCAGGAAGCTCTACGTGCGATAGCGAAGTAAGCCACCGGAATTGGTCAAGGCGTAAATCGGTGCAAGACACAAGTAATTCTCTTCAGCAGAAGATACAAGTTACCTGCAGTGACACCTGTCCCCTTGAGAGGAGAGAATGTTCCGTTTACTGAAAGTGCAAAATACCTGGGTGTTTGGCTAGACAGGAAATTTAACTTCAAATTCAAAATTTTGTTAAGGGCAATAAAGGCAATTATTGCCCTATACACCTGCAAGAGGGCCATTGGAAAAGGTTGGGGGTTTAGACCACGCGTCATGCATTGGGTATATACTACAATTGTCAGACTTTCAATGCCATATGGTGTTGTGGTCTGGTAGAAGGCGCCTCAAATGTCCAAATACTGTTTGTGCATAATGGACGCACTGAGAAAGACACCACTGAATTTTATGCTATACCTAATGCCTCTGGACATCGTGGCAAGACAAATTACTGTGAGGCTGAGGGAGCTTTCTCTTTTGTGATGCGTCGCCTATGGACGCTGTATTATCCTTGATTCAATGCCTGATATCCCAGGCAGTGTGGATTACACTCTTCCTGAGATGAATTTTTGATAATAGGTATTGCACCTCTATTCCTGATAGAACAAATTGCATCTAAAATATCCCCGGAAATAGAAGTTCCATAGACTTCCATACGGATGGGTCCAAACTAGACGACCAGGTGGGCTTTGAGGTGACTCTGAAAAACTAGAACTGCTCATATCGAAAAGGTCACCCGACCACTGTGCATCAAGCGGAGATCCTTGCCAATAAGGAAGTGGTGGAATGGATAAGGTATAGTGTCATAACGACGATTGGCATAAATATCTTCTCAGCCATCCAGGCAGCCATCAAATCAATAGAGAATGTATTTCCGAATTAACAAAGCGCCCTCGACTGACGCAGATCTCTACACGAGATGGCTGAACAGTTCAAAACTGGAAGCTGTGGGTATGCCTCTAGCAACATGTAAGCTAGTTGTTCAGGATCCTACCAGAAGGGCAACGAAAGAAAAATGGTCATAAATGGCGATTAGTGAACTCTCCAAAATTATGTAGCCTATTCCAGACTTGACATTCTCATTTTCTTGAGAACTTGTCTGATTTAGTGGAAGTGAACATTAGCAAGTTGTTGGGCTTTTTAAAGCAATCTGGATGGTTCAACTGTAGGAACTATTGTAGAAGGCATCTTCCTTCTGCTGTTGTTGTTGTATCGCAATGAACAAGAACGTCTAAGTGAGTCTAATGGCTTGACTGTCACTCAAACCTAACCTTACCTAACAATTAAATGCTATTTTTCACTGCCTAGAAAATTTTAAAAATTGTATGCCCATGAAAAGATAACACATTTTTTTGTTCCCGCCTTAATATAAATCCTTAAATAAATTTACATACGGTGATGTTAAGACATCCATCCACACGTTCACATACTGGTGAAATTTGTACGTATTACGGTTATTGTACATAAAACAACATCTAAGAGGAAAGTAAATTAATTTGTAGTCTCGTTTCATATTTACAAAGTAGGAAATGTTCACAGTGTTTGCTTTTACACACCCACACACATACAAACTCACATTATTTGGAAGTGAAGCCCACACGTTCAAGGTGGCGGGCTCACAACGAGCCGAATGAAAGGAGCGAATAATATAAATTCACCAGCATAACTCCACAGGTATGGAAGGCATCTCACCTCCGTGTTGGGATACATTCTGGAATAGAAGAGATTTATTGCGTCGTCTTTGTATCTTGTTTAACTTTCAGCGCTTGTCTTGAATCAAAATCAGCAAATGTATGTAACACATTGAAAATTTCGATCATGCACCCAAATGTGAACTGATATTAGTCTGGAGTGATTTGATTTTTAATTAAATTTAGGGTTAACGTAATGCCTGAATATATGGTACAATATATTGCTCTTCACTCCCCATTTGTGTAGTAATGCGATCAGTTATCTTCTCCTGTCATCGTACTCCCTCTGTTTGTAGGCAAAATGCTGAACATAAACAGAAAATTGGTTTTCCTCTGGTTGGCTTAATATTATTCGAGAAGAATGGATAGTGGTATAATCGAGGCGTCGATAGGAATCCAGGATGGAGTGGAAGAGGTTTCCGATCCGATACCTGAGACGACAATTGAGGTCTAGTGCGATGCACTGTGCCAGTGCCCCAGTCTTGGATTGACGAAGCTACGGTGTTGCCACCTAGAAGTTCACACTACTCAGATGTATCAAAACTAAAGAACAGACTGGCCAAGGGTGTCTGCATTGAGAACGCAAAGTCTGAGATCTGGTCCGGGCGACTACACAATGCTTGATAGTAAGCTGGCCATCAGGGCAATAACAACCAATAACGTTCGGGTGCTGGGCCATAGCGGAGTAAGGTGGAATGAAATTGCAGACGATTTGGCAGTGAAGGCCAAAGGACTGCCGTCAATAAACTTGGTTAACCCGAAGCCTTTCGGGTCGGCGCAGTCCGTGTATTGTTGTGGGCTACGAACACGATGGACCACCGAAACAGTCGGTAAAACGTTGAAAATCCTATTGGGAGATCCGGAACATAGAAAGACGAGACTATTACTGAGAGGAAGTAAGACGGTCAGGCAGTCTCGCCCTCAGTATCATAACAGGACACATAGGACTACAAGCCCACTTATGCGAAATCGGTGCGGCAATTGATAGCATGTGGGAAGATGATGATGACATTGGATTATTTCATATGTCGTTGGCCCATTTTCGCGTCTAACAGACAGCGGCACTTACGTGGGGACACAATACCAGATATAAACCAACTTGGGAGCGTTGTATGGAAAATAATTAGGGATGTTGTAAGTAGCATGGAATTCCTGACTTAGATTTTTTTCGAGGTTACTTTTTAGCATTTAGGGCGCACAACAAGCCCATTACTTGCTTAGTTGCATATCCATAATGGCATAGCATATCTTAATGGAAAGTTAATGGACAAATTTGCAATTGGTATTACATCTTTTTAAACTAACCTAATCCTAACCAAATGATGTTTAAGTTTACATTTGTCGTCATTCGGCTAAATTAATAAATTATTTCCCTGTAGACTCTCAAATTCGCTTACATCGGTGTGATATTCTAGCCGTCCGTCTGTCTGTCGAAAGCACGCTAACTTTCGAAGGAGTTAATCTAGCCGCTTGAAATTTTGCACAAATACTTTTTATAGGTGTAGGTCAGTTGGGATTGTAAATGGGCCATATCGGTCCTTGTTTTGATATAGCTGCCATATAAACCGATTATGGGTCTTGACTTCTTAAGCCTCTTGAGATTTTGCACGTGGTGTTTTGGTATCACTTCCAACAACTCCGCTAAGTATGGTTTAAATCGGCCCATGTTTTGATATAGCTGACATATAAACCGATCTTGGGTCTTGACTTCGTGAGCCAATAGAGAACGCAATTCTCATCTAATTTTTTTTGGTATGACTTCCAATATTTGTGTTAAGTATGGCGCAAATCGGTTCAAAACCTGATATAGCTGCCATTAAAACCCAATCTGGGATCTTGACTTTTTGAGCCTCTGGACGGCGCAATTCTCATACGATTTGGCAGAAATTTTGTACAACGGCTTCTCTCATGACTTTCAACATACGCGTCCAATATGGTCTGAATCGATCAATAGCTTGATAAAGCTTCCATATAAACCGATCTTCCGATTTTCCTTCTTGAGTCCATACAAGGCGCAATTCTTATCCGAATGAACTGAAATATTACACAATGACTTCTACAATGTTCAGCATTCAATTAATTTATGGTCCGAATCAGACTATAACTTGATATAAAGGGTGATTTTTTTGAGGTTAGGATTTTCATGCATTAGTCTGTCAAATCACGTGGGATTTCAGACATTGTGTCAAAGAGAAAGATGCTCAGTATGCTTTGACATTTCATCATGAATAGACTTACTAACGAGCAACGAGCAACGATCTGAAACATGTACAGCATGGATGTCGAAAAGCCTAACATAAGTCACTGTGTCAAATTTCAGTTAAATAGGATTATAAATGCCCCTTTTTTGGTGCCAAGACCTTAAATTGAGATATCGGTCAATATGGCAGCTATATGCAAATTTTGATCGATCTAGACCAAATTGCAGAAATATGCGGAGGGGCTTTACTTAACTCTCTGTCCAAAATTTCGGCAACATCGGACTATAAATGCGCCTTTTGAGGGCCCAAAACCGTTAATCGTGAGATATGGCAGCGATATCCAAATCTAGTCCAATCAGGGCCAAATTGCAGATGTATGTCGAAGGACCTAAGACAACTCATTGTCCCAAATTTCAGCAAAATCGGATAATAAATGTGGCTTTTATGGGTCTAAGACCCTAAATCGGAGGATCGGTCTATATGGCAGCTATATCCAAATCTGGACGAATCTGGGCCAAATTGAGGAACGATATCGAAGGGCTAAATTTCAGCGAAATCGGAAAATAAATGTGGCTTTTATAGGCCAAAGTCCCTATATCGGAGGATCGGTCTATATGGGGGCTATATCGAGATATAGCCCATCTTCGAACTGCTTATGAACAAAAAAAAAAGAATCTGTGCAAAGTTTCAGCTCAATATCTCTATTTTAAAAGACTGTAGCGTGATTTCAACAGACAGAAGGACGGACATGTCTAGATCGTCTTAGATTTTTACGCTGATCAAGAATATATATACTTTATAGGGTCGGAAATGGATATTTCGATGTGTTGCAATCGGAATGACAAAATGAATATACCGCCATCCTTCGGTGGTGGATATAAAAATATATTAGTTTCATGCTCAACTTTCAAGTGCCTTTCATTTGAGTTCCATATTGCATGCCCGGTCTTTATGCCCGTTTTTGAGGATTTTTTGGAGAATGAGGACCCTAATATTTTGTGAAACAAATTTTAATACCATATTCGTATTCTACACGCCAATAACTTTTATTTGAGTTCCATGTTGCCATTATCGGCCAATACGGCTGTTAAATGGGGATTCAGGACGGGTCGGTAATTTTCAATTTCAAATTCGTACTCTACTCCCAAATATCTTCCATTTGAGTCCCATATTATCCCAATAGGTCCAATTTAATTTTTGGGAGGGTACCTTTCCGATATTTACTTATCATATAGACTATTGCTACTTCCACTCCATATTCGTAATCTACTCTATAATACATTTAACTTGAGTCCCATATTGTCATAATCGTCCAATATGCCTATGTACTTGGACCCGATTTCTAATATCAAACCCGTACTGTACTCACAAATACATTTCATTTTTAAATCTCACATTGGTCTATATATTCGTTTGGGTTTCCTTTGGGTGAACTGCGGCCCCCAGATAATTGGGTCTAAATTTGGCATTATCTTCCCCAATACCTTTGCCCATTCTATATTAGTGGGTACAACAGAAATTAACGAAGTATTTAAAATATTGCCGTTGAAAGCTATAAGGCTTAATTCAATCAACCCTAAAATGATTCACACGACATATGCATGATTTTTACTAATGGAATCATAGGCAATGAAACTGGCATTCAAACCGTTTTCTGAAGTGGTTGTGATCAACAGGATTACCACACACTGGTTTATAACATCCTATCTCTTTTTGTTTCACTGAAATTTTCACAAATTGTGTAGGTTGGTCTGGAACGATACATAGGCTATATAATTTTTTTATACCCCAACAATGCCATCCAAAACCAAAAAGGGGCCCGATTGGCACAATATGGGTATTAAATGAAAGGTATTGGAGACTAGAAAGCTAATATCGTATTAAAATTTGGGTCCAAGTACCCAGCGGGCCTCCCCAATCCTAAAACTCCTCTAAACAGATATATATTAGACGTTCATGTCAATATGGGCCTCAAATGAAAAGTATTCGACAGTAGATTAGTTCCAAGCAATGGGAGCTCGCCCCACCCCCAGGTACCCCAAAGTGGGCATATTAGCCGACCATGTCTTTATGGGACTCAAATGAAAGGTATTTTGGAGTAGATTACAAATGTAACATTAATATTTGAGTTCAAATCTAGGTGGCGGTTTTCTTTCCAAAAATAATTCAAATAGGTTGATTGAACCATTACGACAATATGGGACTCAAATGAAAGGTATTAGTAGAGTAGAAAACGACTCTGATATAAAATTTTGGAGCCAAGTGTTTAGGGGTACGCCCTAAATCGCCCCCTAAACTGAACTTTAGTTCCGATTATGGCAATATGGAGCTTAAATCAAAGGTATTTGGGAGTAAAGAACGAATTTGATATATATTTTCAGAGCAAATGGCGATGGCCGGGTCAGCCTCAAAACACCCTCCAAACGGTTCATATTTTCCGACCATGGCAATATGGGGCTCATATTATAGGGATTAGGGAGTAGAGCACGAATTTGATATTCATATTTGAGTTGAAATGTCCGAGTGTCATCCCTCTCCAGAAAAGCACTTCACATTACCCTAATTTTCAAAAACACCAGATCTCGGAGATTGGCAATGCGATTCGTTCGAAATTTTTTTTCCACTCTCACATTCAAAACACAACATGGTTTGTATTGTTGGGGTTGGGAGCCTCGGGTCCGTCCAAATGGGTATGTAGACCAATCACGACAATATGGAGCTTAAACGAAAGGTGCTTGAGAGAAAAAAACGAATTTGATATCCATGCCATGTGCTTGGGGAACTGCCCCACCCGAAAACACCTCCCTATTATATAATAGGGCTATTTGATGTTTAAATTGATTACCCATTTTCGGGACAAAGTCCCTGGGGTCCATCCTACCATCAAACAGAATTTATTTATCGATCATGCTATTGTGGGGCTCATATAAAATGTATTTGAAAGTAAAGCACGAAGCGTATATTTATATTAAGGGCCAAGTGTCTCACTAAGCCGGAAATATTTACTAATACGATACGGAGAACCCAAAAGAATGGTATTTGGGAGTGGAGTAAAAATTTACCCAGGACACGAGAAGGGTCACACTTCTCACACATCAATGAAAGCTTTTCGATTCAAGTTTAAACTCTATGATAAGGGACTTTTTTATAGCCGAGTCGGAATGCGGTGCCGCAGTGTGACATCTCTTTAAAGAGAATTTTTTACATGACCATGCATGGCAAATGTTGCCAGCGTAGAGAGAGGATCACCACCGCTTTAAATATTGTCCGATGTTATTGCCAGGATTTGAACGCAGGCGTTCAGCGTTATAGGCGGACATAGGCTACAGTGGCACGAATTCGATATACACATTCAGGGCGAATCCCAACCCTAAATGATATTAGTGAGTAAAAGAAGGCGCAGCGGAGAAGGACCGGCAGCTATATCAGGTTATGGACCAATTTGAACCATAATTAGCACACTTGTTAGAAGTCATAATAAAACACGTCGTGCAAAATTTCAGGCAAATCGCATAAGAATTGCGGCCTCTAGAGGCTCACGAAGTCACGATCCAAGATCGGTTTATATGGCAGCTATATCAAAACATGGACCGATATGGCCCATTTACAATCCCAACCGACCTACACTAATAAGAAGTATTTGTGAAAAATTTCAAGCGTCTAGCTTTACTACTTCAAAAGTTAGCGTGCTTTCGACAGACAGTCGGACGGACAGACCGACAGACGGACGGACATGGTTAGATCGACATAAAATGTCATGACGATCAAGAATATATGTTGTTTATGGGGTCTCAGACGAATATTTCGGGTAATTACAAACAGAATGACGAAATTAGTATACCCCCATCCTGTGCTGGAGGGTATAAAAAATTGTAAATACATATTTTGTATGCCCCACACCATTGATAAGTAAACGGATCTACTCAGAATCAGTTACTGATTCGATTTAGCTATGACCATATTTGTGTACAAAGTACAGGTCTCAATTTGCACCCGATCCCCTTTTAATTTGACTCAGGCATTTTTATTGGCCTATAAATGAAGCCTATTGAAATTATATTTGTCGTCCGACTTGGACTAATATTGCAATAATAGCGTCATTTGTTAACCGACTCTTATGAAATCTTACGCAAAGATTTCTCTTATGGCCCTCGGCATTACTACTGAATTTAAGAGAAATCGGAAAATCTGCATCCCTGACCATGGTTCTGTTTCTGGTGATATGTTTCCCCCAGAGTAAACCGCTTCGGCGCCTTTACAGGTTCTTCTGATGGCACGAAGTTTTGACGTTGATAGTACACAGTTACTATGAGTGTTTGGAGGCCGGGTTCGTGAAATAGCAAATCCTGAATTTAAACTAATACTTAATGGAGACAAAATAAATTGGTTAGGAGATTATTCAGCAAACAATTAACTCTGCCTTAAAATTATCTTACTCGACATTTTTACCCATAAATTTTCATAAGAAGAATTTAAATCAAACATCGATTTTGTGGTTCATTTATACCCAGTTTTTGGTGATTAATGCACACCCTTGTTTAGATGGATTGGCTGAAAATAAGCAACCCAGTCTAGTATTGCCGTTGAATTTTCCCCAAGAAATTTGCAAGAATATTTGCTCCCAAAAACTTGACAATGTACCTCCTGCGTGTGTGTGTTAGTGTGTTTTAAATGCGTACGAGCACATAAGACTTATTTTAACTCTTTTTGAAATCTTCTTACGCCGAAATCGCTTATCTCCTTAGCGCAACAAATAACAATTTTTGTTCGGTTTGTTTCAAAGTGCGGGTGTTTGAGCCAGAATATTAATTCAGGTGAGTGTAAAGGATCCTTACGCCTCGCTTGTTACAACGCTCACCTGTATACCCGCTTGAGCTTCGAGCAACTTTTTAAATTGGAAAAAAGTATTAATTTCGCAAGGAGCACAACACATGCCAAGTGGAAAAGCGAAATAGAAAAGTGCTAGTTTGTACTAGAAAACTTTTTATTTTATTTGATGCAGTGCACAAGATTTGACGTCGGGGATGTGTTTAACAACATAACTGGGGTGTGGGGAACACACGGCACCACACCGTCTAATGTGGTGGTGGGAAAGTAGGAATCAAATCCACTGTTCACCCCAAAAACGTTCGCACAAAAAGTTTTGTGGTAATTTTCATAAAATATAGCCATTTTTACGCGAAAAGTTTTCAAAAATCATGCTTCAGTGCTCGAATGTATGCACACACACACCTTCTTCTACACGCTGCGTGTATAACCACTTGCCGAGGAGATGGGCCAACAACCACTAGTCCATCCGCCAAACCAATGAACCAGCAGACAAGCGGGAGGTCATGCAGACCGGGAGGAGTCTGTCTCACTCAAGGACTCGAGTCCATGAATAACATTAGCGCCCGTAGCCAAAAGGTAATGTGCAAATTTGCATCCAACATTTGAAAACCCAGTTAATTGCAAATAATTTATTAGCTTCGTGATAATAATTTATTAGCACTCGCAAGCGAACTTTTAAAATCATTCCAGTTACGTGGAAAGTAAAACACCATGCAACCGATGAAACTTATGATTTAAATAAGCGATTAGACACCAACAACATTAGTCTCAGGCCATAACATTTGTGAGGGCCTCACTATTCTAATTTAATGAGATGGTGCGGCCCCAATGATGCCACGATTTTACTTAAATAACATGTTCAAACAGAAAAAAAATGTCCCCAAAATTGTTTCAATTAAAAATGTAATTGAATCAATATTTTTTATACCCTCCACCATTGGAAGGGGGTATACTAATTTCGTCATTCTGTTTGCAACTACTGGAATTATTCGTCTGAGACCCCATAAAGTGTATATATTCTTGATCGTCGTGACTAGCCATGTCCGTCCGTCTGTCCATCCGTCCGTCCGTCTGTCTGTCGAAAGCACGCTAACTTTCGAAGGAGTTAGGCTAGCCGCTAAGTGTAGGTCGGTTGGGATTGTTAATGGGCCATATTGGTCCATGTTTTGATATAGCTTCCATATAAACCGATCTTGGGTCTTGACTTCTTGAGCCTCTAGAGGGCGCAATTCTTATCCGATTGGAATGAATTTTTCCTTTCCAATCGGTGCTAAGTATGATTCAAATCGGTCAATAACCTGATATAGCTGCCATATAAACCGATCTTGAATCTTGACTTCTTAAGTCACTAGAGTGCGTAATTCTTATCCGATTTGAATGAAGTTTTGCACGACGTATTTTGTTATGATATCTAACGACTGTGCCAAGTATGGTTCAAATCGGTCTGTAACCTGATATAGTTGTCATATAAACCAATCTGGGATCTTGACTTCTTGAGCCTCTAGAGGTCGCAATTATTATCCGATTTGCCTTAAATTTTGTACGACGGATCCTCTCATGACCATCAACATATGTGTTTATTATGGTCTGAATCGGTCTAGCCTGATACAGCTCACATATAAATCGATCTCTCTATTTTACTTCTTGAGCCCCCAAAGGGCGCAATTCTCATTCAAATTGGCTGACATTTTACACAGGTCTCCAACATATAATTTTATTTTGGTCCAAACCGGACCATATCTTGATATCGCTTTAATAGCAGAGCAAATCTTTCCTTATATCCTTTTTTGTCTAAGAATAAATGCCGGGAAAAGAACTCGACAAATGCGATCCATGGTGGAGGGTATATAAAATTCGGCCCGGCCAAACTTAGCACGCTTTTACTTGTTTGATATCCGATGGGGGGCGGACTCTCCCCTTTTCCCCAATTTTCAAAAACGCCAGATCTTAGAGATGGGTGGACCGATTTAAGCGAAATTTTGTACGCAAAACCCACCCGAACGGACATGTTTACCAATTGGGACAATATGGGTATCAAATGAAAGGTATTTAAGAGTAGATCACGAACTTGGCATACAAATTTCACCGTAAGTGGTCGGCGGGCCCTTTTACCCCAAAAACACCACCCAACAGGACACTTTCATCACTTTGGGCAATATGGGTATCAAATGGAAGGTATTTAAAAGTAGAGTAAAAATTCGATATAAAAATTTATTCCTTGGTGTTTCAAGCGCCTCCTCATCCCCCAAAATCTCTCAACAGGAGAAGAATTCGGTCCTCGGTGTCTACGGGCCTCCCCAACCTTCAAAACCCCCAAAACGGGCACGAATATCCAACGTCACAAAATGGGTATCAAATGAAAAGTCTTTGGGAGTTGACTACATATCCGGTAAAAACATTTGGCAGAGTCCGGCACCGGTCCATCCGCTAAATTCTCTTAAATAGGATGCGTAGTTTGATCGTGATAATATAGGAATTAAAAGAAAGGTCTATGACAGTACAGTTCGAACATGATGTTTATATAAGTATCCAAGTATCTGTGTCCGGTCCAGCCGTTCTGCAGTTCAGCAGGACATGAATACGACGACAATTAATGACTCAAATAAATTGTCTTATGGGTCTTAGCGTCGGGAGGACCGACCCCCTCCTCCCAATAAAAACAACACCAAACTGTCATGTAGTACGACCGAGAATACATTGTACTCAAATAAAAGGATGTGTTAGAGGGCAATCCCCTTCCCCCTATCCTACCCAAAAAAAGAAATGAAAATAATTTATGAAGGCCGATCAGGATAGAATAATAGGACAGCAATATAAGGTCTTACCCTCAAATTGGGATGGACATAGGCGGACCTTGGGATCTTTTAAAATGTAGCATCCCAATTGGTAGCTTTGAAATATGATTTTGAATGTATATAACCAATACAAAAAATATTTATTTGTGTGAATCTTAACGAGACCCTTTGCACTGAATAATAGCTTCTTTACGGTAATATTTCACAAATTAAAATCATCTCTTTCAACAACATTTCCAAATATATTCATAAACTAATCGAAACAAGTAACAGGCAAACATAAATGAAAATGAAAAAATTTTTTTTAGCAGATTTTTGTACTTAAAACAGCTTATTTTATTTGCTGATTTAGCTGACCGAAATATTTGCCAATACAGCAGCCTCGTGTTTGCTGAAACAGCAGCAATATTTGCTTTCCCATTTTCAGCAGACAAAAACTACTGTTTTGAATAACAAATTTGGTTGAGTATACCTTCAAAATGCTTCACATTATAGGGCTCAAACAAAATCGTGCTCTAGCATGATGATGATGTTATTTCAGGGTCCGCCCTCTAAACTTCCTTCAAACCATCCATACTTGCCTACTAGGCAATAAATAATAGGTATTTGATAGTAGAAAATTAATTTGATATCCAATTTTGAGGTCGTCTCACCCCATTAAAACTCCCCTAAACCAATGGCGCAGCAGAGCCGGCCCTGTCCATCTAATCCACCATGTCTTTATAAATCCTAAATTTTTCTTGACATATTGGATAAAAAATAGGAAAAGGTGGTAGAACCCAAAATTAGAAAAACTAAGAGATATCTTTCGTTATTTCAGTAGTATCTTGTTTCTTTCTTTGCCCACTAATTGATGCCAAATAGCCTAGCGGCAAACGTAAGCGCAATAGCTCGCATAGATTAAAGTCTGCTGGTTAACATTTTTATACCCTCCACCACTAATTTCGTCATTCTGTTTGTAACTACTCGCAATATTCGTCTGAGACCCCATAAAGTATATATATTCTTGATCTTCGTGACATGTCCGTCCGTCCGTCCGTCTGTCTGTCGAAAGCACGCTAACTTTCGAAGGAGTAAAGTTAGCCGCTTGAAATTTTGCACAGATACTTCTTATTAGTGTAGGTCGGTTGGTATTGTAAATGGGCCATATCGGTCCATGTTTTGATATAGCTGCCATATTAACCGATCTTGGGTCTTGACTTCTTGAGCCTCTAGAGTGCGCAATTCTTTTCCGATTGGAATGAAATTTTGCACGACGTGTTTTGTCATAATATCCAACAACTGTGCCAAGTATGGTTCAAATCTGACCATAACCTGATATAACTGCCATATAAACCGATCTTGGGTCTTGACTTCTTGAGCCTCTAGAGTGCGAAATTCTTATCCGATCATTATGAAATTTTGCACGACGTGTTTTGTTATGATATCCAACAACTGTGCCAAGTATGGTTCAAATCGGACTATAACCTGATATAGCTGCCATATAAACCGATCTTGTGTCTTGACTTCTTGATCCTCTAGAGGGCGCAATTCTTATCCGATTGGAATGAAATTTTGCACGACGTGTTTTGCTATGACTTCCAAGAACTGTGCTAAATAAGGTTCTAATCGGCCAATAACCTGATATAGCTGCCATATAAACCGATCTTGGGTCTTGAATTCTTGAGCCTCTAGAGTGCGCAATTCTTATCCGATTGGAATGACAATATGCACGACGTGTTTTGTTATGATATCCAACAACTGTGCCAAGTATGGTTCAAATCGGACTATGACCTGATATAGCTGCCATATAAACCGATCTTGGGTCATGACTTCTTGAGCCTCTAGAGTGCGCAATTCTTATCCGATGGGATTGAAATTTTGCACGACATGTTTTGTTATGATATCCAACAACTGTGCCAAGTATGGTTCAAATCGGACCATAACCTGATATAACTGCCATATGAACCGATCTTGGGTCTTGACTTCTTGAGCCTCTAGAGTGCGCAATTCTTATCCGATTGGAAAGACAATTTGCACGACGTGTTTTGTTATGATATACAACAACTGTGCCAAGTATGGTTCAAATCGGACCATAACCTGATATAGCTGCCATATAAACCGATCATGGGTCTTGACTTCTTGAGCCTCTAGAGGTCGCAATTATTATCCAATTTGCCTGAAATTTTGTATGACGGATCCTCTCATGATCATCAATATGCATGTTTATTATGGTCTGAATCGGTCTATAGCCCGATACAGCTCCCATATAAATCCATCTCTCTATGTTGCTTCTTAAGCCCCCAATGGGCGCAATTCTTATTCGAATTGGATGACATTTTACACAGGTCTCCAACATATAATTTAATTGTGGTCCAAACCGGACCATATCTTGATATAGCTCTAATAGCAGAGCAAATCTTTTCTTTTATCCTTTTTTTTTGTCTTAAAAAGAGATGTCGGGAAAAGAAGTCGACAAATACTACCCATGGTGGAGGGTATATAAGATTCGTCCCGGCCGAACTTAGCACGCTTTTATTTGTTTTTACACATTTCCCCACTTAAGGTGGGTATTAAGTTCGCGTTTCACAATGAAAATTAATATTTTTTACGATTTTTTTAAAGGTAATAGATTTTGAAGTAATCGTAAAAAACATTGGCATTTCACTGTGAAACACGAACTTAATACACAAATTTTCATTAAAGACTTTATTATTCGCAAAATCTTTTCATTGTAATAAGATTTTCTTGGAAAAAATATTAATAAGGTCAAAGCCAACAGAACTAAAAAATTTCTACTAGAATTTTCGTCCCTTGATCATTATGAGCTTCGTATCTATTGCCTTAAATACTATATTGTGAATTATTGAATTCCAAGGAAAAAACGAAATTATTTAAAATAATTATTTCAAAATGTAAATTATTTTGGGTGATCATTTCGGGGTATTTAAAATTGTGTTTCCGAGTCCTTAAAATTGTTCATTTCATTACTGATGTAATTCAAATAATTGTTAATTAAATATTACTAATTATACCCACCACCGTAGAATAGGGGGTATATTCATTTAGTCATTCCGTTTGCAACACATCGGAATATCAATTTCCGACCCTACAAAGTATATATATTTCGGATCGTCGATTAAACGATGTCCGTGTGTCTGTCCGTCTATCCATCTGTCCGTCCGTCTGTTGTAATCACTCTAGAGCCTTCAAAAATTAAGATATTGAGCTGAAATTTGGCACAGATCCACGCTGGTTAAGTTCTTGAACGGGCCAAATCGGACCATATTTGGATATAGCTGCGATATAGACCCATTTGCCGATAAAGGGTCTAATGCCCATAAAAACTTAATTTTTCATCCGATTTTGCTGAAATTTGAAACAGAGAGTAGTTTAAGGCTTCCCAAATATGGTACAGATTGGACTATATTAAGATATAGCTACCATATGGACCGATCACCCGATAAGGGGACTGAAGACCATAAAAGCTTTATTTATTACCCGATTGAAATTTGCAAAAGAGGGTTATTTTAAGCCTCCCGACATCTGACTTAAATATGGATTAGATCGGTTCATATTAAGGTATAGCTACCACATAGACCGATTTACCTATAAAAGGTCTAAGGCCCATAAAAGCTTTATTTATTTCCCGATTTCGCTGAAATTTGTAACAGTTGGTTATTTTAAGCCTCCCAACATTTGACCTAAATATGATTTAGATCGGATTATATTTAGATATAGCTGTCATATAGACCGATCTGCCGATAAAAGGTCTGAAGCCAAAAAAGCTTTATTTATTACCCGATTTCTCTGAAATCTGAAACAGTGAGTTTTTCTGAGCCTCACGATATCTTTATATGGTTCAGATCGGTTTATAATTGGATCTATCTGCCAAAAAGACCAATATTTTGTTCTACAAAATTAAATAGTGACATATATATTAGACCACTCAATGTCCATGCCGAATTTGGGTGATTAAGTTATCCAATTTTCACCGGATTGTGACGAAATGGGACTTACATATATACCTTTTTACAGTGTTGCTTACATACGGTCGGGTGTGTTACTTGTTGGTTCCCAAGTTTTCTGCCAATTTTTCGTGTCAGGCGTATCATCCATTATTGGAAATAACTCTAAGCCATAGAGCTACGTTGGAGGTTGCCGCAGTAGAGTTTGCAGCATACATTCGACTCCCGTTGTCGTTAAAAACCACATTTAAAAAATAAATTATTTTATTAAACTTTGTAATATCACTGGAAGGCGCTGGTAATACTAATACAACGAATAGCTATAAGTAAACAACAGCTGCGCTCTTCTATCAAACCACATTGTCGATAACGATCAAACAGCTGTCCGATATAATCGTTCAACGTAAAACACAGGGTGTTACGTATTAGCAAATGAATAATAAGAGAACGCTATTATCGATATCACCAGAAAACAGTCACAGTACCCCAAAAAAGTATTCACCATATCAAAAAATGAACATAAATAACCAACAAGATGTTTTTTCGTGGAGTAAGCTGGGCGATGTGTTGGATGATAAGTTGAAAGATGTGGCCAAAAAAGAGGACCTTACTGCAATCAAATATGAAGTGGAAGAACTTAAACAGGAAAATTGTAAATTGAGAGAAGATATCAAGAAACTAACAAATCGCTTAGAAACCTTAGACAGAAAATCTCGTACTACAAATATTGTGGTGAGTGGACTTAGAAGTAGAACTACATTTACGGCAAAAAAAGAATTCCTCGACATCTGCAACAACAAATTAAACATCGTAGTTAACATATCGTACGCTAGAATGTTATCTTCAGGAAAATCGTTCGTATTTACACTGGACACCAATTCCCAAGTGCAAAATATTTTAAATACGAAAGAAAAATTGCATGGCCAATTTATATATATACAAAAGGATTATACTGCTGTCGAACAGTCTACCAGATACAACCTGCGTCAAGTTGGCAAAATCGTATCCCAGCATAAAAAAGACGTTAAAGTTAGGTTAGGAGAGTTCTGTCTCTTCTTGAATGATAAAAGATATTGCTGGGCCGACGGAAAAATACTAGCTCCAACTTTAAGTGATGCCAAATTTCTGAGCAACATTCTTGTTGATAACGGTAGTCCCATTGAGGTTTATTGCAACAATGCTGAAAATGTTACCCTTAATGTTCCCCCATCATCGCAATAGCAATTTGATTCGTGCCATTTGTTATCATATAATGTTTCAAATCTCGAAAGTTCTTTAAATTATGGAAATTTTATAACCTACCTTAATAATTTTGATATTTTCTTTCTCTTTGAAACACATGTATTACCCAATAAACAAACGTATCTCTCGTCTTATTTACAAAACTACTATTTGCAGTGGCAGGACGCAACTAAAGTGAATAGATTTGGGCGTGCCAGTGGTGGATGTCTTTTCGGCTTCAAAAAAGAAATTAAAAAGAAATACAAATTAAATTTTATCGTCTCTGATTCTCAGTACACAATGCTGTCAGCTAGTCTAGATGGAAATATATTTTATTTTATACCTACGTATTTGAACTGTACGCGTTGGAAGGTGGATGTAGAAAGGTTTGGTTCTTTTTTGGAAGACCTTAACCCAACGAATTTTTGTATAATGGGTGATATGAATGCAAGAATAGGCGAAGAACAGGTTCTAGATTACAACATTGTTAAAGATTGTCCCCACATTAGCTATTCTAGACGCTCCAAAGACAGAAACGTTAATACCCAGGGAAGGAATCTCCTACGTATTGTTGATGACATAGGCGGTATTATCATAAATGGCAGAACTTTAGAGGATATAGATGGGGAGTTTACTTTTTGTGGTGCAATGGGTAGTTCTGTCATAGATTACTGCATAAGTTCGGCGAGTTTTCTGTCATATATTGACAAGTTCAAGGTGGCCACTGAACCCTTTTCTGATCACATGCCCTTATGCTTAGATATTAAGATTCCGAAAAGTTCGACAGAAACTACTCAACAGCCTATACAGAAGCTACACTGGGATGAAAGGCATAGATCTCAATACAATCACAACTTAAGTTTACTTGCAGAGCCAGTAAATGATTGCGTCTTTTTATCGTCAGAGGATTTGGTTGAGAACATTAAAAATAAAATTAGGCGGGCTCAGGTAAAGAAGACCAATAGAACATTTTTTGAGCCTAAGCAGAAGTGGTTCGATTGGACGTGCTTTCGTTTAAGATCCAATATGCATAAAAATTTAAAGATATACAGAAAGTCACACACTGTTATCAACAGAAGGCGTTATTATTCATCCAGATCTAAGTTTCATAGAATGTGTAACGAGAAGAAACTGCAATATTTCAATGGCAACCTCAGAGAACTAGATACTGTTTCCTGCAGCAAGGATTGGTGGAATCTGGCAAATTCTCTGAATAAACGTAATGTTAAGGGTAGAGGAAATCTAGACGCAGATGATTTCTTAGCACACTTTAACTCTTTACTAGTTAACGAAGATAATTCCAAAATTATCAGCTGGTGTATACCGTTTCATGTAGACCCACTTTTAGACTCCCCTTTTGAATTTTGTGAGCTACTCTCCGTTTTAAAAGGACTTAAATCGAATAAGGCCCCTGGGAACGATGGTATACCTTACGAATTTTATAAATTTGCTCCTCGCCGTTTTCTGCAAGAAATACTTGTAGTATTTAATAAGATATTCCTCCATGAAAATGTTCCTACTTCCTTCAAGAAGTCAATATTGATACCTCTATTTAAGAAAGGTGATATAAACTTGGCGTCAAATTATAGAGGTTTGTCACTTCTGGATACTATCGGAAAAATTTTTAACTCTGTTCTGCTAAACCGTATAACATTTTGGCTGACGAGACACGATGTTTTAAATGAATTTCAGGCTGGATTTAGAAGAGAGTATTCTACTATAGATAATATATTTAACCTCGTGAATATTGTTTCTTTGAACCAGCTACAAGGCAAAATTACATATGCGTTTTTTGTCGATTTCTCTTCTGCATTTGATTTGATTCCCAGAAACAGCCTTTTTTATAAACTATCTAGTCAGGGTCTATCTACGAAACTTGTAACTATATTAAGAATGCTGTATGATGGCACAGAAAGTAGAGTATGGGATGGAAGTACGTTCTCTGAATACTTTCCTGTTGAATCTGGTGTGAAACAGGGCTGTATTCTCAGTCCTGTACTCTTTTCGTTATACGTGAATGACCTTCCCTATATATTGCCTGGTGGTGTAAGAGTAGCGGACACTACGGTCAAAGTCTTATTATACGCCGATGACATTGTGCTATTATCTGACTCTCCATTGGGCTTACAAGAGATGATTTATGAACTTGAGAGGTACTGTTTGTTGTGGAGCTTGAAAGTAAACCTTTCTAAATCGAAAATTCTTGTTTTTCGTAGAGGTTCTAGAATCTCTTCGAATTTAAGGTGGTGCTTTGGAAATCAGAATATTGAAATTGTTAATAGTTACACATACCTGGGCGTTGAAATAACTTACAATTTGTCATTTAGAAAACACTTACAGAAGAAGCTTGCGGATTCCAAACTGGCCATAAATAGCACATGGTCGAAGTATATAAGTCACCCTAGTATTGCTAAAACTAATAAGATGAAGATATTCGATGCATGTTCCAGATCTATAATGTTTTACGCTGCACAGGTTTGGGGTTACACAAGGTTTGATGATGTAGAGAAGCTCTTTCGCTTTTTTACTAAGAAAATGCTTTATTTGCCTAATAATACACCAAATTACATGTTGTATCTAGAAACTGGATTTTCTTCTATGTTTTGTAACACTCTTAGAATCCATTTTAACTACATTAATAGAATATTGCGACTTAGCTCTCACCGCTTGCCCCGCTTGCTGGCGGAGAAAATCATAGAATTGAATGCATTATGGGCAAAAGAATGGTCAAATATTTGCCAAACCCTACAATATATTCCTGCTAATGCTACAAATCCGATATGCATGTATTCAGACAAAATAGTAGAATTACTGAGAATTCAAGAACAACGTGAATTTGAATCAGATGCAAGAAATTCACAGTTCCACGATCTTTATTCTGTGCTTGAGTATAATATAATTCCATTTCATACTGCTGACTTATCTTCACGAGCTACTAGCTTAATCATTAAAGCTAGAGGTGGTTTACTCGACCTTAACTCGAGATCATTCAGAAGTAACACCCATGGCACTTGTTCTATGTGTAATACAGATCAAGATGAAAATACACTTCACTTTATTGGCGCCTGCCCACTATACAGAGAATTTAGAAAAAGTTATTTCGGAAAATATTCCCTTAATGAGTCCGAAGTATTAAATATATTAAATGGCACGAATAACTCATCACTATATAAATACATAGAAAATTGTACTAAGTATAGAAAATTAATTATTAATGAATTCAGTTTTTAATAACCAAAATGAAAAAAGAAAAAGCAAGAAACATATAGAAACAAACAACAATTTAGTGATAAGCATTGTATTACGGCTAACAGCATTTTTGCTAAGCCTAACATAGATTGTATTTAAGAACTTTATGAAATACTATTCTTGAATTGTAATTTGAATTCAATCTATTAATAAATAATAAATAATAATAAATAAAATAATAATATACCTTTTTACCTTAATGCCTTTTTACTTGTTTTTCGTTGGAAAAGTTTTTCAAACTAACAAGCAAAATATTAAATTTATTGCCAATTAATTCCAATTCCAATTAAAATAATAAAACGAGAATTGAGAGAAAAATCATGTAGATTTATGTCTAAGAAAAAATTTTTTTTGCATGACAGAAAAAATGACATTGCGATTCGGTCTTTAAAATAAGTTGCATGAACCCATTCGACGAAAAATACCCAGGCAGAGAGTTGCGTTAGGAAAATTCTAGCTCGATTTTGGAAAGAGGTATCTTAATGCAATTTGGATTGTCGTAAAGTGGACGACTGAAAGCAGTTAAAATTATTTTAATAATTTTTCCCGTAATTTTTTTGGGAAAAATTGGTTTATCGAATCAAACCAAACCAATCAAACAATAAAATTTCCCAACATTTTTATGAGTGATATTTGAGGAATTCGTTTTAATGTTTTGTTGCATTTGATGTTTTCTATATTAAAAAACTAGCTGACGCGGGCCCGCTCCGCTGCGCCTTCTATTACTTTATATGGAACAAAAGTTTCCTTGGAATATTTATTTTTGACAATTAAAGATATTTTAGTAAAATACCATGCTACGAAAATAGTATACTATATCGCTTGACTAACAGTTTAACAATATAAGTGCCATTATCTGAATCCCATATGATCTTTATTGATTTACGAATTTAAGTTTGGATGTAAGGTGTACTCCATTCTTAAAATACGTATTCTACTCCCTAATACCTTTATTTGAGCCCCATATTGCGATGGTCACTAAAAAATTGGTGTTTGGTGAAAATGGGTATCAATTCTTGCTCTACCCCCCAATACCTTTCATTTTAGCTCCACATTGACATGGTCGGTAAATATGCCCGATTTAGATGTATTTTGGCGATTGGGGTGGTCCCCAAACACTAAACCCGGAAAATATATCAGCAACGTACTCTATTCTCATATATCTTTATATATAATTTATTTGAACCCCATATTGCCAATGCCCTCAAAATTGGATATCATATTCGTTTTCTAATCTCTCCTTATTGCAAAAGTCAGCAAATATGTCCGGCTTGGGGTATTAGACCTAAAAACTATGAATATTTAGTTCCACTCTCTTTAAGTCCCAAATTATCTTGGTAAGCAAATACGTCTTATTTGGGGGTTGTTATGGTGGTTGACGTCCGCTAGACAGTTGGCCCCTAATGTTGATATCAGATACGTGGTCTTCTCCCACATGCCTTTCATTTCAGCCCCATATTTCCATAGTCGACAAACATGACCGACTTGGGGGTGTTTTGGGGGAAGGGCGGCCAATCAGTGAGTTGGCCTTGAAAATATATATCGGATTCGTGTTCCACTTTATAAACCCTCTTATTTAATATTTGGGTGGTGTTGTGGGGGTGGGATGGCCCCATATACACTTTTCCAAATATTGATATCAAATTCGTGCTTTACTCCCAAAGACCTTTCATTTGAGCCCCATATTGCTATGGTCGAAAATTTTTCTTCTTTGGGGGATGTTTTTGGGGAGAGGCGGACCACCAAACACATGGTCCCATAGTTGGATATCAGATATTCGCATTCCACATTCAAATACCTTTTATTTAAGCCCCATATTCACATGGTCGGTAAATAAGTCCTGTTTGGGGTGTTTTGGGAAAGGGGTGGACCTCCAGAAACGTGGTCCCACATTTGGATATCAGATTCGTATTCTACTCGCAAATACCTTTCAGTTGAGTCTCATATTGCCATGGTCGGTAAATATGTCCAATTTAGGGGTGTTTTGGGGCTTGGGGTCGTCCTAGCACTTGGTCCGACAATTGGATATCAGATACGTTTTCTTATCCTAAATACCTTTCATTTGAGTCCCATATTGTCGTGATTGGTCTAAATATATGTTTGGTAGGTTTGAAGGTGGGGCAGCCCCCCTAGGTACCCCATCCGAAATTTGGATACCAAATTTTTCTTTTTAGGGTACTATATAAGAGCACACAAAATTTCGCTTAAATCGCAGCACCCATCTCCGAGATCTGACGTTTCTGAAAATTAGGGTAAGGGGGAGGGTCCGCCCCCCCTTCAGATATCAAAAAATGTAGTACCCTATTTTCACCATGGAGTCATTATGCACCATCTGTGAAAGTTTCAAGAAAATCGGTTCAGCCGTTTCTGAGTCTATAAGGAACACACAAACATACAATCAAACACAAATTGATTTTTATATATAAGATAAACTTAAGGCAATAGTCCTACTACTTTTGACAGCAGGTGTGCTTTTATGCCAAAATCATTAAATCCAGCTGTCTTCGCTAAACGGTCATAAAATATTAAGAAAATGTTTTTATGTTGTAGAGGCTTAGGAAATAAAAAGAGTTTTTATTTGAACATTTTTGAAATTCAAATTTTTTAAAAAATAGAAATTTTTTAAATTATTTTTGTATAAAATGTCATCAAAATCGGACAACAGAATCGAGGGTCGTGTGTAATTAGTTAAAATGTTGTCTTAAAAAATATTTATTGAAATATGTCTATAGAAACAATTTTAGGAAAATATTCTTTGGGCCAGATAAGCATAATAAAATAAAAAAGACTTCAAAAGTGTGTATGCAACATGTAGTGTCGCAAAATACAAAATGATAATGAAATGTTGATCCTTCAGTCCTTAAAAAAATTGATTAAAATTTAGTCTTTAGAAAAACTGTTAATGAAATAATTTTTTTTTTATAAAAATTTTGTCATTAGAAAAATTAAATTAAAATGTCGTTAGAAACGATTTGTTTTCTTGTTTTTTGTTGAACTGTTTTTTTTTTCACAGTTCTTTTTGTTGTCTATGCGCTCAAGATCGGTCCCGAGGGACCCCACCCCCTTCTGGCTACGTCCCTGGAAGTAGAATACAAACATGATACAAAAAATTTGGTGAAGTGTCTGAGGACCGTTCCACTCCATGTGTGTTTTTGTACTAAACGATATTTAAAGGGTCTCAAACAAAAAGGCTTGATAGTAAAGCACGAATGTCGTATAAATGTTTGGGGCAAAGTATATGGTTGGCAGTCAACTCCAAAAGAAAATCATCAAGAAAAGGCAAAAGTCCGGAGGTGCCAACTTTATTTTACCCCACACCCCATAAGTACAAAATGGGGGCGATATATAATTCTGAAAAAAATTTGATGGACCTCGGCGGAGGTTTTCAGATGGGTTATTGAAGTACGATTTAAATTGGATCATAATGTCATATAAACCGATCTTGGATTTTGACTTCTTGAGCCAATAGACCGCGCAATTCTCATCCGATTTTTCTGAAATTTTGCACGAGGTGTTTTGTTCTGACTTCCAATAACTATGCTTAGTATGGCGTAAATCGGTATAGAACATGATATAGCTGCCATATAAACCGATCTGGGATATTGATTTCTTGAACCTCTAAAGGGCGTACTTTTCATCCGATTTGGCTGAAATTTTGTGCAAGGGCTTCTCTCATGACCTTCAACATACGTGTCTAATATGGTCTGAATCGATCAATAGCTTGATACAGCTCCCGATTTTGCTTCTTGATCCTTGAATCGGACTATAACTTGATATAGCTTCTCCTCCGTCCTTATTCCTTATTTTTTGTTTGCCTAAAATCTCTATACTGCGCGAAGAACTCGACAGATGCGAAACTTGGTGGAGGGTATATAAGATTCGGCCCGGCCGAACTTAGCACGCTCTTACTTGTTTTATTTCTGTTATTAGAGCGCGGGACAACGAATGTTATGCTTAAAAATAAATTGTTTATACAATGTTGACATTTAACAAATTATCTTTATCTAGAGGCCCTTCTTTTGCTGGGCCTTATGCTATTATCATTGAAAGCTTCGAATTCATCATCAACTTCGAAAGTATGTTTTAGGACTACAAGTCTTGTGT
The DNA here is from genome assembly GCF_963082655.1 of Stomoxys calcitrans. Lineage (NCBI taxonomy): Eukaryota > Metazoa > Arthropoda > Insecta > Diptera > Muscidae > Stomoxys > Stomoxys calcitrans. The sequence continues at coordinate 59,527,911 of NC_081556.1, read as the reverse complement.
GTGTGTGTGTGTGTGTGTGGGATTGGCGTTACCCTATTTCGAAAATGTAAGCGTTGAACTTTGTAAACCATAAAACATACAAGTTGGGTAAACGTCGAAGCTGGGGGCTTGAATGCTGTTGCGGTAGAGTGGAGTCAAACAGGGCGGGCTTATGTTGAGTCCAATCGAATTCCACTTGACTTGATGTAAACAATTTAGCAGTATCGCAAATAATGAATTTCTGTTTGTCTGGCGCTCTTGTTTTAAACGGCTCTAGAGCCGATGCCAACAATAATTTTGTTCAAGCAATGGAACACATTAGTTTGACTCTAGCGAGTTGTTTCGGAAAGGAATACGGAAATGGCATAAAGCACAGCATTTATGCCAAAGCAATCCTTGACTACTGATAAAACTTCCATTTATGACGGGGGGATATGGAGACGGTAGTGCCAAGAGGCACATTCTAGCTACACTCGTAACAACACTTTTCTCGTTGTTACCATTTCTCCCACATACGAATGACAAACAATTGCTCATGGTCTTGCATGGATAGTGGGAGACTGGGATTTCCAATGCTAAGGCGCATTTCCGTCTCTTGGCCCTCTTGAAATGATTTCGATTTTCCGTGCCACATACAATTCCATTTTCACAGTCAACACTTAGCATAAAACGCCCTCCACATATGCATAGAACTTGTGCGAAGAACATCCGCATCGTTTATTGTTCGCTCCAGCAAGAGTTTTCTTGCTGCTGTGCCAACCGCGCTCGAAACTCTAACCATTTTAATTTATTATTTCGATCTATGGTCGCTGTTTATTGCAAATAGATTATGTTGCGCCAGAAAAAAAATAAAGTTTTAATAAAACAACATCTACAGCCGCAAGTGAACCCGTACCAGTTGCGGGGAACACAAACCAGAGAAATACAGGAAAAACGTATATAGTATGTATGTACATAGCCCTAAAGCTGCGTAACAACCGAATACGCTGCTGGATGCCACTCGATATTGCATATCTAGTCCCCATATTCCTTGGTTCAACTTGAGTCCGTTTCCATTTAAACTAATTAATGGCTTCGCTACAGATGGTCAGGATATGTGCAAAGGACATGGATATGTATTCACAGACTCACTCATACCACAAATATCCTCATATTTATGAGTGCTGACTGCATATGTACTCGTTTGCATGAAACAGAAGCCAAAAGTTAAGATTGTGGAACAAGGGAGTGGCAGGCTCTAGCTATTGCACTGGCCATGCAAAACTTTGAATGTAGTTGCAGCTGTGTGTTTCAAGAAAAAAATTAGTTTAAATGAAGAAATAAACGATTTTATAGCGAGAAATATAGCAGAGAATTGATTAACGTATTCTATCTATAGCGGTATATAGTGTATTATGTCACTTATTTTGTAACACTTTCTGCTGAGTGCCAGGCATCATTACTGAACTAACATATCGCAGATATTCCATTAGGTTAGGTAAGACTGACAATCCTTTACAAACTCACTTCGACAATTTTAGTCCTTTGTGAGACCACAAAGATATTGTACTAAGAACTGTTGGAACTTCTTTCGCATTAATTAGACCTTCCGGATTGAACAGGTCACCTACTGCTTATATATAACTTAGGTAGCTATTTATTCTTTCCCAAGCTTTCAAAAATAAAATTTCATTTGGACTTTACTTTGGTTAACTACCACTATAAACCCATTTTTAAACTCCTTGATATAGCAAGAACACTGACTTCGTTGTTTCGATTGTAACTCATGGATATATTGATCTTAGACTCAACAATGTATATGATGTGTGATTTTTTGTGATTTCAGTTTTTGATAATTGTGTCCAAACGCTATCTATAAAAGTGAAAAGTGTTCAGTATACCCTGCCATTAAAGTCAAAAGTATGGTTCAAATCGGTCCATAACCTGATATAGCTGTCATATAAACCGGTCATGGGTCTTGACTTCTTGAGCCTCTATAGTGCGCAATTCTTATCCGATTGGAATGACATTTTGCACGTAGTATTTTGTTATGATATCCAACATCTGTGACAAGTACAGTTCAAAATCGGTTCATAACCTGACATATCTCTCATATTAATAGATCTGGGGACTTGACTTCTTGAGCTTCTAGAGGACGCAATTCCTATCCGATTTGGCTGAAATTTTGCATGACGTATTTAATTTTTACTTTCAACAACTGTGTCAAATAAGGTTCCAATCGGTTCCTAACCTGATATAGCTGCCATATAACCCGATCTGGGATCTTGACTTCTTGAGCCTCTAGAGGTCGCAATTATTATCCGATTTGCCTGAAATTTTGTACGACGGATCCTCTCATGACCATCAACATACGTGTTTATTATGGTCTGAATCGGTCTATATCCCGATACAGCTCCCATATAAATTGATCTCTCTATTTACTTCTTGAGCCCCCATATTACATAGGTCTCCAACATATAATTTAATTGTGGTCCAAACCGGACCATATCTTGATATCGCTCTAATAGCGGAGCAAATCTTTTCTTATATCCTTTCTTTGCCCAAGAAGAGATGCCGGGAAATGAACTCGACAAATGCGATCCATGGTGGAGAGTATATAAGATTCGGCCCGGCCGAACTTAGCACGCTTTTACTTGTTCTAGATTACATTTTAATTTTTAGAGCGCACAACAAGGCATGAAGTTCCGGGCCGATCTTTGTATACCCATCACCTCGGTTATATATGTTAACCACCTCTCGTCATAGTCCGGAGAAAAATCATTTCTGAACCCATTGCAGCTATATTGAAATATTTGGACCAAACTCGGCATGGACATCGAGTGGTCTAATATAGGTTTTTGTGCCATAATTAAGCGAAATCGGGAAATAAATTAGCCTTTTATTGGCCCAAGGCCCTTAGTCGGGTGATCAATCTATATGACAGCCAAATATAGCCTGGAAACATTGTGCCATATTTCAGTAAAATCGGATAATACATTTGGCTTTAATGGGCCTAAAAGCTTAAGTGACAGATCGGTCTAATGGGAGCTATATCACGATATAGCCCAATAAAGTCCATCGTCGAACTTAACGTGCCTATGGACAAAAAAAGAATCTGTGCAATGTGTCAGCTTGTTAACCTCGTTTGTAAAGCCTGTAGTGGTATTGCAACAGACAGACATTGTTGTTGTAGCAGTTTGTTGTGTAGTATCTTTCGTCTGATTGATTCTGATGAACGTCCAAAGGGATCTGGGTCTGAGACGAGTGGGTCTGGCTGGACAGTTAACCAGGTGATGTGTGTCGATCGGTCCTTGGTCACAATCGGGACATACATCTTGCACGTTGGCATCAATCCTTGCTCTGTAGGAGTTGAGGCGGCTGCATCTGCCGGATCTTAATTGAGCCAGAACTCTGGTTTGCCGGGGGAGGTCAATTTCTTCAGATGCAATGGGTGGCGGTCGTTCTCCAAGGACTACATTCACCCGGTAGCTTTTTACCGAATCTGGAACAGTGTCGGCATGAATGTTGTCTAGACCCGCTTGATATACCGCTTCATCTATAGGTTCTCTCTTGTAGCGCTGAACCTCACGCTCTAGATCATGGAGATCTACTTAAAGCTTCTGGGCATAGATACCTATCCACAAGATGATGATTAGGATAGCCTCTGCGATAACAGCCCAAAAGGTATGGCTTAGAAAGCATGTAGTAATGTCTTCGCACTGGTAGGATCTTTGTTTCCTGATGGAGGTGGTCCAAATGAGAACTGAGAAGACAGCCCGTCGCAGTTCGAAGGGCTGCATTCTGACAGATCTGAATATTATTCCATGACACGCACAGAGCTGACGTGACCACACTGGGGATGCATAACTTACCACAAACCGACCAACTGCTTTGTACGTGGTAGTTAATGTCACACTGCATTAACTTGGTGAACAGGGTTTCTTTGTCAGCAACCCAAGTGCTGCCGGCAAGTGACTTGAGCACCTTTTTTCTTCTTTTGACTTTATCGCAAATATCTGTGGCATGTGAAGAGAATGCATTCTTGAAATGCAAAATATCAGTGATTTCCCTTTTAAATACAAAATTTCAATGATCTTTTATTCAAAAACAAAATTTAAATAAATTTTAACAAAATTTTTACTGAGGACAAAATAAAAAAAAAATTTATAAAAACAAAGTTTCGTTACTGGCAACCTTTAAACTATCAGCATATTTTCCGATTAGACAGACAGTGACTTGTCATGACAGACTGAGACGTCTGTTCTAGACATCGACAGCAGAGCGGGATACCTCTTCAAATCTAGATTTTGACACATAGTTATGCTGCATAATGCTCACAATTTATCTTACATGTCGCTAGAGGCATACCCACATATTCCAGTTTCCCTTTCATGTGTAGAGTAGTTCTTAGTCTCGCAAGCTCATCCGCTTTCCAATTCCCTAGGATATCTCTGTGGTCCTGCATCCAGAACAGGGGAATTTTGAACTGTTCAGCCATCTCCTTTAGAGATCTGCGACAGCAGAGGGCGATTTTCATGTTCAGAATTTGATGGCTGCCTGTCTGTCTGAGAAGATATTTATGCCAATCGTCGTAATGACATTATATCTTAGCCATTCCATCACTTCCTTAATTGCAAGGATCCCCGATTGATATACACTGTAGTGGTCGGGTAACCATTTCGATATGACCAATTCAAGTTTTTCAGAGTACACCCCAAAGCCCAACTGGTCGTCTAACTTGGAACTATCAGTGTAGAAGTCTATGTAACATCTTTTGCCAGGGATATCGTAGTTCCAATCGGTTCTATCAGGAATAGTATTACAGTACTTTTTACAAAAAAAAAAGCGGCTTAGGTAGTGTGTAATCCACACTTCCTGGAACATGGGACATTATATTAAGGAAAACACAATGTCCGTAGCCGCCACATGACCAAAGAGAAAGCTCCCTTAGCCTCACGGCAGAGGTCGCTACAATTTGTTTAGCCACAATGTTCAGAAGCATTAGATGTTGTATTAAATTCAGTGCATCAGATAGTGTCGTTGTCAGTAAAGCTGTGATGCCGTCCTTTAGATCCAGATGATTATTGAACAATAGGTGGACTTTTGAAGCGCCGTCCACCAGACCACAACACCATATAGCTTTATAGGTCTGACAACTGCAGTATATACCCAGTGCATGACGCGCGGTCTAAACCCCCAACTTCTGTCAATGGCTCTCTTACAGGTGTATAGGGCAAGAGTTGCCTTTCTTGCCCTTTCCAAAAAGTTGTATTTGAAGAATTTCTTGCATGGGTAACTATCTCCTGCTGAAAAAAACTATTGAACTTCCGTTTTGCACGGATTTACACCTAGACAACTTTCGGTAGCCCAACTCGTTGTTCCACGTAGAGATTCCTGAAGTATATCTCTTAGAGTGCTGGGAAACTTCCTCGATCACTTTTACACCTTTTTCTTCCAGAGACAATAATATATTGTTAATGGCTATGTTCCAAAGTAGAGGAGACATAACACATCCTTGAGGGGTTCCTCTGCTGACCCATCTTTTTGGTTCCATATGATCTTTACTGGTCTACGAATTTAAGTTTGGATGAAAGGTGTACTCCATTCTTAAAATACTTCATTTCAGCCCGATATTCTCATGTTATCTGATTTAGGGGTGTTTTCGGGGGTGAGGTGGTACCCCAGATTCTTGGCCCTGAAAAAATATCAGCATCGTGCTCTTCTCTCAAGTACCATTTATTTAAACCCCATATTGGCATTGGTTTAGTTTAGTTTATATGAAGAGGCGTCCCCCAAACACATGGCCGCGAAATTGGTTATTATATACCTCAAATACCTTTCATTTGAGCCACATATTGGCATGGTCGAAAAATGTTTACGGATTCGTGTTCCACTTTAAAAACCCTCTTATTTGAGCCTCATATTGCAATGGTCAGCAAATACATTCTATTTGGGTGCTGTTGTGGGGTTGGCGTTGCACCATAGTCACTTTTCCCGAATATTGATATTAAAGTTGTGCTTTACTCCCAAATACCTTTCATTTGAGCCCCATATTGCTATGGTCGTAAATTTCTCCTCTTTGGGGATGTTTCAGTGAGAGGCGGCCCCCCAAACACTTGGTCCCATATTTGGATATCAGATACGTATTCTACATTCAAATACCTTTATTAAGCCCCATATTTCCATGGTCAGTAAATAAGTCCTGTTTGGTGAGAGTTTTGGGGAAGGGGTGGACCCCCAGAAACGTGATACCACATTTGGATATCAGATTCGTATTCTACTCGCAAATACCTTTCATTTGAGTCCCATATTGCCATGGTTGGTATATATGTCCGATTTAGGGGTGTTTTGAGACTTTGGGTGGTCCCCCTAGCACTTGGTTCTACAATTGCGTATCAGATACTTTTTCTTATCCTAAATACCTTTCATTTGAGTCCCATATTGCCGTGATTGGTCCAAATATATGTTTGGTAGGTTTTAGGGTTGGGCAGCCCCCATAGGTACCCCATCCGAAATTTGGATACCAAATTTTTATTTTTAGGGTACTATATAAGAGCACACAAAATTTTGCTTAAATCACACCATCCATCTCCGAGATCAGGCGTTTATGAAAATTAGGGTAAGGGGGAGGGTCCGCCCCCCCCCCCCCCTTCAGAGATCAAAAAATGTAGTACCCTATTTTCACCACGAGGTCATTATGCACCATCTGTGAAAATTTCAAGAAAATCGGTTCAGCCGTTTCTGAGTCTATAAGGAACACACAAACATACAAACAAACAAACAAACAAACAAACCTACAAACAAACACAAATTGATTTTTATATATAAGACTAGCTGACCCGTGCCCGCTCCTCTGCGCCTTCTTTTACTTTATATGGAACAAAAGTTTCCTTGGAATATTTATTTTCGACAATTAATGAGCTTTTAGTGAAATACCATGCTACGAATATAGTATATCGCTGGACTAATTGTTTAACAATATAAGTGCCTTTGTCGGAATCCTATATGATCTTTATTGGTATACGAATTTAAAATAATTTATTTCAGAACGCTACTCTCATGATATCTTATTTAGGGTGTTTTCGGGGGTGAGGTGGTCCCTCAGGCACTTGGCCTTGAAAAAATATCAGCATCATGCTCTTCTTTCAAAAACCATTTATTTAAACCCCATATTGCAATTGGTTTAGGGGTGGTTATACGATGAGGCGTCCTCCAAACACATGGCCCAAAATGGGTTATGAAATTCGTTTTCTAATCTTAAATACCACATATTGGCATGGTTAAAAATTTTTTACCCTTTGGGGGGTGTTTTGGGGAAGGGGTGATGCCCTAAATTTGGATATCAAGTTCGTATTCTACTCCCAAATACCTTTATTTGAGCCCCATTTTGCCATGGTGACTAAAAAATTGCTGCTTGTGGGGTATTTGGGTTGACCCCCAGAAAATTGGTCCCGAAAGTGGGTACCAATTCTTGCTCTGCCTCCTAAATACCTTTCATTTAAGTTCCATATTGACATGGTCGGTAAATATGCCCGATTTAGGGGTGTTTTGGGGATTGGGGTTGTCCCCCAAACACTAAGCCCGGAAAATATATCAGCAACGTGCTCTATTCTCATATAACTATATATCATTTATTTGAACCCCATATTGCCATTGGCCTCAAAATTGGATATCAAATTCGTTTTCAAATGTCATTTAAACTCTTTATTGCAAAAGTCAGCAAATATGTCCGGTTCGGGGTATTGGCCCTAAAAACTATAAGTATTTAGTTCCACTCTCTTTTCGAACCAAATTTTTTTGGTGAGCAAATACGGCCAATTTGGGGGTTGATATGGTGATGGGACGTCCCCTAGTTAATTGGTCCCTAATGTTGATATCAGATACGTGGTCTACTCCCAAATAACTTTAATTTGAGCCCCCCATATTTCCATAGTCGGCAAACATGACCGACTTGGGGGGTGTTTTGGGGGATGGGTGGCCACTCACTGAGTTGGCCTTGAAAATATATATCGCATTCGTGTTCCACTCTAAAAATCTCGTATTTGAGCCTCATATTGCAAAATTCAGCAAATACTTACTATTTGGGTGGTGTTGTGGGAGTGGGATGGCCCCATAGACACTTTCCCAAATATTGATATCAGATTCGTGCTTTACTCCCAAAGACCTTTCATTTGAGCCCCATATAGCTATGGTCGTAAATTTGTCCCCTTTGGGGGATGTTTTTGGGGAGAGGCGGCCCCCCAGTACTTGGTCCAATATTTGGATATCAGATTCCAATTCTACACTCAAATACCTTTTATTTAAGCCTTATATTCCCATGGTCAGTAAATAAGTTCTGTTTGGGGGTGTTTTGGGGAAGGGGTGGACCCCCAGAAACGTGGTCGCACATTTGGATATTAGATTCGTATTCTACTTGCAAATACCTTTCATTTGAGTCCCATATTGCCATGATCGGTAAATATGTCCGATTTAGGGGTGTTTTGGGCGTTGGGTGGTGTTGTGGGGGTGGGGTGGTGTTGTGGGGGTGGGGTGGCCCCATAGACACTTTTCCCGAATATTGATATGAGATTTGTGCTTTACTCCCAAATATCTTTCATTTGAGCCCCATATAGCTATGTTCGTAAATGTGTCCCCTTTGGGGGATGTTTTTGGGGAGAGCCGGCCCCCAGCACTTGGTCCCATATTTGGATATCAGATTCTAATTCTACACTCAAATACCTTTTATTTAAGCCCCATATTCCCATGGTCAGTAAATAAGTCCTGTTTGGGGGATGTTTTGGGGAAGGTGTGGACCCCCAGAAACGCAGTCCCACATTTGTATATCAGATTCGTATTCTACTCGCGAATACCTTTCATTTGAGTCCCATATTGCCATGGTCGGTAAATATGTCCAATTTAGGGGTATTTTGAGACTTTGGGTGGTACCCTAACGCTTGGTCCGACAATTGGATATTAGATACGTTTTTTTATCCTAAATACCTTTCATTTGAGTCCCATATGGTCGTGATTGGTCTAAATATATGTTTGGTAGGTTTTTGGGTGGGGCAGCCCCCCTAAGTATGAGATCACACAAAATTTCGCTTAAATCGCACTACCCATCTCCGAGATCTGGCGTTTCTGAAAATTAGGGTAAGGGGGAGGGTTCAGATATCAAAAAATGCAGTACCCTATTTTCACCACGGGGTCTTTATGCACTATCTGTGAAAATTTCAAGAAAATCGGTTCAGCCGTTTTTGAGTCTATAAGGAACACACAAACATAGAAACAAACAAACACAAATTGATTTTTATATGAAAGATTCGATCAGCAGCTCACCCCTTTCGTTGACATCCGAACTTCCTCATATCTGATGATTTTCATTAGCAGCACTTCCTACAATTAGTCCCTTTTCTCTGCAGAAGCGGCTTCAACCAGCAACTTAAGGTTTAGAAGATGGGGGTATATTCATTTTGTCATTCCGTTTGCAACACATCGAAATATCCATTTCCGACCCTATAAAGTATATATATTCTTGATCAGCGTAAAAATCTATAACGATCTAGCCATGAGCAGGTAAAGTTCCAAGATGGGCTATATCGGACTTTATTTTGATATAGCCCCCAAATAGACCGATCCGCCGATTTAGGGCTCATAAAAGCCGCATTTATTATCCGATGTTGCCGAAATTTGGGACAGTAAGCTGTGCCAGGCACTTCGACATCCTTCTTCAATTTGGCCCAGATCGGTCCAAATTTGAATATAGCTGCCATATAGACTAATCTCTCGATTTGAAGTTTTGGGGCTATAAAAGGCGCATTTATTGTCCAATTTCGCCGAAATTTGGGACAGTGAGTTCTATTGGGCTTTTCGACATTTTTCTGGAACTTGACCCAAATCGGTCCAGATTTGGATATAGCTGAAATATAGACTGATCTCTCGATTTCAAGTCTTGGTCCCATAAAAGACGCAATTGTAATCCCATTTCACTGAAATTTGACACAGTGACTTTTTTTAGGCTTCTCGACATCCGTGTCGTATATGGTTCAAATCGGTTTATTCTTAGATATAACTACTAAAAAGACCAATATTTTGCTATACACAATTGAACCGTGACTTGAACTTAATAGTATTTGGTCTAGATCGGAACAAATTCCGATATAGCTGCTATGGGTCAAAAGGTATGCATTTTTCACCGCATTTTGACGAAAGTTGTGTTACATACAAACCCTAGGTTGTGGGTATCCAAATTTCGGCCCGGCCGAACTTTTCGCCTGTTTACTTGTTTTTTGCGTCTCATTCACAAAAAGCTTAATCAAATGGAATGCGTGTGTCCCTTACTCTGCCGTATTTTCATACTCAGAGGCTTCCGTAGTAATGATGTCAGTGGTGAATCCAAGTTTTCTATACGGCACATGTTAAATGGATCACAATATACTATGATTTATGAAAAGTTGCACCACAATATATGTTGTATAAAATCTGGTTTAAGAATGCCATTGCTTAGCACATCTTCGATTTTTGTTGGCTTAAATAAAAATGCATATTTTTTAGGACGTGGCTATTGTCAACTGGCTGGAAGGAAAAACAGAACTTAATTTGCTCTCAAAATAAATGAAAACTTTAAGTCTTTAGTAGCAGCGAGGTGTAAAGCATCCATTCACCTATTGGAGGAAGTCACGATATAATAAATACATATTTGTTTATCTATTCATGCGTATGTAGTAGTGAAAATACGCACAGATATGTGCATCATCCATCCATCCCTTTCATCCATCTATTACTCTATCATCTGCTCATTTGGGTACACCACAATGTCTGCTGATGACAATGATGGAGTACTGATGTCACCGTATCATCAGCAAACATACTTTTCTGACAAACAAACTAATGCGCCTCAGGTTGTAACACAGGTAGCACTCTAGCATTCCAACACATGGACCCACATCCACTCCCATTCGCCAGGATATTGTCATGTGCTGCTTACACACAAAACCACTGGCACAAACAGTGTGCGTAAATATTGTGCAAGTGTATGAATACTAAGCTTTCAAGGATTTTAATAAAATTACATTTTCAGTCTCTACACCTTCCTAGCGCCTGGATGATGGGTCGCACATAGTAGGGCAAAGGGAAAAATATTATTTTAATGACCATCTCCACCCGCTTCCCGCCATCAATTTCAAAAGAAAAGGGTTCGTCCTACTCAAAGTGAGATAAAATATTTAACAAAAATACTTAATGGTCCAATAAGGGTTGGCCGTCCGACGACTGCGGGAAGTGATAATGTTTTCATCTTTTGCTACCATTGCTTCCGGTCTCACACCAAACATACCTACGGCAGGCAATTCCAAGCATTCAAGTACCCTTCCTCGATGGGTGGTTTGATCAATACCATGTTCCACTTTCGGTGTGCGCCGTTCCATGAAAAAGTCATATTTAATACCTGATGCTAATGGACTTTGTAGAAATGTAAATGTGGACCTTTTCACAATCATCGTTTCGTGTACATTTAGAAATGGACCAACATAAGTAATCCAAACAATGGACATTTACAAGTACATCTGTGGCACACTAACTCCCCATAAAGTAAAGGATTGAGGTGTGAGCGACAGAGGGAAGCATTTTTGTTAACAAAACTGTCAACATACCGAATGACATGATTCGCACCGCAAAAATGTTAAACAAGAAATATTTTACAAATGAAAATATCACAATTATTTAACGAATGAATAAAAATGACTTTTGAGTATAATTCACAAATTTAGTGTGCTAGCAACTGAAACAATACAATCACTATCAGAGGCATCTGAAAGTATTTATCCAGCTTAATGTTTTTGCTCGTAAAACACACATGATAGGGAGATTGGCTAGTGAAGATAGTAAATCGATCAAACTAAAGAAGCTTGCGATTTAGTGATGTTCGTTTGTTAATATGAAGCTAAGATTGTGTTGATACATAAAAATCCTGGAATTAAGCTCAAAATGTGTAAGATATCACAAAAGTCGAGCGGTTTCGAAAACATAAGGCTTAGAAAAAAAAAATTGAAATATCGAACAGGAAGTGGGGGAAAAACGTTTAGTACCGCAATTGATACTATTTGGTATTTCTTTGTAGATAGAACTAGAGCCCAGAATTTTGGAACCTAGGTACACAATGGCAACCTTAATTGGGTGACTATAAGAGATTTTGAAAATCTGTACATTTAGATACTAAAAGCTGGTAACGAGAGAAAACGTACGTTAAATACTGCAATAGGTACCATTTGGTACATTCTTTACAGATAGAGCTAGAGGTTTGAGATTTTTCATGTAGGGTGACTAAATGATATATTAAAAAATCTTATATTTTGGTACCAAAATTTATATCATTTGGTACTTTCTGTACAGATGGAACTAGCGGTCTGAAGTTTGGACTGCAGATACAACAACAAACAAGAAAAAGGATACCCTTTGGATTCCCAAAGTGTATCGCACAATCCGATGAAAATTGGATTACTTATGTACCCAAATTCAGCACTCACATTGAGTGGTCTTATAAATATAAGTCACTGTTAAATTTTGTATTTCAAAGTGCTTTGTGGGCTTTAGACCCTTTATCGGGAGATCGGTCTATATGGCAGCTATATCTAAATATAGTCCAATCTAAACCATACTTGGGGCGGATATCGGGAGACCTTAAACTACCCAATGTTTAAAATTTCAGCGAAATCGGATAAAATTTCATCGAAATCGGGTAATAAATAGGGCTTCTATGGGCTTTAGACCCTTTATCGGAAGATCGGTCTACATGGCAGCTATATCTAAATATAGTCCGATCTGAACCATACTTAGGTCAGATGTCGGGAGGCTTAAAATAACCCACTGTTTCAAATCTCAGCGAATTGGGCAATAAATAAAGCTTTGATGGGCTTCAGACCCTTTATCGGGAGATCGGTCTATATGGCAGCTATATCTAAATATAGTCCGACAACAATATCTAAATATAGTCCGACAACGACAAGAATCGCATGGCAGCCGGTTGTAGGCACCGGATTAACCCGATGGAATCCTCATCGGCAAGGGCTGCCGCCTTAGTGTACGTCGGTGAGGTGTAACTGGAGCATGGAGTGGGTACATTTCCGATCTTGCTCTTGCCTAACTTCACTACGGGAGTATAGTCATACTGGCTTCGTCACAAGGTGCTGTGCGAACATAGCCAGCAGTGGGTCACAAGCGTCGTCGTCGTCGCCTTTGGTGTCTTCGTCGTCGGACTATGTGACCCCCCGACCTCTCCCGTACGGCAATTTACGCAACGGCAGCATCCTAGCCCTAATATTGCCAGGCCAGTACCGGGAAGTGTATCGTCCTTGCAGTTAAACTGCAACGGACTTCGTGGCAAGATCGATGAGATCGTGGACTTTATGAGTCGAAAGAGCATATTGGTCGCTGCGATCCAGGAGACAAAGCTGACCAACACCTGCAGCTTGCACAGTTGTCACGGTTACAATGTGCTACGTAAGGATCGCTCAAGGAATGGAGGTGGGGGATTGGCCTTCGTTATTCACCATTCCGTGCAGTATAGACCTATCTCGCCTGCGCTTGACGCTAGTGACCCCCACATGGAATGTATGGGGATAGCAGTCAGGTCTGGTACTGCCGGGATAGAGATATACAACGTGTATATACCGCCGGTTGGTAGTTGTGTCCCGATTAATGGCCAGGCTTACAACCCCGACATAAGTGGGTTGCTATCTGGCCATAATCGTCTGGTTCTAGGGGAATTTAATGCACATCACACGTCATGGCATTCTCCCCTAGGTAACGACCAGCGTGGCAAAAATTGTTTTCTTTTGACCCAACGATTAACCCAACATTTTCCAAAAAGGATGTAGACAACCCTAAGTGTTGTTTTGCCAACTCAAAACACTTCTATGAGTTGGATTTAAAAGTACAGGTTTTTGACGTGGTGACACAACCGGCCCTATACAGGATATATTGAACAGCATGGGGATTTAATTTTTATTGCTACATTGGTTCACATATAACATCAACGTAACTTCCAAAAACAATGGAAATTGGAACACTGTGACAAAATGGAGCATCCGCCTAGAGAAGGATAACATATACGGTCTTCTTGATCTCGGATTTGCGACTAAATTGTAACTGTTTACATAATTATTTATGACTCTATGTGCACATGGATGTAGTTTTCCGGCAATTATTTTCAATTTTACGTGAAGATACATTTTACAAATATATTAGGTTAGGTTCTGTTTAAACTTCAGTCTGCCATCAGACTCACTTAGTCGTTTTTGTCCATTGTGATACCACAGGAACAAAAGAAGGAAGATGCCTTCTATTTCCTACCGTTGAACCATACAGATCGCTTTCAAAAGGCCAATAACTTGCGAATGTTCACATCCTCTAAATCAGACAGGTTCTCTAGTGCGGGACACACACTGAATGTATTCTATGGCCCCTTCTTCTTTGATGTCCTCGCAGCTTCTGCAAAAGTCGTTGCTGGCAATCTTCATCGTCCTATGCAGCTTTTCGCTGCTCCACAGTGTTACATTCGTAGCCCACGCAATTAAGTCGGACTGCATTAACTCGAAAGGCTTCGGGTTAACCAAGTTTATTGACGGCAGTCCTCTGGCCTTCACCGCCAAATCGTCTGCCCTTTAATTTTCCCTTACTCCGTTGTGGCCCGGCACCCAAACTATGCGGATCCTGAGAGAACGCGTTAATCTCTTTCTTACACTGCAAGACTGTTCGTGACCTTACCGTCCTGGTTGTTATTGCCTTATGGCAATTTTACTGTCGGTAAAGATGTTCACACACTACGTCCTCGAGTTAGAACCAAATCACTTCACGCATTCCGTGATCGCCCGAATCTCCGCCGGCAGGACCGTATTATGGTCAGGCAGTCTAAAACAGATGTCAGTCCCTGGGTTCTCAATGTAAACGCCCAGGCCCACTCTCTCCGCTAGCTTTGATCCATCAGTGTAACATGATCTTCCAGATGGCAACACAAGGGTTCCGTCAATCCAAAACTGTGCCGACGGCAGCAGTGCCTCGCACTCGACTTCAAGGTTCATCTCAAGTATCCGATCGGAAACCTCTTCCCTTCCTTCCAGATTTCCTATCGTCGCTTCGATTATTCCGCGATGGTATGAGCTGCTCCCATCGTCAATCCATTCTCCCATCGCCTTAAGTCTCATAGCCGCAGTGGCTGCCTCACACTTAATCTGTATATAAATGGGTCGGATAATTAGAATAGTCTCCAGTGCCCTAGTGGGTGTGGTCTTCACCGCTCCCCCTATGACAAGACAACATGTTCTCCAAATCTGTTGTATGGTCCACCAAACTACTGAGGCGTAAGTAAGTATTGGTCTAATCACGCTCCTGCAGAGCCTGTGGACTATCTTACGATTCAGGCCCCATTTCGAGCCTACGACCTGTCTTCGTAGTGCCTAACATCTATGAGCCTTCTCAGTACGCTCCTGAATGTGACACTTCCAATTCAGTTTCCTGTCCAAAATCACACCTAAGTATTTGACCTTGTCAGATATCGAAATGTTGTTATTGAGGAAACGTGGTGCGTTAAATTGGCCCACTTTCATTTTCCTCATGAGCAGGCATATTTCGGTCTTCTCTGGGTTAAGATTGAGACCTCTGGGTCTAGCCCAGTTATATGCCATATGCAATACCCTTTCGGCCCTTCTGCATAGCTCGTTCAGATTCTTACACCTTAGAAGTATTATAACATCGTCTGCGTAGCATACGGGTTCAAATCTCTCCTCAGTCCCTCATATGGTTTATCCAGTCTCCAAGGACCGGGTCCACCCGGTACTGGTCTAAGGATTGGATCAATGTGTCGGTCCGCACATTGTTAAAAGCCCCCTAGATGTCAAAGCATTCCGCCAGTGTGTACGTTTTGACATCGAAGAATTCTTTTATTTTATGCACAACCTCATGCAGGGCAGTCACCACCGACATCCCTTGACATAGGCATGCTGTTTTTGTTTGAGCAGTTCGCTAGATGTCCTACTCTTCATCATGGTGTCCACAATACGTTCCATGGTTTTGAGTAGAAAGGATGTAAGGCTTATGGGCCTTTGGTGTCGAATAACTTACCTTGCCGGGCTTGGGTATAAACAAAACCCTTGCCTCCTGACAGACTTTCGGAGTATATGCAAGTCCAAGGCACATTGTGAAAATTTTGGCCAGACGAGGCGTTAGATAATCTGCCTCTTTCTGTAGTAACGCTGAAAATATTGCATCGGGTCCGGGTGACTTAAATGGTTTGAAGCTTCTCAAGAATTCCTTCACTATAAATTCCGTAATTATAAACCTTCGATCAACGTCATTATTCCAAGATTCCGGTGTCTTCGATCAACGTCATTATTCCAAGATTCCGGTGTCTCCGTTAGTCCCTTCGTATCCTGTGGAAACTGGGTTTCCATCAAAAGCCTCAACATGTCCTCCGTTGTCTCTGCTCTCACTCCCCTGTCGTCTACTAAAGTTTCAGTTTGGACATGTGTTTTTGAGAGAAACTTATTTATCTTGGCGGCATAATTAACGCCATCGACCTGTTCGCAGAAAAGCTTCCAGGAGGCACGTTTTTCCGCTTTGGTAATCTTATTGTATTTCTTGAGCCGTGTGTAATACACATCCCAATAAACTTCCGCTTTTTTACGACGTCCTCTGTTAAAAAGTCTGCGGACCTCTTCCCCAAAATTGCGAATTTCCCCGGTCATCCGGGGTCATTCTTGGGCTGATTTCCTTTCCCGAAGAGGACAACTATCTTCGAAGGACAGTCGTAATCCTGTCTCTCCTATGCTTGGACAATCTAAATTATCTTGTCCAAGTCTTCTCCTGAGTAGCCTTCCGAATTTTGTCCAGTTGGTCTTCAACTTATTCCGGAATCGGAATTCGGTGCTGGCCGTGCTATTCAAAACCTAATGTAGCGATGGTCAGAGAAAATGTTCCATGGAGACCCTCCAATCCTCAACCCCATCGATAAGATTTTCGGAACATATCGTCACATCTAATACGTCCTCCCTAAGGTAGCGGTGTTACCAATATTAAGTGTTATTAGGTCGTTAGTATTCAAGAACTCTGGCAGGGCTTGGCCCCGCTTTTTAGTGTTGGTACTACCATCGCACCCTATTAGTACCTTGTTTACTGTCTGTTTTGCGTTCCTCATCAGCCGTTGCAGCTTCGACGGGGGTGGCGGTGTCGGAGAGTCGAAAGGCAAATAAAGTGATGCCAGGTATGCTCCACCGTCTCCCTGTCTCACCACTGTTGCATCCGACGTTGGCAAATCTGAGGAAAATATATAATTAAATTTTTTTATGGCAAATAAGGCCCCCGACCGAATACCAGTGTTATAATTGGTAGTTGATATTATTCAGTTCAGAAACTTTGTTGTGGGTCGTCCATGGATCCTGAATTAAAGCAATATGTATCTTGCCCTTGCTGATTTTCTCCATCAGAGCGTGTGTAGCAGTCTCGCTCCGGTTGAGGTTTATCTGGATTACCTCAATCATTGGTCCTCCAGTAAATGGGCGTCTTGCGAGTATTTGATGAGCTCATCGTCTGCTCTCTGTTCTTTAGATTGCATTGACTTTTCTGTCACTGCACTGCCTGATGTCATCGTTTTAGGATCTTTGCCTAGTCTAGTCTTCAGACTTTTTATAAAGTCAGTAATGGTTTCATTGGGTCCCTGTTTATTAAGCTTTATTGGGTTTTCATTCCCTGTACTGTCTGATGTTCTAATACTAGGATCTTTGCCTATATTAGCTTTCCAAATCTTAGGTAAATGGGCTTCTTGGGAACATTGGGCACTGCCTAAAAAAACAAGTAAAAGCGTGCTAAGTTTGGCTCGGTCGAATCTTATATACCATCCACCATGGTTCGCATTTGTCAGGTTCTTTGCTTAATATCTCTTTGTAGGCAAACAAAGGATAATAGGTTACAAATGTCATGCTATTGCAGCCATATCAGGTTATGAACCGATTCGGATCATACTTGGTTTGGATGTTGGAGACCATAGTAGAAGTCAATGTGCAAAATTTCAGCCCCATAGGAACTCAAGAAATATTATCGGGAGATCGGTTCATACCATATAAGACACAGGTTTAAGGTCGTTGTACAAAATTTCAGCCAAATCGGATAAGACTAGCGCCCTCTAATGTCTCATGAAGTAATATCGGAAGATCGGTTTCCATGGCTGCTATATCAGGTTATAGACTGATTTCGACCACAGTTGTTGGAAGTCATATCAAAACGTTGTACAAAATTTCGTAAAAAATGCAATATTGAGTGTATGCTAATCCCAATAATACCTCAGGGTGTCTTAATCTCACAATAGGTTGCATGACGATCTTGCAATATCAGTTGGCGCACAGCATCAATGGTTTTTAGAACAACAACTGAATTTGGGCGACCTTCACAACATTCGTCATGGGAGCTTCATGGACAAAAATTTAGTTAAGTTCATCGATGCACTGTTGTTGAGTTAATCCACGTCCACGTTCACGCTTCCCATTTAATTCCACTATTTTGGCGAGATAAATCATTTGAGCTACTATAAACAACACAAAAGGTTCTGAATACGTCAAGTGTGTACGTTAAAAGTGTCAAGCTTTACGATAGAGCTGCAGTTGGCAGATTGCAATACAAGGGTTGTCCCAATCCGAAATATAAAAAACAACCGTAAGTGCCAATTTTCGTGAATTTTCTTGAATAGAACCAGGGATCCGGAGAGGGTAGCTTTTCTCCGCTCCGGTAAAAATATTTAAGCTCCGCTCTCTGGTATTTGTATACCCTCCACCATAGGATGGTGGCATACTAATTTCGTCATTCTGTTTGTAACAACTCGAAATTTTCGTCTGAGAACCCATAAAGTATATATATTCTTGATCATCGTGACATTTTATGTCGATCTGGCCATGTCTGTCTGTCCGTCCGTCTGTCTGTCGAAAGCACGCTAACTATCGAAGGAGTAAAGTTAGCCGCTTGAAATTTTGTACAAATACTTCTTATTAGTGTAGGTCGCTTGAGATTGTAAATGGCCCATATAGGTCCATGTTTTGATATAGCTGCCATATAAATCGATCTTGGGTCTTGACTTCTTGAGCCTCTAGAGGGCGCAATTCTTATCCGATTGGAATGAAAGTTTAAACGACGCGTTTTGTTATGATAACCAACAACTGTGCCAAGTATGGTTCCATAACCTGATATAGCTGTCATATAAACCGATCTGGAGACTTAACTTCTTGAGGGCGCAATTCCTATCCGATTTGGCTGAAATTCTGCATGACGTATTTTATTATGACTTTCAACAACTGTGCCAAAAAGGGTCCAAATCGATTAATAACCTGATATAGCTGCTATATAAACAGATCTTGGATCTTGACTTCTTGAGTCTCTAGAGGTCGCAATTATTATCCGATTTGCTTAAAATTTTGTACGACGGATCCTCTCATGACCATCAACATACGAATTTGTTATTGTCTGAATCGGTATATAGCCTGATACAGCTCCCAAATATATCGATCTCTATTTACTTCTTGAGCCCCCAAAGGACGCAATTCTTATTCGAATTATCTGACATTTTACACAGGTCTCCAACATATAATTTAATTGTGGTCCTTACCGGAACATATCTTTATATCGCTCTAATTGCAGAGCAAATCTTTTCTTTTATCCTTTTTTTTTTGCCTAAGAAGAAATGTCGGGAAAAGAACCCGACAAATGCGATTCATGGTGGAGGGTATATAAGATTCCGCCCGGCCGAACTTAGGACGCTTTTACTTGTTTTCCCTGCCCTACACTTTCCGCTCCCGCACATTTATATTTAAGTGGACAAGGTATACTAATTTTTTCATTACGTTTCCAATATTTATCAATATTCATCTCCGATTATATGTATTCTTGATCGCCTTCAATATGGGACTATATATATATATTTATATATCCCCCATATATTCCGATCTCATTATATACCGTCTCAAGGCTCAAGTATAATGTATATATATTATGGAACTCCATGACATCTTAAGTTGATCTAGCCGATTTGATTATCGAATTTTTTATGACCTCCAACAATCTCGTCAAGTATAGTCCGAATCGGTTCATAATCTTATAGAGCTCTAATATAAACCAATTTTAGTGCTTGAGCCTCTATTGGGCTCAATTCCTATCCGATTTGGCTGAAACTGGAATTGTGTAGATGGAAATGCAAAGTGGTAGTTAACCCTAAATATCTTAGTTTGCTCGTGTAGATGGTCATGCTCGTCATTTGGTGACATCCTCCGATGGTCCTTAGTGCCTCATCTTGCCAAGTTTGTAAGTTTCGCCAGTGAGTTTCGTACAAAGTATTGAACTGAAACTTTACACAGATTCTTTTTTGTCCGTAGGTTAAATTCGAAGATGGGCTATATCGGACTATATCTTGCTATAGCGCCCATATATACCGAAATGTCGATTTAAAGTCGTAAGTCCATCAAAGCCCCATTTATTATAAGATTTCGCTGATATTTGGAACAGAGAGTTGTATTAGGCCTCCCGGCATCCTTGTTTAATGCGGCCCAGATCGGTGCAGATTTGGATATAATTATCATATATATCGATCTTTCGATTTAAGGCTTAGACCTATAAAGGTGAATTTAATAACTGATTTTGCTGGAATTAAGCAAAATATAGTGCGTTAAGCTCCTCGACATTCATACCGGGTATATTTAAAATTGGTCCTTATTTCGATATAACTGCCATATAGACCGATCTCTCATTTTGTCCGATTTCGCTGAAATTTGGGATAAGGAGTTGTGTTAGCTCCTCGACATCTCTGTTCCATACGACCTCGATCGGTCCAGATTCCGAGGTTATGGGTATCGAAAGTTCGGTCCGGCGAACTTATTACCTTTCTACTTGCTTGATGAGTATTGGTCTAAGAGCACGCTCCAAAGGGTCCTTAAATTTTGAATACTAGACGTACTTCCTTAAAAAAACCTAAATTAAGTTTTTGAGGATAATGTGACAATAACTTCCTATGTTCAATTTACTCTATCTTTTTATAGTGGTGGGTTAGAAAGGGAACGAAAGGTAATCGGTGAATTAACTTGCGGATAACATTTTTCAAAAGCCGAACGAAATTTAAATTTTGATGCCAAAACTATTTTTATGAAAGTAATTCCTTTCAAACAAAATCTATATTTTTACTTGAATCTCATATTTAAACGTAGGCAAACCTTTGAATCGGCTATCATGTCCCTTACTTTGCTCACCAATCCACGCTGATGTTGACAAAAAAAATATTATAATATTTTGGATAAATCTACAGGTTTTTATAACTTGCTATGGGGTCCCGACACAACTCACTACTTGTTGTACAATAATAGTCACTCAGTTTTAGAGTGATTATCATCCAACATGCAACTGTCCATCGACAATGGATATGCTGGCTTGACTTGGGCGCAACCAAGTACTTTGTACTTAGTTCCAGCGACAAATTGCTATCGGCCTATTTTCAATTACCATGAAATCATTTTTAATTAAAAACTTTATTGCACAATTAGAGATGAAGCCACGGGCCACAGGTTTCGTATCTTCAGTGCTGATTAAAAATGCCAGCAGACAAATCTTCAACTAAATAACAGAGGACCAAGAGCATAAGAGCGACGAATTTTGCAGCAGCTAGCTGCAGAGAGACCTACTTACTGTAGACCTTACCGAACCTGTGGAAAAAAGGAACTAAACTGAAATTAAACAGCCCCTCAAATTAGGGGAGGGAAAATGCTAATTTTCCCATCCCAACAGAATTTTCACTAAGCATTACCTCTGAGATAAAACAGCAACAAGACCTTGAAGAAAACAAGGGCATCGAAATGAAAGTTAATGGAAAATGGATTTATGGGGGGAACATGGATGCTGATGAGGGTACAATAACGAAATGACTTCCGCTTTAATCTTCAATGTAACAATTGGACATAGTAGAGTAGGAAACCGTCATAACATTTCAAATCAAACAACGGTCTTTCTTTACTCAGTCGTTCTTAACTCACGCCAAATGAAAGCCTAGTGGTGAAGTGAACTTCATTAACTGAATTCGAAAGAGAAATGCGTCAGTGGAAAAAATAGGAAATACAGTACCCTGACTAATTATGAGTACTGGGTCATGGTCTTAGGTGTGGGAAATTCCAACTTTAAGCTGTAGTATTAGGTCGGAAGGACAAAGCTCAAAAGCGTATAGAGTTCTCAATCCAAACATTTGTAAGGCGCATTTAATATAACCTTGATAGAAACGTGTCAACCAATCTCTCAAATATAGTTTGGGTACAGCAGCTTGACAGCTGTACAATTATCCAGGTGTAAAGTGGGTGTTCAAAGATCGGCCCGGTCGAGTAGATGTTTTAAAGTGCTTTACATAAAAAAACATTTGGAATATCTTTGTGCCAAATAAATGTGTTTTATTGGATAAGTGCTATTTTTATACCCACCACCGAAGGACCGATCCGCCGATTTAGGGTCTTAGGCCCTTAAAGCCACATTTATTGTCTGATTTAGCTAAAATTTAGGACAGTTAGTTGTGTTAGGCTCTTCGACATCCTACTTCAATTTAGCCCAGATCGGTCAAGACTTGAATATAGCTGCCATATAGACCGATCCGCCGATTTAGGGTCTTAGGCCCATAAAAGCCACATTTATTGTCCGATTTTTCTGAAATTTGTCACAGTATGTTGTGTAAGGCCCTTCGACACCTTTCTCCAATATGGCTCAGATCGGTTCAGATTTGGATATAGCTGTTATATAGACCGATCTTTCGATTTAAAGTTTTGGGCCCATAAAAGGCGCATTTATTGTCCGATGTCACCGAAATTTGGGGCAGTGAGTTGTGTTAGGAAGTTCGACATCCTTCTGCAATATGGCTCAGATCGGTCCAGATTGCCAAAGTTCGGCACATCATTTCCTACCCAGTTGTGGGATAACTTCCCACATTTGGATGTAAAAGTCACTTGGGTAATGGTTAAACTTTTGAGGAACTTTGTCTGTAGTAAAAGTTGGTTCTTTTACTCCAAAATTCCCAACTTCTTTTAAGCTAAACATGTTTCGTTTACATCAAAAGATATTTTGTTACACGAAAAGATGAGTCGCTTGGATTGTTTACATCATTGAGCATATTTCATTAAGGAACGGGGGCAAACTTGTCTGTATCAATGAGTAATGTTCGATTCAAGTTTAAAGTCAATGATAAGGAACGTCCTTTGCCTATTGCATTGGCCGATTGATCATCTGGCATCTAGTCTTCAACTCCCTCTGCGGATCAATACAACTCTGCTAATGAAGGGCTGTCTTTTGATTATGTTTACCTCGCTGTTGATATTGGTTTTAAAAATCACTGTTTATACATTACTAGCTGGCCCGGGCCCGCTCCGCTGCTCCTTCTTTTACTTTATATGGAACAAAAGTTTCCTTGGAATATTTATTTCGACAATAAAGAGCTTTTAGTGAAATACCATGCTACGAAAATAGTATATCGCTTGACTAACAGTTTAACTATATAAGTTATCTTAACCCATATGATCTTTAGTGGTCTACGAATTTAAGTTTGGATGTAAGGTGTACTCCATTTTTAAAATAATTTATTTTAGTCAGATGGTCCCCCAGACACTCGGCCCTGAAAAATATCACCATCGTGCTCTTCTTTCAAATACCATTTATTTAAACCCCACATTACCATTGGTTTAAGGGAGTTTACACGATGAGGGGTCCCCCAAACACATGGCCCCAAAATAGGTTATCAAAATCGTTTTCTAATCTCAATTACCATTCATTTGAGACACATATTGGCATGGTCGAAAAATTTTTACCCTTTGGGGGGTGGTTTGGGGAAGAGGTGATGCAATAGTCGGCAAACATGACCAGCTTGGGGGTGTTATAGGGGATGGGCGGCCACTCAGAGTTGGCCTTGAAAATATATATCGGATTTGAGTTCTACTCTAAAACCCTCTTATTTGAGCCTTATATTGCAATAGTCAGCAAATACTTCCTATTTGGGCGGTGTTGTGGATGTGGGGTGGCCCCATAGACACTGTCTCGAATATAGATATCAAATTCGTGCTATACTCCAAATGACCTTTCATTTGAGCCCCATATTGCTGTAGTCGTAAATTTGTCCTCTTTGGGCGATGTTTTTGGGGAGAGGTGGCCACCCAAAAACACTTGGTCCCATATTTGGATATCAGATTCGAAATAAACACTCAAATACCTTTTATTTAAGCCCCATATTCCCGTGGTCAGTAAATAAGTCCTGCTTGGGGGGTGTTTTGGGGAAGGGGTGGACCCCAGAAACGTGGTCCCACATTTGGATATTAGATTCTTATTCTACTCGCAAATACCTTTGAGACCCATATTGCCATGGTCGGTAAATATGTCCGATTTAGGGGTGTTTTGGGGCTAGGGGTGGACCCCCTAACACTCATTCCGACAATTGGATATCAGATACGTTTTCTTATCCTAAATACCTTTCATTTGAGTCCCATATTGTCGTGATTGGTCTACAAATATGTTTGGCAGCTTTTAGGGTGGGGCGGCCCCCCAAGGTACACCATCCGAAATGTGGATACCAAATTTTTATTTTTAGTGTACTATATGAGAGCACACAAAATTTCGCTAAAATC
Organism: Stomoxys calcitrans; assembly: GCF_963082655.1. Taxonomy (NCBI): domain Eukaryota; kingdom Metazoa; phylum Arthropoda; class Insecta; order Diptera; family Muscidae; genus Stomoxys; species Stomoxys calcitrans. Next base: position 59,503,312 of record NC_081556.1, on the reverse strand, counting down.
GCACCACTCGTCTCCGAGATCTGGCGTTTCTGAAAATTAGGGTAAAGGGGAGGTTTTATTGGCACAAAATTTAAATTCATGATGAAAATTTTATTTGAGTTCTTTATCTTATTGAATAGACACAATCCCTTTCAAAATAAAAAAAAAATTATATATATAAATTTATTTTTTACTAATGAATATTTAACGAATAAAATTGATGAAATCCCTAGTAACATGTTTTATTTGTCAGCAATAAATTGCATTATTTTGGCAAACTTTGTATTCGCCACAAATTCTTCTATTTAATTGCATTGTCTCATAGAGGAATCTCATTTACCGATCTCACTTATCGTCATCCATGTCGTCTTCGTTCCAAAGCCGAAATATATTGGCTTGGTTTGTCTCCTTAGCTTCTTTCATAAAGGAATTGACGCGTCTTCTAGCTAATCGAAAATCGTCTCTGAGTGCTGTTGTCTGAAACCGTTTCCATTTGGAATAAGACAGGTGATCTCGACGACATGGTTCTAGTCTTGACTGGTACACATGTATTATACAAGGACAAAATAAACAAATATCTTTCCAGTTGGATTTCACAAAATGATAACAGAGTTCTTCATAATCAGTATATACAAAATCTCTATAAGAATGTATCTCCTCTTACTGTTCCACTACAATATCATATGCCAGGTAAACAAGATCATGTCTGGAGAAGATGAGTCTGAGGTTTGATCATATAAAAGGACATCAAGATACGTTGCAGAGGTAAAATGAGTTGGGATTGAAGAGCTAATAGGAAACAATCCAAGGAAAGGCATCTCACCCACCGACGCATGGTCAGCTAAAATATAAGTATATATTTATTAGCATATATTAGCAAGTTGCCAGCAATAATAACATTATTTAACTCCACAGCCAACGTTTCCAAGACCAGGGCAATTTTGACCCGAATCCTGGCACTTAAAAATGCTATGATTTGTACCCACCACTAAAGAATGGAGTTGCTTCAACCTAGGCAACATGGGTACCAAATGAAAGGTGTTTGCGAGTAGATTACGAATATGTAAAAACTAAAAATTGGACCTGGGAAGGACTAACGGGATCTTGGTTTTTTTGAATCCTCTTTAGTCCTTAGTCCTTTAGACAATATGGTATTAAATGAAAGGTATTTAGGAGTAGATTATGAAAATGCAAAAACCAAATAAATTACACTCACTGCGGTGTTTTTTCATATTTTAATATTTTTCCAAAGTTTTGGATTATGAGGAGGAGGATGATGATGGATATATAGCCATTACACCGTGGGTGTTAACGGAATCCTCATTGAATATACTCCTGAGGGCATTAAACTGTGTTTGCCACATCCAAGCGGCAATCGCTGGATATCGCCAACGACAAGAGGGGTCGATGGACCTTTTGGGACGGAAACAGACTTCAGACTCTCGTTCCTAGGATCGAAACTGGCGGTTGCGCACTATAAAAAGCATTTTTCTCCAAATCTCATTATTTTATTTGTAACACTTCGTAATATTAATCTGCACCCCTACAAAGTATAATTATTCGCAATCCTCTGAATATTGTATATCCGTCTGTCCGCGCAACAGGTAGTTTAAATCACCATACCGTCGGAGCAAATGAGGCTATCCGCATGAAATTTTTCAGATATTTTTTAACTTGGGTCATTTGCTGTCTTGCATTGCGCTAGATTGATTTTAATTTATAACAAGTAATAGCGTGTTAAGTTCGGCCGGGCCGAATCTTATATACTCGCCACCATGGATAACATTTGTCGAGTTCAATGCGCGATATCTCTTTTTAGGCAAACAAAGAATATTGAGTAAGAAATGTTATGCTATTGGAGCTATATCAAGTTATAGTCCGATTCAGTCCATAAATGAATTGAATGCTGAATATTGTAGGGGTTCATAGGTTTATTATAAGAGCTGTATCAAGCTATTGATCGATTCAGACAATTTTAGACACGTATGAGAATGCGCCCTCTAAAGGCTCAAGAAAGCAAGATCCCAGATCGGTTTATATGGCAGCTATATCAGGTTATGTACCGATTTGCACCATACTAAGCACAGTTATTGGAAGTCATACAAATACATCTCACGCAAAATTTCAGTCAAATCGGATGAGAATTGCTGGCTCTATTGGCTCAAGAAATCAAGATTAAAGATCGGTTTATATGACAGCTAAACCAGATTATGAACCGATTTGAATCATGATTAGCACGAATCTGTTATCAATATTCTAAAAAGGGTCTATGGGACCGCCCCACCCCCACAACACCACCCAAATAGGAAGTATTTGCTTACCATTGCAATATGAGGCTCAAATAAAAGGTATTTTGTAGCAGAATACGAATCTGATATATATATTTTCAAAGCCAACTAACTGAGTGGCCGCCCATCCCCCAAAACACCCCCCAAGCCGGTCATGTTAGACGACTATGGAAATATGGGGCTCAAATTAAAGGTATTTGGGAGTAGACCACGTATCTGATATCAACATTAGGGATCAACTGTCTAGTTGGCCAACATTAGGGACCAACCATAACAACCCCCAAATACAAAAGGACGTATTTGCTCACCAAGACAATTTTGGTCTTAAGGAGAAAACGAATTTAATATCCAATTTTTGAGGCCAATGGCAATATGGGGTTCAAATAAATGATATATAGATATGTGAGAATAGAGCACGTTGCTGATATATTTTTCGAGCTTAGTGTTTGGGGGACCACCCCAATGCCCAAAACACACCTAAATCGGGCATATTTACTGACCATGTCAATGTGGAGCTTAAATGAAAGGTATTGGGGGGTAGAGCAAGAATTGATACCCACTTTCGGGACCAATTGTCTGGAGGTCTATGACTCCTTTCCCAAAGTACCCCACAAGCGTGCTTTCGACAGACAGACGGACGGACAGACGGACGGACATGGCTAGATCGACATAAAATGTCGCGACGATCAAGAATATATATACTTTATGGGGTCTCAGACGAATATTTCGAGTAGTTACAAACAGAATGACGAAATTAGTATACCCCCCATCTTATGGTGGAGGGTATAAAAAGATGTTTTTCTTTACTTTCAATTTGTTTCTGATGAATTCATGGGAGAATTTGTGACAAGAGCAATATTTCGACCAAAAAATATCATTAATTTCTGATTTGCCACATTTTACTAGATTTTCTACGGATTTTCTTTGTTTTTATATCTTCCACCATAGGAAGGGGGTATAATAATGTCGTCATTCTGTTTGTAACGTATCGAAATATTGTTCTGAGACCCAACGAAGTATTAATATTCTTGTGGCAATCGCCGTCGATTTAGTCATCTGTCTGTCTGTCGTCCGAAAGCACTCAAACTTTCGAGTGAGTAAAGCTAGGCGTTTGAAAGTTTAAACAAATACTTCCTCTAAGTGAAAACGGGACATATCAGTTCATGTTTTCATATAGCTGCTATATAAATCGATCTCCCGATTTGACTTCTTGAGCCTCTAGAGATCGCAATTACCAACCGATTTGGCTGAATTTGGCACGTAAAATGTTTCTATATGTTAAAACAAAGTCCCGACGTTTTTCACAAAAAAGTTTATTTATCCAAAATGTAATTTTTGGCCAAAGAATTTATATGGTGTACATATTTTCCCTTGTTGCTTCAAATGCTATATGAGTCGATTGCAATATATTATTATACACGCTTTCACTGTTGAATTTTCGATGGGACAGAACAGGTATATAAAGACGAAAGCAGAGTGGCACGCATGATGCAAATGAACTGTTCTTCCAATGGAGGTCAGCATTATGTAAATGAAGTTCCATTTAATGAATATTTCATGAGTCAGTAGTAGTGTTAATGACAATAAAATGAAATATTTAAAATGACAATGTGCTTTCATTACTTCTGCCAACACACGGCCTGGCTCAACTCAACTGTCAACAGATAGCATCCTTTCCCGTGCCATTCCACAACCCACTCATTATAGCCTTTTCTGTGTCGCTTTCTTCGCGATTGGTAAGTGTCATTATAATAATCATAAAATCTTTACCTTTGCACGGTATTGGAGCACCATTTACAACGTAGCCGATGCTATCAAAATCATTCCCAGGTAAGTCGTAGGCCATTGAAAACAAACAAAAGGAGCTAGTTATGTTTTACTAATTCGTAAACATCGATTGACTGCCACAGTGGGGCTCATCTGAATGGTATACAAATTTATAGTAACTTGAAACTTTATTTAAATTATGTTTGTCCGTTGAATACTTGCATTTTACTTCCACTTTTTCTTCATTTCTTTTTGATTACCGCCTCGTATATTTTTGGTGGACGGGTGGTCACCTGAAGCATTATTCCAGGTTTTGAACCAAATTCGTTCCTTACTCCCAAGTACCTATATCCACCGACAGGCCGGCTTCACTGAAAACAAGTAAAAGCGTGCTAAGTTCGGCCGGGCCGAATCTTATATACCCTCCACCATGGATCGCATTTGTCGAGTTCTTTTCCCGGCATCTCTTTTTAGGCAAAAAAGGATATAAGAAAAGATTTGATCAGCTATTAGAGCGATATCAAGATATGGTCCGGTTCGGACCACAATTAAATTGTATATTGGAGACCTGTGTAAAATTTCAGCCAATTCGTATAAGAATAGAGAGAACGATTTATATGGGATCTGTATCGGGCTATAGACCGATTCAGACCATAATAAACACGTTTGTTGATGGTCATGAGAGGATCCATCGTACAAAATTTCAGGCATATCGGATAATAATTGCGACCTCTAGGGGTCAAGAAGTCAAGATCCCAGATCGGTTTATATGACAGCTTATCAGGTTATGAACCGATTTCAACCATACTTGGCACAGTTGTTGGATATCATAACGAAATACTTCGTACAAAAATTCATTCAAATCGGGTAAGAATTGTGCCCTCTAGATGCTCAAGAAGTCAAGACCCAAGATCGGTTTATATGGCAGCTATATCAGGTTATGGACCGATTTAAACCATACTTGGCACAGTTGTTGGGTATCATAACAAAACACGTCGTGCGAAATTCCATTCCATTCGGATAAGAATTGCGCCCTCTAGAGGCTCAAGAAGTCAAGACCCAAGATCGGTTTATATGGTAGCTATATCAGGTTATAGACCGATTTAAACCATACTTGGCACAGTTGTTGGATATAATAACAAAACACGTCGTGCAAAATTTCATTTCAATCGGATAAGAATTGCGCCCTCTAGAGGCTCAAGAAGTCAAGACCCAAGATCGGTTTATATGACAGCTATATCAGGTTATGGACCGATTTGAACCATACTGGGCACAGTTGTTGGATATCATAACAAAACACGTCGTGCAAAATTTCATTCTGATCGGATAAGAATTGCGCACGCTAGAGGCTCAAGAAGTGAAGACCCAAGATCGGTTTATATGGCAGCTATATCAGGTTATGGACCGATTTTAACCACACTTGGCACAGTTGTTGGATATCATAGCAAAACACGTCGTGCAAAATTTCATTCCAATCGGAAAAGAATTGCGCACTCTAGAGGCTCAAGAAATCAAGACCCAAGATCGGTTTATATGGCAGCTATATCAAAACATGGACCGATATGGCCCATTTACAATACCAACTGACCTACACTAATAAGAAATATTTGTGCAAAATTTCAAGCGGCTAGCTGTACTCCTTCGGAAGTTAGCGTGCTTTCGACAGACAGACGGACGGACGGACGGACAGACGGACGGACATGGCTAGATCGACATAAAATGTCACGACGATCAAGAATATATATACTTTATGGGGTCTCAGACGAATATTTCGAGTAGTTACAAACAGAATGACGAAATTAGTATACCCCCCATCTTATGGTGGAGGGTATAAAAAGGGTATCGTATTATGAAGTAAAACATTTATTTGTGGATTTTAGTTTGCCTTGAGGTCATATGTGAAAAATTTTCAATTAAAAAACTGTGTTTATATATTTTAATTAATTAATTTATTTACCCAATGTTGATACACAAATTTTATTACTTTATGGAAATTTTGTCTTCTGTTATGAAAATTTGTTAATCTACGGGAACATATGCTATTACCAAAACAAGTAAAAATGTGCGGCCGGGCAAATCTTGGGGACCCATCGCTACGGATTCTGGAAAAAAAATAACACAAACAAACTTACTTGAAGACATCTGTATGCAGGGACGTAGCCAGGGGTGTGGTGGGGGGGAGGCTCAAGAAGTCAAGATCCAAGATCGGTTTATATGACAGCTATATCAGGTATTCGAACCATACTAGGCACAGTTGTTGCATATCATAACAAAACACGTCGTGCAAAATTTCATTCCAATCGGATAGGAATTGCGCACTCTAGAGGATCAAGAAGTCAAGACCCAAGATCGGTATATATGGCAGCTATATAAAAACATAGATCGATATGGGCCATTAACAATACCAACTGACCTACACTAATAAGAAGAATTTGTGCAAAATTTCAAGCGGCTAGCTTTACTCCTTCGGAAGTTAGCGTGCTTTCGACAGACGGACGGACAGACGGACGGACATGGCTAGATCGATATAAAATGTCGCGACGATCAAGAATATATATAATTTATGAGGTCTCAGACGAATATTTCAAGTAGTTACAAACAGAATGACGAAATTAGTATACCCCTCATCTTATGGTGGAGGCTATAAAAATCACAAAATACAATTTTTTCTATGTAAGGATAAAATTTGGAAGACATTTTTTCTAAAGGCAAAATTTCAATAAAAAATGTCTAAAGGCGAAATGTTGCTCAGGCCCGAGCATCCTCAATATTATTTTTTCTAAAAGAAGACAATTTTCAAAAAAAAAAAAAAAAATTAAAAGCAATATTTTAATACATTGCGTTTGACCCTCTATTGTCCAATTTGATTAAATTTCACATATTCATAATTTGGAGCATATATATATATTGGGTTGCCCAAAAAGTAATTGCGGATTTTTCATATAGTCGGAGTTGACAAATTTTTTCACAGCTTGTGACTCTGTAATTGCATTCTTTCTTCTGTCAGTTATCAGCTGTTACTTTTAGCTTGTTTTAGAAAAAAAGTGCGAGAAATTTTGTTTACATTTGTTTGTTTAGCGTCAATTTTAATATGGGTACCACATTGTATTGAAAGAAATTCATTTAACAAACCGAATCAACGCTTGTGATATGCTCCTTAAACGCAATGAATTTTAAAACGAATCATAAAACGAATTTTTTAAAACGAATCATAACTGGAGATGAAAAATGGATTGTTTACAACAACGTTAGTCGAAAACGATCATGGTCCAAGCATGGTGAACCAGCTCAAACCACTTCAAAGGCTGATATCCACCAAAAGAAGGTTATGCTGTCTGTTTGGTGGGATTGGAAGGGTGTGGTATATTTTGAGCTGCTTTCAAGGAACCAAACGATTAATTCGGATGTTTACTGTCAACAATTGGACAAATTGAATACAGCCATGAAGGAGAAGCGACCAGAATTGGTCAATCGTAAAGGTGTCATATTCCACCAGGACAACGCTAGACCGCACACATCTTTGGTCACTCGCCAAAAACTGAGTGAGCTTGGCTGGGAACTTTTGATGCATCCACCATATAGCCCTGACCTTGCACCATCAGACTACCATTTATTTCGATCTTTGCAGAACTCCTTAAATGGTAAAACTTTCGGCAATGATGAGGCTATAAAATCGCACTTGGTTCAGTTTTTTGCAGATAAAGGCCAGAAGTTCTATGAGCGTGGAATACTAAATTTGCCAGGAAGATGGCAAAAGGTTATCGAACAAAGAGATAATTATATATTTGATTAAAGTTCATTCTAAGATCTATTAAAAATGCATTTACTTTCTTTTAAAAAATCGTCAATTACTTTTTAGGCAACCCAATATAAGTTACATGCATTTCTATTAGGATGGCTCCAAACTAGGTGTTCAGGTGGGCTTTGGGGTTTACTCTGAAGAACTATGACTGGTTATATCGAGAAGATTTCCAAACTACTGTTGTGTGTATCATGCGGGGATCCTTGCAGTTAAAGAAATGGTGGAATGAATGAAAGTGATGGAATGTAATAATGAAATGAATGAAAGTGGTGGAATGTAATATCATAAAGACGATTGTCATAAATATTTTCTCTGCCAGCCAGGGAGCTATCAACTCCCTGAAGAACGTATTTCTGAATTAAAAACCGCCCTCGACAGACGAAGATCTCTCAACGAGATGGCTGAACAGTTTAAAACTGGAATCTGTGGGTATGCCTCTATCAACATGTAAGCTAGTTGTTCAGGATTAGACACGAAGTGTAACAAATGAAAAATGGTCATAAATGGCGGTTTGTGAACTCTCCATATTAATGTTGCCTTGTCTAGACTTGAAGAAGTCCACCGCCTTGCTGTCGCTGGCTGCAACTGACGTCTCAGTCGTGGTGTCCGTCATGACAACTCACTGTCTGTTCGGAAAACATGCTGGTAGACTGAAGTTTGCCAGTAACTACTTCCGCATAAGCTGTGAGGACGTCGAGGAAGAAGAAAATATAGAACATCTGCGGTGTGTGCGTTCCGCATTGGCAACAGAAGTAGTTCCACTCTAGGCTCCAATTTATTTGACAACTTGTTCGATTTAGATGATATGAGGAACATTCGCAAGTTGTTGGGCTTTATAAAATGATCTGGATGGTTCACGGTAGGAACTAGAAGGCATCTTTCTTCTACTGTTCCAGTGGTATCACAACGAATGAAAACGTTTAATTGAGTCTGATGTCAGATGGCCACATAAACCTAACCTAATCTAAGCCGGTCTCGGCCAAAATTCCAAAAAAATAAAAATGAAAAGTCGAATATTATAGAAACCAGAAGAAATATTGTAGAACTTAAGCAAGCACTAGTGATCGGACAAGAAAAGATTATTTGGAATCGCAAACAATTTTCCGAAATGCCGAGGTGACCAACTTTAGCGCTCTGCCCCTTGGCGCTCGGACCACTTAGGGCCATGAAATATTGTGGTTCATCTAGTCCATGGCCGTTCTCAAATGGCAGATTTTTTGCTTGTGTTTTGGTATTCTATCTCACAATGAATCATATAAACCACGAGCTGTATGTGCTTTTTGACGACGATAAGATAGTTAAACGCATCAAAATACATCAGTTGCGTTGAATAGCTCATTTTGTCAGAAAGAATGAAGAAACTCCATCAAGGATGTCCTTGAACAGCGACCATAATAAAATACGCAAAAGGGGAAGAGTATCAAAAGAGGAAGAGACCCTGTGGAGAAAGACAACTCGAAACTGGGTGTTAGATTTTGGTGCTTCAAATTCTATTCTACGTTCGGCTAGCGGAGCACATTTAAGTACGTCGGAGTATGTTTGTGTGGAATCGATACTTAAACGTTGACCAATCTGAAACATATTCTAGATATCAGCGAAATGGAATAAAAATTCGTCTTTTATAAGCTCAAGAATTTTAATCTTGAGAATAGGGGACTGCCTCGACCTTTCGACAGTGGTTGCAGCAATTGTCTTACCACGATATCCTGAAGCAATAATTGCAGCATTAAAATAAATGCATCAGATGGTGTCGTCCTCAGTGCGATTGGGATGCTTAGACTAGACTTTCTGGGGATGAGTATGATGAGTTACTAGTGTATATTAAATGTTCTCTACTATTATTTGCTGTGTTTTGTTTAAGGACTGGATACACATGCCGTGAAGGACAAAAATATAACGTGAAGATTGTATCCAGCGCGAGGCTGTTGGTGGGACATCAGATTGACAAGGTGTCAAAATCAATGCAAATATTTGTAAAATTAATAAATAAAACTAGAAAAACATATGCGGGCATCGAAGCCAATAAAATTTATTAATATTTTCGCACGTAATTTTATAAATTCTGCAGGTAGCTACACTTAAATGTGAAAAACACATCATGGTTATCATGAACACAGATGTTCTACAGGTTTTTAGGTTTTTGGAACTTACTTTACTTTAATTGGATATGACAGAAAATTTGTTCCACTAGCCGAACGTGGAATAGTGTTCCAAGCCCCTCGATCTTCTGCGCTCATTCTAAAAGCTCTGACACCAAGTTTCGAGGTGTCTCCCACAACTTGATCTTACCATCGGGTGTTTGCCTTCAAAAGACTTCTTTGCTGGAGCTTCCTGATTCATTCTGACAACATGACCAAGGCAACGCAGCCGTTGTATTTTGATGAGTGTAACTATGCTATCGTCGTCATACAGCTCGTGGTTCATACGTCGCCTATATTCTCCATTAACGCAAACTGGTCTATATATTTTACGAAGAATCTTTCTCTCAAATACTTCAAGCACTGCTTCATCTGCTTTCACAAGTACCCATGCTTCAGAACCATATAACAGCACGGTAGTATCAGTGTTTTGTATAGTGTAATCTTCGTCTGTCGAGAGGTGGCCTAGTTTGCCAGTTTTATTTTTCGCTTAATCTCAAAACTGGTGTCATTCGTTTCGGCTACAGCGGTGTCGAGGTAGATAAAGTTACTGACTGTCTCATAGTTGTGGTTCCCAACTTTCTCCATTTTCTTTATCTGCTGGGTTGTGCAAGGCTTTTTGGTAGTTGAAACCATAAATTTAGTCTTATCTCCATTTACTGCCAGACCCATTTTCATTGACTCTCTTTCGATTCTTTCAAAAGCTGCAGTTACTACTTCCGGTGACCGACCTATGATATCGATGTCGTCGGCATAGGCGAGTAGCATGTGATCTCTAGTGATTAGTGTGCCATATCAATTCACATCTGCATCTCGTATAATCTTCTCCAGCAGGATATTAAAGAGATCGCACGATAGGCTGTCTTTTTGTCTGAAACCTCGTTTGGTATTCAATGGTTCGGAGAGTTTCTTTCCTATTCTTACCGAGGAACGCGTATCACCAAGTGTCATCCTGCAGAGTCTTATTAATTTTGCAGGGATACCAAACTCAAACATGGTTTGAAAAACCTTTGAACGTAAAGGAGTATCGAAGGCGGATTTGTATTCAACGAAGAGATCGTAGGTGTTGATTTGTCGCTCTCAGGTCTTTTCCAGGATTTGGAGCAGTGTAAATATCTGGTCCAAGGGGGATTTACCAGGACTAAAGCCGCATTGATAGGACCCAATTATCTCATTGACTTTAGGATTTAATCTTTCACACAGTACGCCCGAGAGTATCTTGTGTGCGATGGGGAGGAGACTTATTCCTCTGTAGTTGGCACATTCCGTCTTGTCTCCTTTCTTGTGTACGGGATATAGAATGCTGAGGTTCCAGCCATCGGGTATAAGTTCTTCTAGCCAGATTGGGCAGATAAGCTGATGCATATGCCTTACCAGCGTGTCGCCTCCGGTCTTAAATAGTTCAGCGGGTAACCCGTCGGCTCCTGCTGCGTTGTTGTTCTTTAGTCGGGTCACTGCTACTTGGACCTCATTCTGACTAGGGGGTAAACGTTCTATACCATCATCAGGGATTGGTTCTGCGGTATCCTCTTCGCCTCCAACATCGGACACTAGCAGTTGGGTAAAATGTTCTTTCCATATCCTCAGCATGTTATCTGTGTCAGTTACCAGATTTCCTTCTTTGTCTCTGCAGGAGGATGTGCCTGCACCAAAGCCATCGGTTTGATGTTTAATTCTTTGGTAGGATTTTGGAACAACAACTGATTTTGGACGACTTTCACGAAATTCTTCTTGGAGTGAACTACGACCTCGGTTGAATTCACCATAACATCGATAAACAGTGGTCCTTAATAGAGCTTCATCACCAAAAATTTAATTAAGTTCATCAATGCATTGTTGTTGAGTTAATCCACGTTGAAAGTTGTAACAAATAATGTTCACGATTTAGTTCCATTTTTTGGGCGAGATGAATATTTTAAGTTCCTGTAAACAACAAAAACAAGCGCTCGTATGTCAAAACGTTCAGAGTACGTATAACCTCAAAAATGTCAAGCTTTACGATAGAGCTGTCAGTTGGCAGATTGCAACACAAGGGTTGTACAATCCTGAAATATAAAAGGTAAACTACCAGGCTTGGGAAAGTTCAAACCTATTATATTGGTAATTAACAAATATGTCACCTATCGAGGAAACTGCCAAAAAAAATTGAAAAGTTTGCAGTAGTAAATATTGTTTGATGTATAATCTTCGTTTTTTTTTTTTAACCAGGTATACTATCGTTGTACCGGATTTTCTAAACGAAACCACTGTACTCAAACCGTAACACTCCAGCACTAGTTCGACTTTATGTTTTTGACATAAAATCCTTTTGTTAGCACTCAACAAGCCCACACGCTCACACACAAAACCACCGGCTACAAGCACTTAGATTGGAGACTACATTAAGATTTTTTCACAGAGAGCCAAAAACCAGCAAATGGCAAAAACAAAACGGCTCTGAGGGTAAATAAACGGTGTGAAGTGCGAGAAAAAAATAAAAGCTGCGCAAAAATTCCCTCATAGAAAAACCTCCGAATTCCATTACGGAAAAGTGAAAACAATAAAATTGGTTTAGACGGAACACATGTATCGCGTACCAGGCATTTGTACCAGGTCCTCAAGTACAGGACGTACAACAAGGTTCAGAAGAAGCCATTCTGCACTCCACCGAAGGACAACCAGTCCTTGTCACATATGAAAACCGATGTGTGTATGTGAGAACGTGTGAGTGCGGGAGCTATTGGGCAAAGGACCGGCAAATGGACACTAGGACCAGGCAAATGATTCCGTGCCAGTGATAAAGCAGCTGTTGGCACAGTCAATGATTGCCATTGAAATTGCACTTCCTGCTTGTTTTACATCCGACCGCGTGTTGAACTTCAACTGCTCAATGGTTTTTGGGTTTTGCCAAAAGACGGAGGAGTACAGGACTAGGCAGAACTTACCACATGCATGCATGGGATGTAGGCATGGAGAATTCGTACGGTTATTGCGTATAAATACTTTCGCTCTTGAAAAGTGCTATCGTGGCTTTTATTTTAATTTTGAAAAGCGTTAACACTTTAACCCTTTTCTTCCGTTTCGATAAGTACGCTTTGTTGGAATCATACTCGCCTCTACACGGCCTCTGTCATGGTTGTGCCGGCCTTGGTGGTCGTGGCGGAAATACCTCCATTTAAAGAAGTGTTTATTCGACGATTTACTTTGAATACTTACGCATTATTAGCATTCGTAACTCCACACGTTGCACGTTGCCATTTGCCGCGTACGTGTTTTGTGATTCGCATGTGGCATTTCGCGCTTCTCATTTCATCAGTGCGAATTTTTATGGTCACGTCCGAGTTCAAAAGAATGTCGATTCTGACAAGAGCCATTTTGAATTATTGCTATACTTTGGCTATGGATCCTTTTTACATGCACGACTTGTGTCCTGTGAATGGAAGCGAGTGTGCGAGCGATATTTAACATAAAGCAACACAATTGCTAAAATTCGAATTTATGAATTTATTTACATATGCTGATGGTATCGTCTACCTTACTTTGTTTTGGAAAAGAATTCAACTCATTCATCATTCCGTTGGATTGGATTATCAAAAGTGGCAAGGATGAAACAAGTCAGACGGCATCTGATGCTCCTTCGGCGATTTACAGAACATAATAGGAGGGTGTTGATTGTGCGAAAGGATTTTGTGAATTCCAAACCCTACTTGGATATTAAAATTTAAAAGGACATTGCATATCAAAGTATTCGGCAAATAAAGTTTGCAACTTATGAAGAAATATCATTGAATTGGTAAATTGCGTGTGGCCGAATCTAAAATCGGATTGAAACTACAAAAAATCTAAACCGTTTACAATCATCGTTTGCTGGGTATAAGAGTGAATTTACTATACCAGCATTCCAAAATTATGTGGCCTAATCTAGACTTGAAGAGGTCTACCGCTTTGCTGTCACTGGTTAGAATAGACGCCTCAGTCACTGTGGCCGTCATGACAACTCACTGTTTGACCGGAAAACATGCTGACAGACTGAAGGTTGCCAGTAACTACTTTCGACGAAGATGTGAGGAAGTCGAGGAAGAAGAAACTTTCGAACATCTGCTGTAGGACACTTTAACCTATCCTACATGCGACATGGAAAAAAAGTTAATTGGAAATGAAAAGCTTAATTTTAGTACTTTATTACCCAAAAATTAGTAAAATTCGAGCCAACTTATAAATCAAAAACGCAAATATCAACAAAGCAAAAACTTCAGTCATTTTAGTAGTAAATATGTAGGTGGCTTGTTCTTGTTATTCTTTTATAGGTGAGCAAGCTCGTTCCGGTCGATACTACCGACCGCCGCGGGAACATGATGACCATTGGTTATTAAAGCGCATCAATAATTTCCCTTGTCACATTGAGGATCATAAGCACTCAGTATTTAAGCAAAAGCCGGTGACGCCCGACTTCTCACTGATACTCTCCACTATATACCGCTGATTGTCCGCACCACCAGGTGCAGCTACTCCGTATGGAGAATTTCACTATCCACAATCTGTATACGGAAGCCTCCAGCTAAGGTTCTCTTGGTACCGAACAAATAAAGCGTGCTAAGTTCGGCCGGACCGAATCTTGGAAACCCACCACCGTGAATTCGGCTAAAATATGGGAGCTATATCTGCTTATAGACCGATTTGGACCGTACTTGGCACAGTTGTTGAGAGTCATAACAGAACACTATATGCAAAATTCCAACCAATGACAATTCTGGCTTCCAGGGGCTCAAGAAGTCAAATCGGGAGATCAGTTTATATGAGTATATATATCATGTTCTTGACCGATTTGGACCGTATTTGGCACGGTTTTTGAGAGTCAGAACACAATGTGCAAATTTCAGCCAAATCGGACAAAAATTGCGGCTACTAGGGTCTTAAGAAATAAAATCGGGAGATCGTTTTATATGGTTTTGGGCCGATATGAAGAGGCAGTCATTGTGCAAAATTTCAGCAAAATCAGATCGGAATTGCGCCTTCTAGATACTCAAGGATTACAATCAGAATATCGGTTTATATGAGAGCTAAAGTGTGTTTTTTAAGAGCTATAGTAAAGTTAACAAGTAAAAAGGCGTTAAGTTCGGCCGGACCGAACTTTGGATACCCACCACCTAGGGTATATATGAATATCACCTTTCGTCAAAATCCGGTGAAAATTGCATACCTCCCATAGCAGATATATTGGAATATGTTCTGATTTGGACCAAATACTAATATGTACAAGTCATTGTTCATTTGTGTATAACAAAATATTGGTATTTTTAGTAGCTATATCTATAAATAAACCGATCTGAACCATATACGACACGGATTTCGAAAAGCCTAATATTAGTCACTGTTTCATATTTCAGTGAATTCGGATTATAAATGCGCCTTTTATGGGGCCAAGATTTTAAATCGAGATATCGGTCTACATGGCAGCTATATTTAAATCTGAACCGATAATTGCCAAATTGAAGAGGGATGTCAAGGGGCTTAACTTAATTCACTGTCCCAAATTTCGGCGACATCGGACAATAAATGCGTCTTCTATGGGCCCAAAACCTTAAATCGAGAGATCGGTCTTTACCGATTAAGATCAAATTGACGAAGGATGTCGATGGGCCTAACACAACTCAGTGTCCCAAATTTCAGCAAAATCGGATAATAAATGTGGCTTTTATGGGCCTGAAACTGTGGAAATTTTCAGTCCAATATCTCTATTTTGAAACACTGTAGCGTGATTTCAACAGATATGGCTAGATCGTCTTAGATTTTTGCGCTGATCAAGAATATATATACTTTATAAGGTAGGAAATTGATATTTCGATGTGTTTCAAAGGGAATGACAAAATGAATATTCCCCCATCCTTCGGTGGTGGATATAACAAGTAAAAGCGTGCTAAGTTCGGCCGGGCCGAATCTTATATACCCCCCGCCATTGATCGCATTTGTCAAGTTCTTTCCCTATATCATTCTTTAGACAAATAAAGGATAAAAGAAAAGAATTGCTATGCTAATTGAATTGAGTGTTATAGCTCACAGTAGAAGTCTATGTGTAAAATTTCAGCGAAATCGAATAAGAATTGGGCCTTTTAGGGGCTCAAAAAGTAAAATAGGGAGATCGGTTTATAGGGGAGCAGCTGTATCAGGCCGAAGACAGATTTAGACCATATTTGACACGTATATTGAAGGTCATGGAAGAAGCCGTTGTACAAAATTTCAGCCAAATCGGATAATAATTACGCCCTCTTGAGGCTCAAGAAATCAAGACCCCAGATCGGTTTATATGACAGCTATATCTGGTTATAGACCGATTTGAACCATAAATGGTACAGTTGTTAGAAACTATAGGAAAACGTCTCATGCAAAATTTCAGCCAAATCGGATAAGAATTGCATCCTCTAGTGGCTCAAGAAGTCAAGATCCTAGATCGGTTTATATGGCAGCTATATCAAAACATGAACCGATATGACCCATTTACAATCCCCAACTGACCTATACTTGTAAGAAGCATTTGCACAAAATTTCAGGCGGATAGCTTTACTTCTTCGAAAGTTAGCGTGCTTTCGACAGACAGACGGACGGACATGGCTAGTTCGACTTAAAATGTCATGATGATCAAGAATATGTATATTTTATGGGGTCTTAGACGAATATTTGGAGGAGTTACAAACAGAATGACGAAATTAGTATACCCCATCCTATGTTGGAGGGTAAAAAAGGGCCTTGGCTGTTATTCCCTACTTATCTTGGCGACATGTGAGGTTTCAGTCATATAAAACTTCTCCACCATGTAGTATCGCTCTGAGGCCATAAGCGTAGAAACGCTGCTGTGTTTGGGCGTAGCACTCCCAGAAAAGTGTTTGCCCCTTCAGAATTTTTCCGCAAAGTTTGCTAATTTTATCGCAAGGGATTTAGGGATTTAGCTCACCCCTCCTGACCGATCGACTAGTTTTACTAATGTCTGCGGCACGCCGTTTGGACGCGGCAATAAGACGGACGTCCTATATCATTGAGCTTAAAGATGAATCGAACAGCACTCACTAATATGAGAGAAGTATCCCTTCTGTCCCTCTATGGGATATTCGTGGACAAATTTTGCATTTTTTTTGTCCCCGAATTCAATCTCTATTGGACCACTTAAAATATTTGAGGGCAAAGTATTTTAACTCATCGAAATAATGGATTGAGACACACAAAACGTAAGTATTCCTGATCGGTTTGAGAGTCTAAGTATTTAAGACTTATGCTACTGTCTGTCTATATACATCACGCTAACTAACGAGTTAACTTCTAACGAAGGAGTTAAGCTAGAGCCTCAAAAATTTTACAAAAATACTTATTATTAGTGCAATTCGATTGGATTGTAAATGAGTCCAATCTGTCCGACCTGAGTTCGGTCTGAACCGGTCGAATAAAATCGATTTATGTGAGCCGGCTAAATTAAGCTCAATTGTCTTTTTATACCCAACACCATAGGATGGGAGTATACTTATCTAGTCATTCCGTTTGTAACACCTCGAATCACCTAGAAAATCACGAAAGCGGTCGAATGCGTAAAGCAAGCCGCTTGAAATTTTTAATTTTAATATTGATGTAGGTCGGTGGGGATTGCAAATAAGCCATATCGGTTCAGATTTTAATATTGCTCCCATATAAACCGATCTTCCGATTTGACTTCTTAAGACCCTGGAAGCCTCAAGCTTCCAGGTCAAGCTCCCATATTTTAACAAAATCCATGATGTTGTGTTCCGAAGATTCGGCCCGGCCGAACTTAGCACCCTTTTACTTGTTTTTGTTTTGTTTTTGTAATCATGGGATTGGGAATCAAAGTTCTTTTCCTCTTTACGAACAAGCATTCTCCATTTTGCTGTAATGTAAAACATTTTATTCCTTAAAGCATATGCTTCAGTGAATTGGTCCCCCGGGTGGGTATTGGTAAACGACTTATACAAAATCCTTTGGTAAGGTGAAGATTAAAATCTTCAAAAGAATTTTTTATCACTTCTAATAACAAACAGGTTTAGTAAGAAACGAACAAAAGAACATATGAGGGCTACCGTGGCGCAGAGGTTAGCATTGCAAAAAAAAAAATGCAGTTACATTTTTTACAATGACAAAATTTCATATCAATAATATTCTACAAAGACATTTTGCTGAGGCCAACGATGCCTTAAAATTATTTTTTTTTTAAGACAAAATTGTAATGAAATTCTAGGAAAATAAATAAAATTAACAAGTTTTTTTGAAATTGTTTTTTGTTTTTTTTTTTAAGAATTTTTTACGGATTAAAAACTCAGCGAAAAACTCTCTAAAAACAACTTAACATTGAGTTTATTTTTTTAAGCCAACATTTCAATAAAAGTCTGCATTTTAAGACTACATTTTGTATAAATATTTTTAAAGCTTTTTTATGCTTATCTGTCCCAAACAACTTTTTCCTAAATTTATTTCAATAAAAATTTTTAAAAACAAAATTGTATCCCATTACGAATGACCCTCGATTCCGTTGTCCGATTTTGATGAAAATTTATAAAGAGAATTTATATTGACGTAGCAATTTTTATACCCTCCACAATAAGATGGGGGGTATACTAATTTCGTCATTCTGATTGTAACTACTCGAAATATTCGTCTGAGACCCCATAAAGTATATATATTCTTGATCGTCGTGAAATTTTATGTCGATCAAGCCATGTCCGTCCGTCTGTCCGTCCGTCCGTCCGTCTGTCTGTCGAAAGCACGCTAACTTCCGAAGGAGTAAAGCTAGCCGCTTGAAATTTTGCACAAATACTTCTTATTAGTGTAGGTCGGTTCGTATTGCAAATGGGCCATATCGGTCCATGTTTTGATATAGCTGCCATATAAACCGATCTGGGGTCTTGACTTCTTGAGCCTCTAGAGTGCGCAATTCTTATCCGATTGGAATCAAATTTTGCACGACGTGTTTTGTGATGATATCCAACAACTGTGCCAAGTATGGTTCAAATCGGTTCATAACCTGATATAGCTGCCATATTAACCGATCTTTGGTCTTGACTTCTTGAGCCTCTAGAGTGCGCAATTATTATCCGATTTGCCTGAAATTTTGTACGACGAATTCTCTCATGACCATCAACATACTTGTTAATAATGGTCTGAATCGGTATATAGCCTGATACAGCTCCCATGTAAATCGATCTCTCTATTTTACTTCTTGAGCCCCTAAAAGGCGCAATTCTAATTCGAATTGGCTGACATTTTACATAGGTCTCCAACATGTAATTTAATTGTGGTCCAAACCGGACCATATCTTGATATCGCTCTAATAGCAGAGCAAATCTTTTCTTATATCTTTTTTTGCCTAAGAAGCGAAAGAACTCGACAAATGCGATCCATGGTGGAGGGTATAAAAGATTCGGCCCGGCCGAACTTAGCACTCTTTTAATTCTTTTCAGCAAAATCGGAAAGGTGTTTTGTTATGACGTTTAACAACTGTGTCAAGTACGGTGATGGCCTCTCCCATGACCTTCAATATACGTGTCAAATATGGTGTGAATCAATTTTCAGCCTGATACAGCTCCCCTATAAACCGATTTCCCTATTTTACTTTTTGAGGCCCTAAAATGCCCAATTCTTATTCGATTACTCTGAAATTTTACACGTAGATTGTTTATTATGGTCTGAATCGGTCTATAGCCCGATACAGCTCCCATATAAATCGATCTCTCTATTTTACTTCTTGAGCCCACAAAGAGCGCAATTCTTATTCGAATTGGCTGACATTTTACACAGGTCTCCAACATAAATATAATTTAATTGTGGTCCAAACCGGACCATATCTTAATATCTCTCTAATAGCAGAGCAAATCTTTTCCTTTTTTTTGCCTAAGAAGAGATGCCGGGAAAAGAACTCGACAAATGCGATCCATGGTGGAGGGTATATAAGATTCGGCCCGGCCGAACTTAGCACGCTTTTACTTGTTTTTAAATATTTTAAATTTTAAAAATATCAAAAACAAGTAAAAAGGCCTTTAGTTCTGCCGAGCCGAACTTTGGATACCAACCATCTCGGGTATATAAGTAAACCAACTTTCATCAAAATCCGGTGAAAATTGCATACCTTATGTTCCATAGCAGTTATATCGAAATTGTTCCGATTTCGACCAAATACTAATAAGTACAAATAATTTTTCAATAATGTACAACAAAATATTGGCCTTTTTAGCAGCTATATCTAAAAATAAACCGATCTGAACCATATACGACACGGATTTCGAAAAGCCTAACATAAGTCACTGTGTCAAATTTCAGTGAAATCGGATTATAAATGCGCCTTTTATGGGCCCAAAACTTTAAATCGAGAGATCGGTCTATATGACAGCTATATCCAAATCTGAAACGATCTGTTCCATATTGGAGAAGGGTGTCGAAGGGCCTACCACAACTCACTGCCCCAAATTTCAGCAAAATCGTATAGTAAATGTGGCTTTTATGGGCCTTAGACCCTAAATCGGCGGATCGGTCTAAATGGCAGCTATATCCAAATCTGGACCGATCTGGGCCAAATGTCTTATGTCTTAAATTTCAAAAAAATAGGATAATAAATGTGGCTTTTATGGACCTAAGACCCTAAATCGGCGGATCGGTCTATATAGAAGATATATCAAGATATAGTCCAATATAGGCCATCTTCGAACTTAACCTTCTTATGGATAAAAAAAAGAGACCTATCTCTCAATTTAAGGCTATAAATGCGCCTTTCTGGGCGCATTTATAGTCCGATTTTGCCAACATTTGGGACAGTTAGTTGTTTCAGGCCCTTTACATATTTTTGAAATTTGGCTCAGATCCGTTCAGATTAGGATATAGCTGCCATATAGATCGATCTCTCAATATGAGATTTTGGGCCCATAAAAGTTGCATTTATTGTCCGATTTCGTTGAAATTTGGGATAGTGCATTGTGTTAGGTGTTTCGAAAGCCCTCATCAATTTGGCATAGATCGGCTCAGATTTTGATATAGCTGCCATATAGACAGTTCTCTTGATTTAAAGTCTTGGCCCCATAGAAAGCACATTTATAATCCGATTTCGCTGAAATTTGACTGAGTGACTTATGTTAGGATTTTAGATATCCATATCGTATATGGTTCAAATCGTTCTTTATTTAGATATGGCTACCAAAAAGACCAATATTTTGTTCTACAAAATTGAAAAATGACTTGCACTTATTAGACCTCTCAATATTCTTGTAAATTTTGGTCCAAATCGGACCATATTTCTATATAAATGCTTTGGGGCATAAATTATGCATTTTTCACCGGATTATGACGAAAGGTGGTTTGGATATATACCCGAGGTGGTGGGTATCCAAAGTTCGGCCGGCATTTTTACTTGTTTTATTTTAACAATATTTTTTTCTTACCTATTCCAAAGTTTATTTTAACTATTGTATTTCACAAAATTCAAAAGTTTATTTTAATTTTTTTCTATAAAGATATTTGAAAATGTGTATTCCTTTAAAAATTATTTTATTATTTCTTAAGAAGGATACATGACTGTTCTTATAAGCCTGCACTATAACTATAAGATTTAATTTTTTTTTGTAGGAATTCATTAAACAAATTAATAAATAAATAAAATAAAATCGGCGAGTGAATGGTTTCGGGATTGAACGTTGATGAGTGGTCAATGTGGGAAAATATTCAAAGATCATGGTATAATATCTCGGTAGAGACTTGCCGTAAGTTAGTAAGTTAATTGCATCCATACCTAAGATAATTAAAGCTACTCTTAAGAATAAGGGTGGATATACCGCGTATTACTTGCCTGGCTTGATGTATTGAATAATTGTTAACTTTTCATACTCACCACCATAGGATAAAGGGTAAACTTACCTAGTCATTCAGCTTGTAACACGTTGATCTGAGGCCCCATAAAGTATATATATTCTTGATCGTCTGGACATTTTGCGTCGATATACTCATGTCCGTCCTTCCGTCTGTCGAAATCACTACAGCGGTCGAACGCATAAAGCTAGCAGCTTGAAATTTTGCACAGATACATCCCATGAACTTAAATCTTCTTGATGTAGGTCCTTGGGGATAGCAAAAATCCAATTTCGGTTCGGATTTTGATATAGCTCCCATATAAACCGATCTCGTGACTTGAATATTTAGTCCCTAGAAGCCGCAGCGCCGCAATTATTATCTAATTTGGCATATGATGTTTTGAAATGACTCAACAACTCTACCAAGTATGGTCTAAATCGGTTCATAACCTGTCATAGCTGCCATATAAACCGATTTCAAAGTTTGACTTCTGAGCCTCTTGAGGGCGCAATTATTGCTCGATATTCCTGAAGTTTTGGAGGTGATATTTTTATATGACATGACAAGTACGGTTCATATCGGTCAGTAACGTGATATACCTCATATATATTTGAAAACTCATTCAGATAACTTGACAAGTGCGATTCATGGTGGAGGGTATATAAGATTCGGCTCGACCGAACTAAGCGCGCTTTCACTTGTTTAGTCCTATCTTAATAGTCCAAATACAGGAGGTCCCTATCATTGTATCCCCACCGGCACTTAGGTGGGGAAATAATACCAGACATCAACCAACTTAGGGGCGTGGTATGGAAAACAATTAGGGATTTTGTAAGAGCACGGAATTCTTGACTTCGATTTTCTCTTTTTAGGTTACTTTTTAGTATTTGGAGTGCTAGCTTAGGTGTATGTCCATAGTGGCATTGGGCGGATTAATATCCGCACACTCTTTTCAACATAACCTAACCTATCATTGAGCTTAAACTTGAATCGGACAGCACTTATTGATATGTAAGAGGCTTAATCCAATTCCTTAATGAAATATTAATGGGCAAATTTGAATTTTAAAGTACATGGATGGACTTGCAGAGAAATTTCTAAAATTAAATTTTAGGTAGAAAAACGACTGTCATTAGTAATTCAAAATTTAATCTTCTCATAATGATCGCAACAATGCAATTTCCTATGTTTTGGTCTAGTGTTGGTATAATTTCTTTAAACACTAATAGAATATATGGATATCAATTCTGCATAAACTGTGTCAAATCCTATGTTCAGTACAGACAACCATGTGTCGCAACAAAGGAAAAGGAGCAACTCCAAATGAACAGCTGCCTTTTGCATTTTATTAATTTTCAATTATATATCAGTTACATTGGGCACAGCGTTGTGTACCAAACATTGTCACTGTAGTGTCAATTGTTGCAACCGAATGCAATGCAAATATGTCACTCATATGTTCACAGACAAATAAGCATGATTGCAATGTGTGTTTAAAAGTTTGCTCGCTAATTGCGTATCAATTAAGGGCAGTGCACGTCTCCATGGAGCTCCATTGTGATTATCCACCCACTACTAACTTGCTTTCGGGGCGTAATTTAAGCCCCCGCTATGTGAACCGACTGTCGCAAATGTGCAAATAATTAACAAAACTATTTGCAATAACAAATGCCTGAGAGACATCAGTAATTGCAGTTGCAGTTGTTTTTGCTTTGCCTATATCACATCTGCGGAGTTACGAATGTACCATTGTACATTGCGGTAAGAACTATTACTGTTATCCCTCAAAGATATCTGTCGAATTTAAAATTTTTCAATGCTAACAAATTATATATACTTTTTTCTGAGTGCCAAAATGAATATATTGCCCTGATCGTCTTGGCAGTAGTACTAAGCGGTTGAAGATTTATATAAATTCATTTTATTATCGTGGGTCCTTTGGGAGTGCACATAGTCCATAAGGATCCGTTTTCACCTCTTGAGTATCTGGAGGGTGCAATTCTTGCCAATTTAGCTATAACTTTCCGGTTAGACTTCTTGAGCACATTTATAGAGCAATTCTGTTCAAATTAAAAGCAAAAAAACGTGATAAATTGCCCCGGGCAAATCTTGGGAATCTACCACCAGCATGCTAAAAGTTTACACACAAAAAAATTAGTTGAAGCGCATAATTTTACCCTACTCTACTTACTACTCTACTCAGGACATCAGAATTCGGTCAACATTTTTAACGACATCTCAAAATTCCTTCCGAATTTTCCTTAATTTTTGTTCAGAGATCTGTAAGCATTCTGTCAGAAACATCTGCAGAAACATCAAATTATTCTCCGACATTTCGTTTCAAAGTCGTGTCAACCACTCCATATATTTTTCGTTCAGAATTTGGACTGACTTCGCATCCGAATTCGGCTTTCGTACAGACTTCTGACCAAATTCTGAACGTTTGGTTTACTGGGTTGGCACGGTTATTGGAAGTCTTAACATAACACTACCTGAAAATTTTTCATCCGAATCCGTCAAAAATTGCGGATTTTAGAGGATTCAGTCGTGAAATCGGGTGTTCAGTTTATATGGGAGCTAATCAGGTTATAGATCGATTTAAACCGTACTTGCGTTGTTGGAAGTCGTAATAGAACACTACATGCACAATTTTAGCCAAATCTGACAAAAATTACGTCTTCCAGGGACTCAAGATGTCAAGTCGGGAGACCGGTTTATACGGGAGCTATATACAAATCTAAACCGATATGGTCAATTTCAAGCGGCTGGCTTTACGCGTTCAACTGCTTTCGTGATTTCTATAGACAAACAGACGGACATGTTTAGATCTACTCAAAATGTAATAATTATCAAGAATATTTATGGTGTCGCTGATCAATATTTCGTGTCGTTATAAACGGAATGATTAGTGGTGGAGGTTATTATCAGTAACTTTTTGTAACCAATTCTTTCCTTCTAACATAATTTTTTAGTCCATTTCCCATGAACATTCCACTAAGGAACAAGGGATACTTCCCACATATCAATGAGCTCAGTCCGATTAAAGATTAAGCTCAATAACAAAGGGCCTCCTTTTTGTGCCGAATCCGTACTTGATACAGAAGTTTTAACATGGCAGGATACCTCTCAAATATAGCCAGCATTAGTAAGGGAATAGCCACCGCTGAATATTGTGTTTTCATACCCTCCACCATTGGATAGGGGTATACTAATTTCGTCATTCTGTTTGTAACACCTCGAAATATGCGTCTGAGACCCCATAAAGTATATATATTCTTGATCGTCATGTCGTTTTAAGTCGATCTAGCGATGTCCGTCCGTCTGTCTGTCGAAAGCACGCCAACTTTCGAAGGAGTAAAGCCAGCCGCTTGAAATTTTGCACAAATACTTTTTATTAGTGAAGATCTGTTGGTATTGTAAATGGGCCAAATCGGTGGATGTTTTGATATAGCTGCCATAAAACCGATCTGGGTTCCTGACTTCTTGAGCCTCATACCGGGCTTGGATATAAATACCACCCTTGCCTTCTGCTAGGCTTTCGGAGTATATGCAAGTCTTAAAAACGCTGCGAAAATTTGTTGCCTGTTCGCAGAAAAGCTTCTTCGCTTATCCTAATCATCCCATTGCAGAGAGAGTAGGATATTGTCCCATATGAGAATATTTGTCTATTCTAGTCTTCCCAATCTTGAAAAAGACGGTCTTGGTCCCGTTCTATGCCACGCCTTCAGTCTTAGCCAAACTTCTCACGGAGACTTAGTCATTGCCCACCACAAGCAGAGTTCCTTCCTCCTTTTTATACCAACCACCGACGGATGGAGGTATATTCATTTTGTCATTCCGTTTGCAACACTTCGAAATATCAATTTCCGACCCTATAAAGTACATATATGGTTGAACACGTAAAAATCTTAGACGATCTAGCCATGTCCTTCCATCTGTTGAAATCATGCTACAGTCTATAAAAATAGAGACATTGAGCTGAAACTTTGCACAAATTGTTTTTTTTTTTTTGTCCATATGCAAGTTAAGTTCGAAGATGGGCTATATCGGACTATATCTTGATATAGCCCCATATAGCCCGATCCGCCGATTTAGGGTCTTAGGGCCATAAAAGCCACATTTATTATCCGATTTTCCTGAAATTCGGAACAATGAGTTGTATTAGGCCCTTCGACATTCTTCTTTAATTTGGCCTTAATCGGGCCCAATTTGGATATAGCTGCTTTATAGACCGATCTCGCTATTTAAGATTTTTGGTCCATAAAAAGCGCATCTATAGTCTGATTTCGCCAAAATTTGGGACAGTAAGTTGTGTTAGGCTCTTCGACATTTTTCTGAAACTTGGCCCAAATCGGTCCAGCAGATTTGGACATAGCTGCCATATAGACCGATATCTCGATTTTAAGTCTTGGCCCAGTAAAAGGCGCATTTATAATCCGATTTCCCTGAAATTTGACACAGTGACTTATGTTAGGCCTTTCGACATCCGTATCGTAAATGGTTCAGATCGGTTTAATTTTTGGATATAGCTACTAAAACGATCAATATTTTGTTATACACAATTGAACAATGACTTGTACTTATTAGTATTTGGTCCAAATCGGAACATATTTCGATATAGCTGCTATGGGGCACAAGGTATGAATTTTTCACCGGATTTTGACGAAAGGTGATTTACATATATACCCGAGGTGGTGGGTTCGGCCCGGCCGAACTTAACGCCTTCTTACTTGTTCTCCATGTAGAAGACCTACTGCGTTTTCATTGCTAAAATCCTACGAATAAGGAAAATCTTAAATTTTGGGGCAATTTTTTTTAGTGTGCGTTCCGACATGAACTTGTTGGCCCATCCCTTGATGAAGACGGTATCCTTTGTGAGCTGAGGGATGTCTATCTTTCTCACAACCTACATACTAGCGGCTCACCATTTGGTTGGACCCTCTTCATAGTTCCACAGATGGTCGGAAAACCGCTCGTAACTTGAGGCCGATGATCTGGCGGAATCCTACAGGATGCATTGCCGATATCGATGTCTGAATAAGTCAGCTCATCTCAGTTGTGCTATCTTGCCACTCTGGTGTAAGAGGGCAGCTCTTTACCTTTTTCAGCTACCATCCGCTTCCGTGGTGGATGTGTAAGTCACAGTCCTCCATGAAAACTCAGGGGACGTGATCGGTTCCTTCGTTCATGTTTGTCTCCCTCCGCAGAACACTGTGTGGAGTCTCAATTGCGGTTGAGCTGTCTTGGTCTTCCCAAAGTACTTAAAAGCGGACAGTTCTTTTTCAGCGTTTCAGCAGTGTTATGCTCTTCGGGAGGTCTGATTCTCTTTCTACCTTCAGTAGTAGTGACTGTGACTTCCAGCATCCTGCTCTTTCGCTTGATTGCGTTGGCTGTGCATGCTCTACTGTCTTCTTCGCCGTGCTCCGGATTGCCTTCTCTGTCTTCTTGTGAGCTTACCAAAGCCCTCGCTCACTTCTGCCGTCATCCCGCTGTCCCCATTTCTCGATTCGGCTGCATTGACTGGTTCATTGACACTGTTAATGTCTGAATCTGAAGCCGAAACACCACCTTTACTTAAAGGCTGGGGATGAACTGTGA
Organism: Stomoxys calcitrans; assembly: GCF_963082655.1. Taxonomy (NCBI): domain Eukaryota; kingdom Metazoa; phylum Arthropoda; class Insecta; order Diptera; family Muscidae; genus Stomoxys; species Stomoxys calcitrans. The sequence goes on along the minus strand of NC_081556.1, from coordinate 59,475,932 downwards.
ATCCCTCTGGTTTATCTGTCTCTTCCTCATTAGTTAGTCTGACAAATGGTTGTTACAAAGAAATTCACTAAGTTGAAGTAGTCAGGACCTCAGTAGTGGTATAAGGTACAAATGACAAAACGTTCAAAACGTCAGCATGAGTGAGGGATATGAAAACAATTTCGAAATTCTATCAAAATTCAATATAGTTGATACTTATTTTATATAATAAATGTATATGGTTTCATTCTGTTTTGTATTTCTGTAATAAAAATTTGTTTCTTCAGGTCTATCTGTTGTCATCGTCATAGCGAGCAATATTTCATAAACTATAGTTCTAAGGTACGTTTGTTTGCCAATATGTTGGTAAAAATGTGTCTGCTCCATATGGAACTACAATTTTCGGTTTCTGAGTCGCATTGTGCGATTATATAAAAATCGACTGCATCATAATCGCATCTGTTTGAACGGGAACATGTGCATTTGGACGGATTTGTGATGATCGATGTTCTTATAATGGCTCATTGATTTCCAAAAGCACATTACATGTATGGACTACAAGGATAATGTATACACGCTCTTTATGCTTAAGTTTAGTTTCATTAGGGAATGATTGCCATATTGATAACAGTGTCAATCTGTTTTATAAATACATCCATAGAGTTTTTAGCTTCACAGTCTACTTGAGGAAACTATAATAGAGCATTAGGCGAAACAGTATCGCAAAATGAATAATGCATATATCAAGTAAAGGCGTACTAAGTTATGCCGGAAAAGCACCACCATGGATTCTTATAGAAATTTGTAAAAACGAACCAACTTGTAGGACACATGTGTACTTAACATACACAATTTCCCAAAATCGGCCAGAAATTTAGCCTTCTTGAAAACAAATAGGGAGATCGGTTTATATACTAGCTACATCAGGATATATGGAGGCCACCGTAGCGCAGAGGTTAGCATGTCCGCCAATGACGCTGAACGCCTTTGAATCCTGGCGAGAACATCTGAAGATTTTTTTAGTGGCGATTATCTCTTCTTAATGCTAGCGACATTTATGAGGTACTGTTTAGCAACCACTTAAAAGCTTCTTCACAAAGAAGTTCGGACTCCGCCATTAGAAAGTAGGGCTCTTTTCATTGAGCTTAAACTTGAATCGGGCAGCACTCATTGATAGAGAGAAGTCCGCACCCATTCAATTATGGAATGTTGTTGGGCAAATTTGCAAAATTCGATAAATTTAGTCAAATCGAACAAAAATTGTGTCTTCCCGGGGCTCAGTCGTCAACTCGGGATATCAGTTTCTAAGGAAGCCAGACTATACACCGATTTGAACCACACTTAGTCTATTTCGATCCAAACAGTCAAAAAGTTAATTATGTATATTAGTGCCCGAACTGTTTGGATGGAGTAGTAAGTATGCGTTGAGTCCAAGGATTCAAGTGGCAAGTGAATCATCATCTTTTCCTTCGTCGATTATTGTTAGTTGGCCAAAACATTCTGCCGGGTCAAACTTTGGATACCCATCACCTAGGATATATATATTTTAAAAACCTGTCGTCATAATACATTGAAAAATGCATCGCTTATCCCATAGCAGCTATATCTAAATATAGTCCAATCTTCACCATTTTCAAGAAGGCTATGTAAGGGTCTAACACAAATGTATCACATTAAACGGTTAAAAAATTCACCTTTTATGGCCCAAAGAACTTTAATAGGGAGATCGGTATATGTATATGACAGCTATGTCCAAATATAGAACGATCTGAAACATTTAGAATACGAACGGCGAGGTGTTTAACACATCAGGACATGGCAGCTGTAACCAAATCTGGACCGACCTGGAATCTGGGTCGTATTGTACAGGGATGTTGAGAAGCCTAACGCAATTTGCTGTATGAAATTGCTGCGAAGTTGAGCCTATTATGGGCACAAGACCTTAAATCGAGAGGTCGGTCTATATCACAGCCATATCCAAACCGGGTCCGATCTGGGCCAAATTAAACAAGGATGTCGAGAGGCCTAACATAATATACTGTCCCAAATTTCAGCAAAATCGGACAATAAATGCTCCTTCTATGGGTCCAAGACCCAAAATCGAGAGATCGGTCTATATGACAGCTATATCCAAATCGGGACCGATCTGGGCCATATTGAACAAATATGTCGAGAAGCCCAAATTTCTGCGAAGTCGGATAATAAATGTAGCTTTAATGGGCCTAAGACCTTAAATCGGCGGATCGGTCTATATAGGGGCTGTATCAAAATATAGTCATATATAGCCCATTTTCGAAATTAGGATGCCGATGGACAAAAGACCAACCTATGCAAAGTTTCAGCTCAATATCTCTATTTTTAAAGACTGTAGCGCGATTTCAACAGACAAACGGACATGGCTAGATCGTCTTAGATTTTTAAGACGATCAAGAATATGTGGTGGTGGGTGTAAGGACAGGCATAAAAGAAAACGATGGTATTTATAATAGTTTTTCTTGTTGGTTTTTATTTTCATACTAGCTGGACAGGGCCCGCTCCACTGCGCCTTCTTTCACTCTCTTATTCTATCTGAGCCCTATACGGTCACGACAGGAAATAAGTCCTGTTTGGGGGCGATGGTACGGCCTTTCAGATATTTCGCGTCAATGTGGTTCTCTTTTCCCAAATACCTTTCATTGGAGCCATATATTGCTGTGGTCTTTAAATGTGTCCGGTATGGCGGTGTTTTTGGGGTTAGGGGTATCCCCATGTATCAGATTCGTGCTCTGGTCTCAAATACCTTTCATTTGAGTCCCATATTGCATTTTTTTCATTTGGCTGGTGGCTTTGGAGGTGGGACGGCCCCTATATATCCCACCCTAAATAAGGATACAAATTTCTGTATTTAAGTTATTATAAACAAACTAAATTTCGTTTAAATCGTCCCACCCATCTCCGATATCGGGAGTTTTTGAAAATTGAGGTATGGGGGAGGGTCCGCCCCCTTGGATATCAAAATATGTAGTACGATATTTTCAACGGGGGCCCGAACTCTACCATCTGTGAAAATTTCATGAAAATCGGTTCAACCGTTTTTGAGTCTATACGGAACAGACAAACAAAGTAACAAACAAGTAAGAGCGTGCTAAGTTCGGCCGGGCTGAATCATTCATTTCATTTCATTTCATTTGGATAAGAATTGCGCCTTGTAGGTTCTCAAGAAGCAAAATCGGGAGATAGGTTTATATGGAAGCTGTATCAAGCTATTAATCGATTCAGACCATATTAGACACGTATGTTGAAGGTCATGGGAGAGGCCGTTATACAAAATTTCAGCCAAATCGGATGAGAATTGCTCCCTCTAAAGGTTCAAGAAATCAAGATCCCAGGTCGGGTTATATGGCAGCTATATCAGGTTCTGTACCGATTTACGCCATACTTAGCACAGTTATTGGAAGTCATAACAAAACACCTTGTGCAAAATTTCAGTCAAATCGGATGAAAATTGCGTGCTCTGTTGGCTCAAGAAGTCAAGATCCAAGATCGGTTTATATGAAAGCTATACCAGATTATGAACCGATTTAAACCATATTAACCATACTAGATTAAGTAAGGCTAGGTAAAAGGGTCAGACTGACTAGGTGGACATACTGAAAGAATGAAGAATGTCGAGACGATCAAGAATATTAAAACTTTGTGGACGCAGATAAATATTTCAAGGTCCTTGACTAGTAAACCTAACTCTCCACCATGGATCATATATATTTTGTTCTTTGTGGTGTTTCTCTTTATAAGCAGAAACAAAAAAAATGGTGGAAGGTAATACAAAGAAAGCCTTATGATTTTTTTAAATTTGGACTAGAATTGCTTCCTGTAGGTACTCAAAAAGTTAAATGGAGAGTTTCGTATAGGTGGTGGAGGTCATAGCAGAAGTCACCGTCCAAAATTTCATCCAAATCGGATAAAAATTGTGCTCTCCTCTAGACCAACATCGGGAGATCAATTTATATAAGATCTTTTGTTGAAAATCTTAGGGGAAAACATCGTCGAAAATGTCATCCAATTATTGGGAACTGTGGGAACTATATCAAGTTACAGACCGATTCAAATTGGGAACTAATAGAACAAATTGGGAACTATCAGAACAAATTTTGGGAACTATGCGAACTATATCAAGTTATAGACCGATTCAAATTAATTTTGTGTAGCTATTGGAAGTCTTAGGAGAAATCGTTTTGCTAGTTAATGGGGTCTAAGATTTATATTTCGAGACGTTACAAAGAGCATGACTTAGTTACTATACCACCGTCCTATGGCGGAGGGTGTAAAAAAATTGTTTAGGTGTTATTGTATAAAAAATTGTTGTTAAAGCCAATTACCATTACCGCCTCAGTGTACGTGTTCGTCTTTTTTCGTCATGGGAGAGGCACATCCCGGAGTGCCTTCTCCGTATGCTTTTGGTCCGTGCCGGGATTGAAAAGAACCCCGGACCCTGGTTCTGTTCCGTTTGCCAGAACCGCCTTCACCATCGGTCAGTGTCGGTGAGGTGTAACAGGTGCTTGGAGTGGGTACATTTCCGTTCTTGCTCTGGCCTAACTTCGCTACGGGAGTATAGTCATACTGGCTATGTCGCTAGGTGCTGTGCGAACATAGCCAGCAGTGGGTCACAAGCGTCGCCGTCGTCGCCTTCGGCGTCCTCGTCGTCGGACTATGTGACCCCCCCGACCACTCCCGTACGGCAATTTATGCAAAGACAGCACCCTAGCCCTACTATTGCCAGGCCAGTGTCGGGAAATGTATCGTTCCTGCAGTTAAACTGCAATGGACTGCGAGGCAAGATTGATGAGATTGTGGATTTTATGAGTCGGAAGAGCATATCGGTCGCAGCGATCCAGGAGACAAAGCTGACTAACACCTGCAGCTTGCACAGTTGTCACGGCTACAATGTGCTACGTAAGGATCGCTCAAGGAATGGAGGTGGGGGATTGGCCTTCGTTATACACCATTCCGTGCAGTATAGACCTATCTCGCCTGCGCTTGACGCTAGTGACCCATACATGGAATGTATGGGGGTAGCAGTCAAGTCTGGTACTGCCGAGATAGAGATATACAACGTGTATATACCGCCGGTTGGCAGCTGTGTCCCGATTAATGGCCAGGCCTACAGCCCCGACATAAGTGGGTTGCTATCTGGCCATAGTCGTCTGGTTCTGGGGGATTTCAATGCACATCACTCGTCATGGCATTCTCCCCTAGGCAACGACCAGCGTGGCATTGCTTTGGCAGAGCAGATAGATAGCTCCACGTTTTGCACGGTGAATGAGGATGCCCCCACTAGGATTACGAGGAGGTGCAGCAGCTCGCCAGACATCTCAATCGCATCCCCTGATCTCCTGAGTGACGTATCCTGGCAAGCCGTCATCTCTTTGGGGTCAGACCACCTCCCCATAATCCTCACCATCGACCGACCACCCGACTTCATAACCTCTGAGCGCCGAACGTTCATCAACTACAAGAAGGCCAATTGGACTGGCTTCAGAGAGTATACCAATCGCCGCTTCAATGAACTGCCACCCCCCTCTGATGTGCTTGTGGCCGAGAGGAAATTCCGAGACATCATCAACGCAGCAGCCGCTCGCTTTATACCAGCCGGTCGAATACCGCAAGTGCGACCCAATTTCCCGGCGCAAGCAGTGGTACTCGCAGACGAGCGTGATGGGATTCGTGCTATGGACCCCGCTAACCCCAGAATCAGCGAGCTGAATCTGGAAATAAACAGGGTAGTCAACGAACATAAGCGGAATTTGTGGCTGGAACACTTGGAGCAATGTAACTTAGGCACCGGTGCAGGCAAATTGTGGGCCACTGTTAAGTCTCTCTCGAACCCCGGTAGACGGGACGACAGGACCTCAGTCACTTTTGGCGAGTTAACCGTGACTGATCCGAAGAGATGCGCCAGGTTGTTCAACCGTCAATTTATCGTGCATCCCGAGAGAGACAGGGCAAGGAGGAGAGCCATTCGCCGTATTCGTGGTCTCCGAGCCGATGAACAGCCATCACAATTTACCGTGGGCGAAGTTACTAATGTCATCCGTGGCGCCAAATCTTCCAAGGCGTTGGGCCCCGACGGAATCTCTACATTGATGCTGAAGAATCTGGATTTACCTGGAGTTGAGTACCTTACCACTGTCCTTAACCTGTCATTGAACACTCTTATAGTTCCCGATGTCTGGAAAATGGGCAGAGTGATCCCGCTACTGAAGCCTGGTAAAGACCCGAGTTTGGGGGGGTCGTACAGACCGATCTCCCTTCTCTCACCAGTGGCTAAGACGCTTGAGGCATTACTCCTCCCGAGCCTCGTAGGAGAATTTCCATTCGCCGAGCATCAACACGGATTTCGGAGACTGCACAGCACAACAACAGCTTTGCATGCCATCACCACACACATTTGCCGTGGCTTCAATCAACCCAGGCCATGTGATAGGACGGTCCTCGTGGCATTGGACCTATCGAAGGCATTCGACACGGTCAGCCATGCCAAATTATTTGAGGACATCGCCAACACGTCCCTCCAGCCAGGCCTTAAACGTTGGGTCGCGAATTATCTGTGTGGCCGCCAGTCATTTGTGGAATTTAGGGATAAGAAGTCAAAACACCGTAGAGTGAAACAGGGAGTTCCCCAAGGCGGGGTGATATCTCCGGCTCTGTTTAACCTCTACCTATCCTCCATCCCACCTCCTCCAGACGGCATAGAGATCGTATCATATGCGGACGACTGTACGATCTTGGCATCAGGCCCCCCACCCATTGATGACATCTGCGATAGGTTGAACGTCTACCTCAACGAGCTTGCCTCATATTTCGCTGCAAGAAATCTGAAGATATCCGCCACCAAATCTTCAGCCACACTGTTCACTACAAATACGCGTGAGGTGAATTCTGAGCTGACTGTGATGGTCGATGGAGAATTGATTCCGACCATCAAGTGTCCCAAAATACTTGGCGTCACATTTGACAGCTCCTACACTTTCTCCCCACATGCCACAGCAATCTGCAATAAAGTCAAAAGTAGAAACAAGGTCCTCAAGTCACTCGCTGGCAGCACTTGGGGTGCAGACAAAGAAACCTTGTTGACCACGTACAAAGCAATTGGCCGGTCTGTGGTAAGTTATGCAGCGCCAGTGTGGTCACGTCAGCTTTGTGACACGCAGTGGAATAATATTCAGATCTGTCAGAATGCCGCCCTCCGAACTGCGACGGGCTGCCTCCTTAGTTCTCATGTGGATCACCTCCACCAGGAGACAAAGATCCTACCAGTGCGAAGACATAACTACATGCTGTCTAAGCAATACCTTTTGGGCTGTTATCGCAGAAATCATCCAAATCATCATCTTGTGGATAGATACCCACCGCCCAGAAGCCTTAAGGTAGATCTACATGATCTAGAGCGTGAGGTCCAGCGCTACAAGAGAGAACCTCTAGATCAAGCGGCATATCAAGCGGGTCTGAACAACATTCATGCAGACACGGTAGCAGACGCGTTAACTGGCTACCGGGTGAATGTAGTCCTTGGAGAACGACCGCCACCCATTGCACCCGAAGAAATCAACCTCCCCCGGCAAACCAGAGTGATTCTGGCTCAATTACGTTCCGGCAGATGCAGCCGCCTCAATTCTCACAGAGCTAGGATTGATGCCGATGTGCAAGATGTATGTCCTGACTGTAACCAGGGACCGCACGATACACGTCACCTGTTTAACTGCCCGGCCAGACCCACTCGACTCAGACCCAGATCCCTGTGGACGCACCCCATCTTAGTCGCGGAGTTCCTGGGTCTTGACACTCAACAGAATCAAGCAGACGAAAGATAGTACACAATAAACTGCTACAACAACAACAACAACCATTATTCATGATATCTTGTCAACACTAAACCCATGCCTAGTTGAGTTTTTTGATAAAAACATTTTAGTTTGTCAAAACTATCAAAAAGATACGTGTTCACTTTATATAGTCACCTATTGATATTCCCAAGTGTTACGAATGGAAAAAAATTGTTTAGTGTACTCCCATCCCATGGCGGTGAGTATTAAAACTTCTGCCAAAACATCACAAAATTTTCTTTGCCCACTTTGTGACAATCTAAACTTTTAGTTACACTTAATACAAATCCAATGTCGTTTTCCAAGATTCTTGGGGATGGGGACATTGTGTTTTTCCTTCGATAAACACTTCATTCATAATACATTTCGTAAGAAAAAAATATCAAAGTATTTCGATAACTGCCAAGAATCAAGTCATTGAAAGTATGAATAAAGGTAAGTGTTCAACCTTCCGCGCTAAGTTAAGTCACAAAATCGCACAGTCAGTGCACCGCCATCCTACCACTACCTTCAACTTTATTCATGACACATAATCGAATTTCACATAAACTTCTGTGCACCCACCCATCAACACACCCATCCATCCATGTATCTGAAGTGGAACACATTGCCCACTCGAAATCACTGACGCTAGGGAATAAGCAACAGCAACAGTAACAGCGGTGGCAGTGGTAGTGGTAGTGGCAGTAACGGTGGCCATGGCAGTAACTAAACCAATTTGAATTTATGCTTGAATAATACACTGCCAACTCAGGTGGATTAAGTTGGCCAATGAAATCGAAATAAATATCAATTTTATTAGTCAAATTTATTGTTTGTTTTATTTGCTGTTAACTCAAATTGCGTTTCAATGACCACCACCGTTGTCGTAGTCTTCGTCGCAGCCACAACATCGGAGACAAATTCACATTTTTCCACCTGAACGCTTTTCAACAGTCCCTATATTCATGAATTTATTCCATGCCATTGATTCGTTATTCGTTGTTCAGTCAGAGGCTCCATTGCGTTGTTCTTTTTTGGAGAAACGTCGATAAGAATATCTCTGCAGTGGGGCTGCTGCTGGGCACCACCTGTTGTTTATGGACTCGGTTTATGTTTCACTTTCCTTATTGAAAACGAGTAGCCTTAGTACCAGTCATCCATGGCCCCAACCCACGGTGTGGCACCAGATTTTTTGGTTATTCCCTTCAGTGGTTGGGGCCGTTAACCTCCCATAAAGCAACAAATATTTGGTTATTCAGGAGTGGGAGGGCCAACCTTTCATTTCGTAGGATGGCATGCATAGATCTGCAGAACGTTACGAACATACGCAATTTCTTTCCTTCGTTTAAGTAGGGAAGTACTTCAAATGAATGGCAGGAACAGTGACAATTCGTATAAATTATTGCTACTCTGCTACCTTCATTGGTCACTCGCACGTGCAGAATATTTAATTAGAAAATCTAACAATGCTGCTACAGTTCCTTAAATGTGAACCGTGAACGGCCCATCATTGCACTTGCGCGCAGGCGACAGCGACAAGGCACAATGTGCAACATTTTCTGACTTCTCTCTAGGGACTCCTCAACGGAGAACTAGCTCCATTTTAAATTCTCATTGATATGCGTGATGAAAGTGTCTTCCCAATTGGGTCTTTTGGGCTGCATTAGTCGGTAGTTAGTTGAGAGGTTTGTGGAAAATAAGAATATAATGAATGATACTTAAGCGTTTAGTTTAGATTTCATTACAAATCGATCCATAAAAAATTATTTCTGGCTTTCCCATCCCACAGGCTACACGTATAGATTCGGAAACGGTACCGCAGTAAGCCAAACGGCTGCAATCACCTTGTGGGTATCCCATGCCCAAAGGAACTAGGGCGAACAAAAATAATACGGGTCCAAAAACCTTAGCTAATGTCACTAGGAACAGCTTGGTGATTGTAGTTGTCGACAAGGGGGAAAAAAGGCCTTCTTAACTAGGAACAATTGGAGTGGGATAGTCAATCGACTGTCATCTGTATATTCCATTATTCTTGCGAAATTTCCTGGGCCTCCTCTAGTTTGTGACGATGCAGGATGGTATCGGGGACGATACATACTTACTGCTTTCGGGGATCAGCGTTCGGGATTCACTCAGATCCTGAGTTCATACTTGGGAGACTAAGGGAAAGGTTAGGTAAGAGTGGCAGTCCTTTACAGACTCACTTAGATAATTTTAGGTCCATTGTGATACCACAGTATCAACAATGAAGGTTTATAGATGCGGTGGGGTTCGGGAATCCAGAGAGGGCTCAGTTGATGCTGAACAATTGTCTCAGGAAATATCGATTACATCTCTAAGGTTAGGCGGATTACAGGAGACTGGAAATCCTAGCTCTTGGCGGACTCAGAAGATGAGACTCACGTAACAGTGGTGGAAATTCTGAATTCTGACTATGGTCCCGTTTCTGCAGATAAATCTCCACCATTATAAGGCCGCTTCGGCTGCACTAAAGATCCTTCCGAAGGCAAGAGCATTTGGTGTGGTTCTTATCCAGGAACCATGGGTGTGTGGAGGAATGGTTCGAGAATTAAGAATTTCTGGATTTCAACTTCTGAAGTGTACGGGGAATAGGAGACACAGAGCCTGTATTTTTACAAAGAGTAGTCTAAATGTCTTTCTTCTTTGGTCGATAAGCACTGAAGATTCAGTAGTAGCCAGCCTTGAAGTAAACAAGTCTCATTACTGGCTGGCTTCCTTATATATGGCACACGATTCAAAGATGCCGCCTTCAAGCCTAAAGTTGCTGGTTGAAACCCGCATCTGCAGGAAAGAAGAGCCTCATTGTAGGAAGTGATGGTAATGCATATAACCAGATATAGAGAAATTCAAATTAAAAGTTGCAATCTGGCGATTTATCAGCGGAAGGATTTGTGACTGGGTTGGATGACCACAGCTTCTCAGATCATAGTTAAATTAGTTTCAATCTTCGAGAAAATACTGCAGAAGTAGAGGGACCACTTCTAAACCACTGCTAAACAGAAGAATGGCGGACTGGGATAAATTTCGGCACACATTCTGACGACTATCTTTTCTATACCAGAAAAGGAAGTGAAGTTCGGAACTGATCGGTCTTAGGAAGGGCTGCAAAAAACTCTTCAACAGGGCGAAGGCCACAAGGCCACCACACGATTGGGACGTCTATAAGGCTGAGCTACGAAATACGAGGCCAAGCTGAAAAGGCTCAGAACAAATCCTGGATAGGAATCTGCAGCACCGTTGAGGATATTTCTGAATCCCCTAGGCTAAGGAAGATATTTTCCTCCACACCTATTACGGTGGGATATATTCAGAAATCAGAGAACGTATGGAATGTTTGTATTAAGACACATTTCCCGGGAAACTCTCCAACGGACAATGTGACGCCAAATTAGGTGATCATGTAACACCGATTGAATTACTGTGTCCGATAGGCTGGCTCCTTGGATTAGGGAGATATACACTGGATACGTGTAGGGTGGAGGGAAACAAAGGTCTTTTTTTTTAAAAAAACAAACCTTACCATACGACGGCCAAAGATTTTCGTCATATTCGTCTGCCATACTTTATGCTGACGTTTTTTGAGTGGTTGATAGAAGTATATCTTTTGGCAAAGATCTCTGGAGATCGCTTGTCTCGGCAACTGCATGCATATAGCCCAATGAAATACCACTTCACGACCTAGTCGCCTACATAGAGTGTTCTCTCGCTGTCAAGGTATATACAATGGTTCGATTTCTTGGCATCAAGTGTTTTCAATAATGTAAAACCTACGTCAATCACGAAGAACTGGAGGCATCAACACTACAGCAAGAAGGTTTATTAAAAACATATTTACTAAAATAAGCATTACTACAGGCTTGGGTTTTGTAGATCTAAAAAGATGGATCAGCAGAGGAACGTCTCTAGCAGGTGTTCTGTCTACACTACTTTAAAAAATTACCATTAACGATAAATTACTGTCTCTGGAAGAAAAAACTGTAGAAGTGGTCGCGTATCCACCTACTGTTCAATGCTCTGCCAGATCCAAAGGATGGCTTGTTTGGGCATTACATCACAGCCGCACTGAGGACGACACAATATGATGCACTGAATTTAATGCTACACCATATGCCTCTGGACATCGTGGCTAGACAAATTGCTGCGACCACTGCTGTAAGGCTAAGGGAGCTTTCACTTTCGTCATGCGGTGCTTATGGGCACTGTTTTGTACTCGATATAATGCCCGATATCCCAGGCAGTGTGGATACACATTGCCTGAGCCGTTTAAAAGTACCTTAAAAAGTACTGTACCACTATTTTCCTGATTGAACTCATTGGAACTACTATATCGCTGGTAATAGAAGTTCTATACGAATGGTTCCAAACCAGATGCCGAGGTGGGCTTTGGGATGTACTCTAAGTACTTGGACAGGTCTTATCGAGAAGGACAAGTATCCACTGCAGTGTATTTCATGTGAAGATCTATGCAATTAAAGAAATTGTGGAATGATGTAATATCATAACAACGATTGGCATAAATATCTTCTTAGACAGCCAGGCAGCCATTGAATCACTGGAGAATGTATTTCTGAATTCAAAAACCACCCTCGACTGTTCCAGATCTCTCAACGATATTTCTGGGCAGATCAAAATTCACCAGATCCGAGTAGCGGGTCACAGAGATATCTCCGGGAATTGTAGAGCGGTCGAGCTTGCGTGGCTAAGACCAACTTTACACATATAGAAGGACTAGCATCTGTGGGTATGCTTCTAGCGCCACGTAAGGTAAGTCGTTAGGATTAGGCCCGAAGGGCAACGGATAATAGGTGGTCACAAAGAGGTGTTGTGGCCATTTCAAAATTATGTGGTCTGGTCTAGACTTAAAGAGGTCTACCACTTTACTGTCGCTGGCTAGAACAGACGTTTGAGTAATTGTGTTCGTCATGACAGGTCACTGTCTGATCGGTAAACATGCTAGCCAGTAACGACTTTTGCAGCAGCTGTGAGGACATCGAAGAAGAAGAGACTATATAACACCTTCTGTGTGTTTGTCCAGCACTGACAGTTAGAAGAAGTTCGACTTAAGTTCTGATATCTTTGGGAACTTAGCGGATGTGAACATTCGCAAGTTGTTAGGATTCTTAAAGCGATCTGAATGGTTTAACGGTAGTAATTACAATAGAAGGCATCTTCCTTCTCCTGTTCAGGCTTCCTCTTAAACCTAATCTAACCCTTCTATCCTATCCCAAGTTCTTTTTATACACACTGCCATCGGGGTAAACTAATCAAGTCATTTCAATGCTGATCGAAAAAAAGATATCCGTTTGAAATTTTGTTCAGATCTTGCTTATTGAGATAGGTCGTTGGGGATTACAAATGAGCCATATCAATTAAGATTCGGAATAGCTCTTATATAAACTGATCTCCCGATTTGCGATCTTGAGCCCCTGGAGGCCACAATTGTTATCCGATTTGGCTAAATTTTGCACATAATGATTTGTTATGACTTTCAATATTCGTGGCAAGTTTGGTCGCATTCGATCCATAAGCTGATGTAGCTTCCACATAAACCGATTTTCAGTTTTTAAATGTTCAGCCCTTCGAAGACACAATTGTTATTCCACGCAGTGTTCTATTATAATACAACACATCTGCCAATCGCGGTCCAAATCGGTATATAATCTGTAATAGCTCCCATATAAACCTATCATCCATTTTGACATCTTGAGCCCCTGGAAGTCACATTCGTTGTCCGATTTGGCTGAAATTTTGCAGTAGTGTTCGGTTATGACATCCAATATTCGTGGTATGTTAGGTTCAAGTGGCAGTCTGACATCAGACTCACTTAAACGTTTTCGTCTATTGTGATACCATAGGAACAGAAGAAGGAAGATGCCTTCTAGTTCCTACAGTTGACCATCTAGATCGCTATAAAAGGCCCAACAACTTGTGAGTGTTCACATCCGCTACATCAGACAAGATCTCAAAGAAATGAGAACCTTCTGACTCCCAGCACGGGACATACATAGCAAATGTTCAATAACCTCCTCTTCCACGACATCCTTACAGCTACTGCAAAAGTCGTTACTTGCACCCTTCAGTCTGTCACCATATTTTCCAATGAGTAATGATGGGTCCAATGACTGAGACGTCTGTTCTAGCCAGCCACGGCAGGGCGGTAGACCACTTCAAGCCTAGATTAAGCCACATAATTTTTGGAGTGTTCATTATTCTCACCATGTGACCATCTGACATTAGTTTCCCTGATTCTGAAGACCTGGCATTCATGTCGCAAGGTAGCTCCTAGTCTCCCAAGTTCCCTGGAATATCTCTGTGCCCCGGCAACCATAACAGGTGAATTTTGAACTGTTCAGCCATCTCGTAGAGAGATCTGAGGTTTTTGAATACGTTCTCCTGGCGTTTGGCAGTGACGTGGTTAAGGGTGCAAAACGAAATAAAACGCAAACAATTAAAAAATTTATGAATATTTTTATTTTTGCTTCCTGACACGTCACTTATATTTTTTCGAATCAATCAAATTTGTCTGTGCAATGAAAAGAAAAAAAAAATGACAATCCAGTGCCTACTCAATCTAACATATTTTTTAAAACTCAAAAGTGTTATATAAACTAACAAAGAAAATGAAAACTTAACCTACTTTGTTAAAAATAAATAATTTAAACGATTGAGAATAATAAATGTGGATACACCATAGTACCCCCTCCCTAGTGAAAACGAAATTTATACTCCAGGAGCAAATGATACTTTCTTTCCGGATCGTAATTTCATTGTTGACGTTCCTTGTGTATTGCTTGAAATATCCGGAACTTGAATTGACTCTGATTCATTTAAGAGATAGGCGGGTTTGAGCCAGTCGATGGATATAACCTTTTCATCCTGGCTTCGTCTGATTTTGAATATCTTACTTTTCCGCGAAATTGCTTGAAATGGCCCTTCGTAGGGAGGTTGTAGAGGTTTTCGAACTGCATCATTTCTTACAAAAACATGTGAGCATTTCAGTAGATCCATGGGAACAAAAATTGTATGCTTCCCATGTCTTATTCCAGGAGTTGGTCTTATATTTTGCATATTATTATGAAATTCATCGACCCAATTGTCTGAATATTTGGAGTTGACGTTATCAAATATCCCACCAGGAAGTCTGAGGTTGGTACCAAAAACCATTTCAGCAAAAGAATAACCAACATCTTGAATAATTGCCGAGTGTAAACCCATCATAACTACAGGAAGAATTTCTACCCAATTCTGCGACTTGTATGACTTGATAGCTGCGTTCATTGTTCTATGCCATCTTTCAATTTGGCCATTGCTTTGCGGATGGTAAGGTGTTGTATGGGTAACCTTTACTCCTAATAATCGCGAAAGTTCTCGAAAAAGAGCAGATTCAAATTGTCTTCCCTGATCGGTAGTAATAGATGACGGAACTCCATATCGGGAAACCCAGCCTGACAGAAATGCTGAAGCAACGGTTGTTGCTGTTATGTCTGTCAACGGTATAGCCTCGGTCCATCGGGTAAATCTGTCAATACAAGTGAGAACATACCTGAAATTTTGACATAGAGGTAGCGGACCAACCAAATCGATGCTGATGTTTTTAAAACGTTCCGTTGGTAACTCAAAATTTCCAAGAGGACTCTTGACGTGGTGATTAACCTTTGCCTTTTGACAGGATATAAAACATTTGGTCCAAACATGCAGGTCCTTAGATATTGATGGCTAAACAAAACGAGTTTTGATCATGCTTGTTGTTGCTGGGATGCCTTGATGAGATATTCCATGTAGAGATTCAAAAAGAGGCTTTCGAAAATGTTTGGTTATATATGGTCGTATTGCTTTTGTTGACACATCACAGTAAACTTCAACATTCGAGCCAGGGACAACCATTTTTTTCAAGACGAGAGATGTGTTAACTTTTAGTAATTGTTGTAATTCTGTGTCGGACTCTTGCGAACGAGCCAATTCGTTGTAATCCAAGGGTGATGGTAATGATACTGCATCCAATCGAGATAATGCGTCTGCAACTGTGTTATCTTTTCCGGAAATATGTCTTATGTCGACAGTATGCTGCCCTATGTAATCAAGGTGTCGCATTGCCGTGGGGATGCCTTCTCCGGTTTCTATTTAAATGCATATATTAGGTGTTTGTGGTCTGTGCAAATAAAGAACTCTCTTCCTTCCAAAAAATATTGGAAGTGTTTCAGTGCTGAGTATGCTGCGAGAAGTTCTCTGTCATATGCACTATATTTCATTTGAGACGAGCTCAATTTCTTTGAGAAAAATGCTATGGGTTTCCACTCACCGCTAATAAATTGTTGTAAAACTCCACCCATTCCTGTATCCGATGCATCAATCCACAAAGATGTCGGAGCATTGAGTTTTCGATGAACAAGTAGAGCTGCATCTGCTAATGAGTTCTTGCATTCCTTGAAAGCTTCAAGCAAGTCCTCTGTCCATTGGATCTTTCCGTTCGTTTCCTTTTTATTTCCGGAACAGATTGCATGAAGTTTGACTGTTGATGTGCTGCATTAGGAATAAATTGTCTATAAAAATTTATCATTCCTAAAAACCTTCGCAGCTCTTTTTCAGTTTCTGGCAACTTGTAGCCTTTCATTGCTTCTACGCGGGATGGCAGAGGTTTGATACCATCTGCATTGACTACATATCCTAAAAATTCGACTTCTGCAACTCCGAGCACCGACTTGGAATAATTAATAGTAACACCAAACTCTCGAAATCTTGAAAATAATTTCCTGAGATATTCCAAGTGCTCCTCTTTGTTGTTTGACGCAATGAGGATATCATCTATATAGGCGTAACAGAAATCCAAACCTTGTATGACATCGTGTATGAAACGCTGAAAAGACTGAGCTGCGTTACGAAGTCCAAAGCTCATTCGAGGAAACTCAAATAACCCAAATGGAGTTATAATTGCAGACTTAGCAATGTCAGATTCTTCAACTGGTATTTGATGATATGCTTTAACAAGGTCCACTTTACTAAATATTTGCTTACCGCTCAACATGTGTCCAAAATCGTGTATGTGAGGAACAGGATAGCGGTCGGGAGTGGTAACAACATTTAAACGGCGGTAGTCGCCACTTGGACGCCACTCTCCATTTGACTTCGGGACTAAATGCAACGGACT
Organism: Stomoxys calcitrans; assembly: GCF_963082655.1. Lineage (NCBI taxonomy): Eukaryota > Metazoa > Arthropoda > Insecta > Diptera > Muscidae > Stomoxys > Stomoxys calcitrans. The sequence continues at coordinate 59,458,943 of NC_081556.1, read as the reverse complement.
TGCCCAGGAACTTTTGGAAGGATGACATATACCTTGTTGCAGCGTCAAATCAAACTCACGCTTTACAATTTTGAGCTTCTCAGGGGACAATCTTCGTGCTTTTGCATGAACCGCTGGACCTTCTGTGTGGATAACATGCTTCACAGAATGCTTTGCTGGTGAAATACGATTGTCACTTTGCGTCAGTTCAGGAAATTGTAGAAATAGCTTACAAAATTCTAAGTTTTTTGAAATTGATTTTACAGAATTTAAAGATCCAGAAAATAACGTTGCTTTACTTTCTGATCTGGACGTATTATCTATCAGACGATTGTTCTTTACATCAACCAATAACGCAAAATGGCTAAGAAAATCAGCGCCAATTATTGGTCTGTTAACACTGGCAACTATAAAATTCCAGGTAAATTTTCGGTTGAGGCTAAGAGTTAAGGTAAGAGTTTTTATACCAAATGTTTTAATAGGGGACTCATTAGCTGCTATTAATTCAAGACTTGATGGATTTTGGCGTTTTTCAGTTGAGGTAGCCGGGAACACAGATACATCAGCACCAGTATCGATGAGAAACTCATATTTTAGGTTTGTATCACGAACAAAAAGGCGACATATCTGTTGGCAGTCCTCATCCGTCACCTATGATGAGGAGCCTTTTAGTTTTCCGGAGAAAAATTTGGCACAAATGAGCAGGGCTGGACGCATTTGTTAGCACGATCACCAAACTTATAATGATACCAACAAAAAGGTTTATCACGTGACTTACTCTGTGACCTGCCTCTTGATTTTGAACGGCTTCTTGATTGATTTGCGAGTGCCTCGACTTTCTCGATTATTTCTTCAATTTTGGCTTTTAAATCCTGAATAAGTGTCGACTCTGTCGGTTTTCTTGAGGATATAGCACTAAGGTCTCATGATTCCGCGGTATCAGAAATCTTATCGGCCATAGCCGCCAAATTGCTTAAAGATTCACTGCTAACCGATAAAATTGCTTGAGTTTGCTTCGGAAGTCGTTGCATCCAGAGTGATTTTAAAAGTTCATCCGAAACCTCACCAGAGGCTAAACAGATCATCACACGGAGTAATGTTGATGGTTTTTTATCGCCAAGCTCCATTTCACGCAACAAACGCTTCAACCGCTTCTCTTCCAAATCCATGAAACGCTCTTGGAGACTCTTCTTTAGCCTTTCATACATATTTTTTTCTGGTGGATTGAGAATAAGGTTGCTTACCTCCGAGAGAACGCTTGCGTCTATGGAACCAACAATTGTATGAAAATTGGTTGAATCGGATGTTATACCAGATGTTATAAATTGGATTGTTGCGCCAGAATGGTGGAATTTTCATTGAAACTCTTGAAACCTCCACTGGGTCTGTTGGTAGCGGGTCATCCATTATAGAGTTTGACGAAATATTACCATGAGCCAATGGTGAATTCATTCCAGGAATGATTTTTTCAAAATGATTATCTAGGGTTCTGCTGGTGTTTCCGGTTGGCGAATGAAACATTGTCTTATGTGCTTTAACGTGTAGTCGGGGTCACCAATTGACGTGGTTAAGGGTGCAAAACGAAATAAAACGCAAACAATTAACAAATTAATGAATATTTTTATTTTGCTTCCTGACACGTCACTTATATTTTTTCGAATCAATCAAATTTTTCTGTACAATGAAAAGAAAAAAAATGACAATCTAATGCCTACTCAACCCTAACATATTTTTTAAAACTCAAAAGTGTAATATAAACTAACAAAGAAAATGAAAACTTAACCAACTTTGTTAAAAATAAATAATTTAAACGATTGAGAATAATAAATGTGGATACACCACAGTAGCTTCCTGGCTGTCTGAGAAGATATTTAAGCCACTTTATGCACTATTATCATAGCTTGTCGCATTTGGTGTCACTAATGGCCCCTTTTGATTTATTTCGAGGTCTCTCAGAGATCGTTATAGATGGGTCCTCATCCAATGACCTTTTTTCCCTCTCTTTTTCTAACTTTCATCAATGATCCGTTGAGACAGACATCGAACCCGATCTACTCATTTGCAGATGATAGTAATCTCTGTCATTCGTTTTCATTCGACCATAGGCCGAGTGTTTGAGAGATTGTGGACAAGGGGCGATTGGGGTCGAATTAATCGAGTAGATTTTAATACACGGAAGACTCTGTGCTGTTTGTTGTCACACAAAGAATTCGATGGCCTATTAGGATCATCACTGTCTATCAACGGTATAAATTTTGAGCAATCAGAAGCTCGTAATGTTCTGGGCATAAAGATACAAAGCGATGTCCGTTGGGCTAAACATATATTCGAAGTTTCGAAAGAAACATTCAAGTGCACAGGTTTCCTTAAACGGAAACTACACCACATTCATAAGGCCGACAATGGAGAACAACTGACATGTATGGGCTGAAGATTCAAAATCACCCTTGGAGCTATTGGGTCGTGTATAGAGGAGGGGGTTGGCGTTAAGTTTGAGACAGAAGGGTATCCAACTCTACTACCTCCCATACACATCGTCGTAGTGTGGGTGGTTTGGCGCTATTCTTTCCGTACTTTCGTGGTGTATGTTCATCTGATATTCGTATTCTTACTCTTAGACTGTCCAGGTTCTCGCACCCCTTTGTAATTGATTGGCCAGCGGCCCGGACAATGCCTTACAGCGTGAATTCTTATTTCTTCCGAACCGTTCGACTAATGGCATCCACATTCACTACACCATCCAAAGGTTTAAGACAAATATCAATGAACACTACATCACAACCAGGAGGAAAAAGGCGATTAACGCCCGCTCTGAGGATAGCACGATCCACATCGTTTGGTTGTCGGGCCGGGAGTATGGAGGAATGAAGGAGCAGAAGACTGCCGTTAAAAAACTTGCTTAACCCGAAGCCCTTCGGTCACGAGTCCGAGTAAAGGGCGTGGGCGACGAACGCGCATGTGGAAAAGCGAAACTGTCGGTAGGACAACGAAAATGCTATGGGAAGATCTGGATCGTGAAAAGGCGAGGCTATTGCTGAAAGGAAGTATGAAGGAGGTCAGTATAGCTTACGGTTTCATATTGGAATACCTAGTACAACGAGCTATTTCATTCAAAATCGGTGTGGCAAGTGATAAAATGTCTAGGGGTATGTGGGGAAGATGATGAGTCGTTGGAGCATTTCTTGTATTATTGCCCGGCTTTCACGGCTAACAGACACCGACCCTTAGGTGGGTCACAATACCAGACATGAACCAACTTAGGGGCGTGGTATGGAAAACAATTAGGAATTTTTTAAGTAGTACGGCATTCCTGACATAGATGTTACTTTAGTTAATTAGGACGCACAACAAGCTAATTTATTGCTTAGGTGTATGGCCATTAGGGTGATGACTTTTTACAACTTCATTTCCCTGTATCATATTTTGATGATTCTTGTTAAGATTATATAAAATATAATATATCAGACGATTGGGAAAAGCCTTAAATATAAGGCGATTCGATAAGAAAAATCGATGCACAAAACGATTTAAAAAAATTCACAATAACTTCATTTCAATGCGGTTTGTGCGCGACCTTTTTTTCAATATTTAAAGGAAATACATTTTATTTTAGTCATCAATAGGCAAAAGTTCATTTATTTGTGCAACAGAAAATAATTTTTGAGAAAAAGACTCAAAAAGTCATCACACTAATGGTCGTGGTTGTATGGACCGCCTTAATATCCGTACCCTTTTTTTCAACCTATCCTAACATTCAAGTTTTTAAAGCATGTTTGCCATGTTGAGGCCACAATCTTTATTTTGCTGTCTGAAAACAGCGGAAAATATTTGCTGTTTAACCTAAAATTTACTTCTGTCCCATTTTCAGCAGCCTTTTTGTTGTTACAGCAAACTTTTATGCTGTTTCTGCTTACAAATTTCTCTTAGTGCAGAAAGCTAATTTCATTCGTTTCCATGTGTAATAAACCATATTACTGATAATCTTATACTCAACAAAATTTGGTATACAAAACAGCAAAATGTTTGCAAAACCAACAGCTTTTGTAATTTACCTTTAACGGTCGGTCATGTGTTTGTATTGCTTTAGGCATTTATCTCGAAGGAATTCGAGCTAATAGACATCAGAAACTGTATTAAAAGAAAAAATTTTAATTTGTGGAAAAGTAATGAAAAGAATTTACCTGATCAACCGATTCCTTGTACACATAACATCGTATCCTTTAGTATGCATTTCAAAAGGTGGCTAAACTCGCTCGTCAATTTATTGCTCTGTTAATGTACACATGACTGTCGATGCTGCGTATTTCGGCATCATTTGAAAAAATACAATGGAATGCGTATTGCCCTGTTCCTTAGTGGAATGCTCATGGCCAAATTTGCATTTGCAGCTCCCTTATAAACCGACCTCCAGATTAGACTTCTTGAACCTCTAGAAGGAGCAATTCTTATCGAATTTGGCTGAAATTTTGTACTATCACGTGTTATATGACATTTAATGGATGTACCCGATATAGCTCCCATATAAACCGATCTCCCGACTTTATTTCTTCAGCTTCTTGAGGACGTAATTCTTATCCGATTTTGCTGAAATTTGCCACATTCACTAAATTCATGACCTCTAACAAACGTGTAAAATAGGGCCTGAATCGGTCCATAACTTTATATAGCTCCCGTGCAAACCAATCTCCCCATTTTGTTTCTGTCCCTCTACGGTGCAATTATTATCCGATTTGGTTGCCATTATGCACAATGCGATCTACTGTTGTCTTTCACATTCGAGCTAAATATGGCCCGAATAGGTTCATAACCTTGCGTATCTCCAATAGCATAACAATTCTTATTCATTATCTTCTGTTTGCCTATAAAGAAACAAATGCATTTCATGGTGAAGAGTATATATGTTTCCGCCCGGCTGAACTTAGCAGGTTTTACTTGTTAATTTTAAAATAGTTTTTGCATATTGAAATCAATTTAATGTTCTAACTGAAATTTTTTGTTTTTGTGTTTTTGATGACCAATGTGAATATTTTATGTTTTTTTTGTTTTGTTGATGGGCTTTTTTGGTCAGGTTGAGGATTTTTTAAATAAAACAAATCGTTTTCATTTTTTCTCTCGACGTTTCGTTGGTTATTTTTTCCAACTTCATCAGGACAGAGTTTATTGAAGTTCCTGTTTAAAGTATTCTTGTATAAAGTATATGTTTTGTATTGCTTAGTTTTTTCATTTAGACTTACGATTAATTTTACATCTTCGTTGAATTACTTATATTACTATAAAAACTGGACACCACGACACAGAAAATATAATAATATAAATAATTGCACTTTGAGGGAAGTATATAAAGTCTAAACTTATTACTAATATCACAGAACAGTCGTTTTCAAGTTATTGCAATGGAATACTGCAGCTTAGTGTTGTCTTTGTCTTCTTTGGTGTTTATCGACTCTTTAAGTCTTTGTTGAATCCGTAGGCTCTCTAATGTGTATCGCTTGTTCTCTATTTTCTCTCTGTCAAGTACTCTTACTGTCTTAAAGTTTGCCGCATGTCCGCTCTCTTTTATATGTTGTGCTAGTGCTGTCGATTGTCTCCCTTTTCTTATGTCGGCTTCGTGCTCAGCCAACCTAGTGCCTAGTGTGCGTCTGGTGGTTCCCACATATTTTTTGTTGCATTTTTCTTGTTGATCTCCATCACACGTAATTTCGTATACGACGTTGCTTAGTTTGAGTTTGTCTGTTTTGGTTGTTGTTCCTTTTTTCCTGAATATTTGGTTTAGAGTTTTGTTTGATTTATATGCTGTTGTTGAGTTTTCGTCAAGTATGATATTTCCCAAAGATGCGCGGTCGGTAAGCTTAGGGATGTACGGTACACTGTAAAATTTTTTCGTCGTTGATGCTTTTTCTTCATGGGGTCGTTTGGATCCGTTGGTGACGTCGCGAATTAAATTATTTATTAATGCCATTGGATAATTGTTCTGTTTTAAAATTTTTTGTATTTTATTTATGTTGTCTGCTTTGAAACGTTCATCGCTTAACAGTAGAACTTTGTGGATGAAGTTCTTGGCCGTATTAATTTTCGTGCTGTGTGGTTGCGTAGAGTTATAATTAATCATTCTTCCCGATGCTGTTGGTTTCGCGTACCAGTTTGTTATTAACGTATTTCCATTTCTTATTATCTTCATATCCAGGAACGGTAACTCTGCACGAGTTTCCTTTTCTATCGTAAATTTTAATTTGTTGTGATACGCGTTCATTAATTTCATTATCGTTGTTTCATCTTTTTTGTTTATCACCGCGAACAGGTCGTCTACATACTTCACTATAAATTTTACCGTTATGTTCATACTCTGCAGTTCGTCCATTACGTCGTCCAAAAGGGTGTCAAGTACAATATCCGCAATCGTTGGTGAGAGAGGGTTCCCCATTGGCATACCATAAGTTTGTTGGTAAAGTTTTCCAGCATACGTGAAGTAATTGTTATCTTTCAGGCAGAAATTGAGAATTTTGAGGAATGTCTGTCTTGGAATGGTGGTATTAACCCGAAGTGTATCCCATTTATCCATAATTTTCTTAATGGCTAGATATATCGGTATGTTAGTAAATAACGATACCACGTCGAAGGAGACGATGATGTCATCTTTATCCAAAGTGATAGATCCGAGTTGTTGTTTCAGTTCTAGAGAGTTTTTAACATTGTATTCCGTCGAAATTATAGTTTTTAGTATGTTTCCAATGTGTTTCGAAAGAGCATAGCAGGGGACGTTCATTGACGAAGATATAGGCCGGAGGGGAGTGCCATCCTTATGAATTTTCGGCAGTCCGTATAGTTCTGGCGATTGCGGTGAAATGCTGTCTAATTTAGTTTTTTCCCATTTTGTTATATGTTTACTTTTGAATAGTTCCATGATAATTTTATTGTTAACTTTTTGGAGTTTCTCCGTAGGATCCACGTCGATTGGTCTATAGGTTGTTTTATCCGCAAGTAATTGGTTCATCTTCTGGTGATATTCCTTCTTTGACATGACTACTGTTTTGTTCCCCTTGTCTGCAGTTGTGACCATAATCGTGTCTCTGTTTGCATCAATTATCTCCTTTGTTTCTTCATAGATTCCTAATATGAATTTCTCTCTGTCATCATTTCTCATGCTTCGCTTAAAATTCGTAATTCTATTAGCTATTTTGGATCTAGCTGTTTCTTTCTCCCGGACGTCATCTATATTCTGCACCCACTGTTCAATGTCCGCGATAAGTGGAACTGGTGCAAAATTGTCTTTGTTGACTGGGAGTGCAAATTTTGACCCCATAGATAGTAGCCATTTACACTCTGTCGGAAATGTTACTTCTGTTTTATTGACAAACCAATTGACATTGAACCGTAGATTATGTTTCGAGAATTTATCCGATCTTATTTTATTTAATTTCGCTGAGTGTATTTCCTTTGTCCTAGTTTTTATATTCTTATATCTATCCCATTGTCCATTCTTGAAAATTGAGAGTTCCGTTTCGTTCAGTGTATTGCTTATATCTCCCTCTATCTTTGCTATCCCTTGTTTTGTTTGTTTTATATGTATGTGCGTTTCTCTTATTTCTACATTGAGTAGCTTTGAGTTTAGTTTTGCGAGTATCTTCTCTGTTTCTGTTTTTGTTGTTGTCAGTCGGAATAAGTTGGTGATGTTCTTTGTTTGATTGTGTAAGTGTGTTGGTGTTACATTTGACTTTCTGCATGTTAGGAGAAAATTGCTTCTCTCTGTCAGTTTCGCAAGCTTTGTTATTGATCGGCAGTATTGTTTGAGTACAAAGGTCGTTTCTGTGTTGTACTTACATTTTGTGTGTTGAAAGAAGTTGTTCATGTTGATGTTGTTGTTCGTTGTAGACAGTGTTTGTTGCATTTTCTGTATGTATCGGCAGGCCCTCCGAATGAAATATTTTGTTTTTGTGTTTTTGATGACCAATGTGAATATTTTATGTTTTTTTTGTTTTGTTGATGGGCTTTTTTGGTCAGGTTGAGGATTTTTTAAATAAAACAAATCGTTTTCATTTTTTCTCTCGACGTTTCGTTGGTTATTTTTTCCAACTTCATCAGGTTATTTTTTCCAACTTCATCACACTAGGCACTAGGTTGGCTGAGCACGAAGCCGACATAAGAAAAGGGAGACAATCGACAGCACTAGCACAACATATAAAAGAGAGCGGACATGCGGCAAACTTTAAGACAGTAAGAGTACTTGACAGAGAGAAAATAGAGAACAAGCGATACACATTAGAGAGCCTACGGATTCAACAAAGACTTAAAGAGTCGATAAACACCAAAGAAGACAAAGACAACACTAAGCTGCAGTATTCCATTGCAATAACTTGAAAACGACTGTTCTGTGATATTAGTAATAAGTTTAGACTTTATATACTTCCCTCAAAGTGCAATTATTTATATTATTATATTTTCTGTGTCGTGGTGTCCAGTTTTTATAGTAATATAAGTAATTCAACGAAGATGTAAAATTAATCGTAAGTCTAAATGAAAAAACTAAGCAATACAAAACATATACTTTATACAAGAATACTTTAAACAGGAACTTCAATAAACTCTGTCCTGATGAAGTTGGAAAAAATAACCAACGAAACGTCGAGAGAAAAAATGAAAACGATTTGTTTTATTTAAAAAATCCTCAACCTGACCAAAAAAGCCCATCAACAAAACAAAAAAAACATGAAATTTTTAATATTATATGCAGATCTAATTTGGTAATGCAACTTCTTATAGAATATATTTGGATTTGTTTCGGTGTTATTGTTGAAGCGAAATGTTGCATATATACAATAAATGAAAAACTTTGCAATAAAAGTATTTTATTTCTCGTAAAAATGCCTCAAAGGTTTTATTTTTCGCGGGCAACAACATACGTTAAAAAGGTACCCTAAATTTTATAGTGCTTTCATTGTTTAGTGTCCCCAAAATGTCTAATTTAAGAGGATAGAAAAAATATAACTAGGGGTTCCTGAAGAAAAAATATTCGCCTTTTTTCCTGTTATTTGTTGTTGTATTCCACGTTTTAATCAGCGAATTTAGCTCCTTTACTTTTTTATTTTATTATAATATTGGACCAATTTTTCTACAATAGTTTCTACAATTTTTGCTATATTAATTTTATGGCCGATTTATCATTCTCCGATTACAATTATCGTATCAATATTCTTTTGGTTTAAGGAATTTGGTTTTCCGAATATACCTTAACCGCAGATGGGTGCCGGTTAGTGACATATCGTCACTGACGGACATTTTCTTCTAAAAATTTGAAGGAGAGTAAGAAAAAGTAAGGAAAAAAACAAACCTCCAGGAGAAATTTGCAACCTCACATTTACAAAACTCTCCAAACGTCTCTCTTACTGGAAAACAAACAACTTTCCGTAAAAGTTTTTTCAAATGTTTGAGTATACGAACACTTTAATTGTTGATTGCTGCTTAATGTTGCCATATCTTCTAAATTATCTTAAAGAGGGCGAGAAAACCAAATCTGTTAACAGAAGGTTTACCCAACGATAAATTTTAGTCTCGGTTAGTTAACACCAACTTTATTTTTTCTACGAAAAAACGGCTCTAAATCTACGTTATAGTGAAATCATAATTAAAATTAATGTTCTCTTAAATTTTTTACAGACCAAGCTATTGTATTTGGCTAGCGAACCTTTTGTTTTGCCTGGGAAAACCCCCTAATATTGTAATCTCGTACATCCAGTCTGTTTTAAGGCGGTTTGTTAATTTACAACGTTTACCATCATCACATATCACCAGGCATCGGAAACATATGCAAATGCACATATGTTTTGGAGTATCGGAAAAAAATTTTTGAAAACACAGAAATTCGTTTCATCGAACGTTTAGAAAACACTAATAAATTTTTGCATATTTTGCATATTTATGCAAACTGCATATTTTATTGGGTTGCCCAAAAAGTAATTGCGGATTTTTTAAAAGAAAGTAAATGCATTTTTAATAAAACTTAGAATGAACTTTAATCAAATATACTTTTTTTACACTTTTTTTCTAAAGCAAGCTAAAAGTAACAGCTGATAACTGACAGAAGAAAGAATGCAATTACAGAGTCACAAGTTGTGAAAAAATTTTGAAATTTTTGAATATTTTTTGACATCAAAAACGCCAGATATCGAAGATGGGAAAGCTGATTTAAGAGAATTTTTGTTTGAATTATGAAAGTAACCCAAAAACACGAATTTGGTAAATAAATTTCCGATCAAGTTATTGGAGGAACACCGCACACCAAACTGTCTCAGACAGATCGGGTCAATATGTGGCCCAAATAAAGGTATTTGTACAACACGAGTACAATACGAATCTGACATTCAGTTTTTGAACCATCTCCCAATAAAAGTCTTGGGCACATTTATTAATCAATTTCGCTCATATTTTAAATAGTGAGTTTACCGCCTCTACATCTGCATCAAATTCGATTTACACCGGACTATGTTTGGGTGGAGGTGGATGCCACCATAGCGCAGAGGTGAGCATGTTCACATATGACGCTGAACGCCAGGGTTCAAATCCTGGCGGGACCATCAAAAAATTTTCTGCGGTGGTGTTGCATCGCGGCAATCCGTTCGGCTATTGAAAGGAGGCCCCTTATCATTGAGCTCAAACTTGCGTCGTACTGTACTCAGTAATATTAAGAAGCTTGCCCCTGTTCCTTAGTGGAATGTTCGTGGGAAAAATTTGTTCTATGTTTGTGTATGGCTGACACATAGACCGATTTCACGATTTACGGGATTTCGCAGAAATTTAAAACATTGTGTTATATTAGATCTCTCAACATGTTTGCCGAATTTGGTCTCAATCGGTTCATATTTGGATATACCAGCTATATAGACCGATCTCCCGCTTTAAAATTTTTGGTCCATAACAAGCTCATTTATTACTCGATTTGTGTAAAATTTGGAACACTAGGTGTTGAGAGGCCTAATACAACTCACAGTTCCTTACACTAAGGACATCAAATATCTAAATATAGTTACATATGGACCAATATCTAAATATAGTTACATGGGTTTAGACGCCGAGTGAGCTAGTATTACTCTTTCTTAAAATCGTTATTGAAATCAAGCAGAAATGAGGTATTTATGGGCTTAAGACCTAAAATTGGAAGATCGGTCTATTGTAATGTCGATGAAATAATGGTTGTTGTTGTTTGTTAGGCCTGCCTAATTATAACCTGCACCACCACTGTGTATTATATAGATTTTTGATCGGTCCAGATTTAGATATAGTTCCCATAATATCTTTCGTCCGATGTGCCCTTTTAAAGCTGTAGAAGCCACAATTTTGGTCCGATCCTTACAAAATTTGGCAGGAAGTATTTTTTAACGACCCAAAATGCTTGCAAAATTATTTGGAAATCGGTCCAGATTTAGATATAGCTCCCATATATATCTTTCATCTGATATGACCTTTCAAAGCTGGAGGAGTCGCAATTTTGGTGCGATCTCTACCAAATTTGGCATGAAATGTTTCATGTGACGTCCCAGTATGTGCGCAAAATTTCATCTAAATCGGTTCAGATTTAGATATAGCTCCCAAATGTAACTTTGGTCCAATTTGATTATAAAGGCTGTAGAAGGCACAATTTTGGTCCGATCTTTACAAAATTTGTCACGAAGTGCTTTTTGTGACGTCTCAATATGTGTGCAAAAGTTCATCATAATCAGATCAGATTTATATATAGCTTCCATGTATATCTTTCATCTGATATGCCATTTTAAAACTGTAGTAGCTACAACTTTGGTCCCATCCTCACAAAATTTAGCATTAGCCGTTTTATTCAATGTCCTCATATGTGTGTTAATTTTCATAAAAATCGGTTCAGATATTTTTCATCTGATATGGCCTTTTAAGGTTGTAGAAGCCACAATTTTGGTCCGATCACTACAAAATTTTTCATGAGATGATTTAATTAACATCCCAATACGTTTGCAAAATTTCATCAAAATCGATTTAGTTAAAACTCCCATATAAATCTTTTATGCGTTTCGACTTCTTAAGGCTGTAGAAGCCGCAATGTTCGTACCATCGTAAGAAAATCGTATAAGGTTCTATTCGATATTTCAATAGGTATGTAAAATTAAAGTCTGACTAAATTTGGATATAAGTGCTATCTATTAAAAGTATTACGTATACTCGGTGGTGTAGGGTATAATATAGTCTTTTGCCTTTCCTTACAGGTTTCGTTTTGCCGGTGCTTTAGAATGCCAGTGGTAACTAAGGTTTTGCAAGCACTATAGTGCCGGTGCAGAGTTGTGGTGGTGGAGCACTTGGAAGTGCTTTAAAAAACAAGTGATGATTTTAGTTTATGCCAATAGTTCGGCAGTAAAAAATTTCATTTGACTTTATTCTCTCTCCTTAAATATGATACATAGCGGTCAACTTAATCCTATTTACTTTTTCATTAATATCCTTAAACAATTTGTAAACAATTGGTTGCACAGCTGTTGAGTACTAAACAGCTGATTTAACTCAGGGTATACTTATACATATAGAAATCATATCGATAACACTACACTATATCGGTAAGATATCGATCGATATGGACCCTATTCGCCATGAATGTTAAGGATTTCAACGCAACTCACTGCGCTAATATTCAGCGAAGTCGAGTACTAATGCGCCTATTTAAGGCCCAAAAATTTGAATGTGTAGATCGGTATATATGGCAGCTGTACACAAATTTTGTCCAATATAAACCATACTCTGTACGTATATTGAAAAGCCTAGTACAACTCAATGTGCCAAAGTCGGATAAAAAATTTTGCTTTTATTATTCTTATACCTTGAATCGGGAGATCGGTCTTTATGGGGGCTTTATAAAAATATAGACAGATCTGGACCATGTTTGGCACATATATCTATGAACTTAATAAAACGGGTTGGTTAAAATTTCAATGAAATCGCATAAAAGATGCGGCTTTTATTGTCCTTGTGCCCTAAATCGTGAGATCGGTCTATGCTACGGCTATTTTAAGATATAGACTGATCTGAACTATATTCAAAACAGACATTAAGGAACTTAATAAAACGGGTTATGCCAAATTTCAGCAAAATCGAATAAAAAATGCACCTTTTATTATTATACCTTAAATCGGAAGATCGGTTTTTATGGGCGCTATATTATGATATAGTCCGATCTGAACCACATTCGGCACAGATATCAAGGAACTTAAAAAAAAGGGTTGCGCCAATTTCAAATTGGGTAACAAATGCGGCTTTTATGGGCCTAAGACCCTAAATCGGGAGATCGGTTCAAGTTTGAACGTTGCAGGCCGTCAGGATACAATTACAGAAAAACCGGGAAAAAGAGCACATTTTCATCCAGAAGACGACGTCGGCAGACGACAACATTGTCATAGCCGTATTTATTCTTTCATTTCAGTAACACGTAAACTTAATCCAAAAAAGTTGTAATATAAAAACATGTATACTGTTATCTTATATATAAAAATCAATTTGTGTTTGTTTGTAGGTTTGTTTGTTTGTAGGTTTGTTTGTTTGTAGGTTTGTTTGTTTGTTTGTATTTTTGTGTGTTCCTTATAAAGAGTGATTTTTTTGAGGTTAGTATTTTCATGCATTAGTATTTGACAGATCACGTGGGATTTCAGACATGGTGTCAAAGAGAAAGATGCTCAGTATGCTTTGACATTTCATCATGAATAGACTTACTAACGAGCAACGCTTGCAAATCATTGAATTTTATTACCAAAATCAGTGTTCGGTTCGAAATTTCCCCCGAA